>NW_011495018.1:11506974-11555083 GCF_000754665.1 Bison bison bison | reverse complement strand
GCCCTGATGTACTCCTTTTCCTATTTGGAACCAGTCTGTTGTTCCATGTCCAGTTCTAACTGTTGCTTCCTGACCTGCATACACATTTCTCAAGAGGCAGGTCAGGTGGTCTGGTATTCCCATCTCTTTCAGAATTTTCCACAGTTTATTGTGATCCACACAGTCAAAGGCTTTGGCATAGTCAATAAAGCAGAAATAGATGTTTTTCTGGAACTCTCTTGCTTTTTGATGATCCAGCGGATGTTGGCAATTTGATCTCTGGTTCCTCTGCCTTTTCTAAAACCAGCTTGAACATCTGGAAGTTCACAGTTCACGTATTGCTGAAGCCTGGCTTGGAGAATTTTGAGCATGACTTTACTAGCGTGTGAGATGAGTGCAGTTGTGCAGTAGTTTGAGCATTCTTTGGCATTGCCTTTCTTTGGGATTGGAATGAAAACTGACCTTTTCCAGTCCTGTGGCCACTGCTGAGTTTTCCAAATTTGCTGGCATACTGAGTGCAGCACTTTGACAGCATCATCTTTCAGGATTTGAAATAACTCAACTGGAATTCCATCACCTCCACTAGCTTTGTTCGTAGTGATGCTTTCTAAGGCCCACTTGACTTCACATTCCAGGGTGTCTGGCTCTAGGTGAGTGATCACACCATCGTGATTATCTGGGTTGTGAAGCTCTTTTTTGTACAGTTCTTCTGTGTATTCTTACCACCTCTTCTTAATATCTTCTGCTTCTGTTAGGTCCATATCATTTCTGTCCTTTATCGAGCCCATCTTTGGATGAAATGTTCCCTGGGTATCTCTAATTTTCTTGAAGAGATCTCTAGTCTTTCCCAGTCTGTTGTTTTCCTCTATTTCTTTTCATTGATCACTGAGGAAGGCTTTCTTATCTCTCCTTGCTATTCTTTGGAACTCTGCATTCAGATGCTTATATCTTTCCTTTTCTCCTTTGCTTTTCACTTCTCTTCTTTTCACAGCTATTTGTAAGGCCTCCCCAGACAGCCATTTTGCTTTTTTGCATTTCTTTTCCATGGGGATGGTCTTGATCCCTGTCTCCTGTACAGTGTCATGAACCTCAGTCCATAGTTCATCAGGCACTCTTATCTATCAGATCTAGTCCCTTAACTCTATTTCTCACTTCCACTGTATAATCATAAGGGATTTGATTTAGGTCATACCTGAATGGTGTAGTGGTTTTCCCTACTTTCTTCAATTTAAGTCTGAATTTGGCAATAAGGAGTTAAATATAGTAGTAGTTAAAATGAAGATGTGTGTGTTAGTCACTCAGTCATGTCCGACTCTTTGCGACCCTACGGACTATAGCTCACCAGGCTTCTCTGTCCATGGGATTCTCCATGCAAGAATACTGGAGTGGGTTGCCATTCCCTTCTCCAGAGGATAGAGGATGAAATTTTCTCAGCAGAGCATGAAGGATGGGCAGAGAGCTAAGGATGGAATGTCAGGAACCACCATCATGTTTAGAGGTAGAGATGCTAGACAGAGAAGGAACAGTCAGAGGTCTGGTAAGAGCCCAGAGAGATGGGTTTCATGGGGACCAGAGGAAGAGACAGCAGGAAGTGATCATTACTGCCACATTCTTTGATTTGTCCTTTTCAGTGTTGGGGGGCGCGGGGTCCTTGTTTCACTCTGCCTCAGCGATTTCACTGGGCCATCACTCCTTGATCTACCCCAATTAGACTAGCATCCTCACAGTTCCAAGGACTATGGCATAGAGATTTCAGGGTTGAGGAATGATTGAAAAAAAAAAGATTCAGTAAACTTCAGTAGTGTTAAAAGGTGGTAGGAAAGGGGCCAGTGGAGGGAGTTTGCAATAGAGTAAAGGGGAATGGATGACGGGACAAGGCCCCAGTCCTTAAGGGGAGACAGTGGGAAGCCAGCCTTGCAGAGAAAAACAACTCCCGTCCTTCTGCAAATGAGGGGAGTGTGGGTGTAGGCTAGGTGTGCTGCTACAAGATTACTTTAGAATAGCTCGATATTTAGAATAATCATCTTTGATGTATTCCTGGGGGAAAATCTTGCTGGCTTGAATGCTCTTAAGGAATAACTGTATCTGACAGATGCATAACATTCTGTTGGAACATTAAAATTGTAATAACTTATACCTAGGTTTGAGGCATGTTTTCAGACTTTTTTAAAAAAGAAAGTGCAGCAGCAGCAGGGGACTAACAGAGCTTCTTGGCTGTCTCAGGAGCTCTGCGCTAACCAACGTCGAGGGGCGTGAGGTGTATTCATGGGAGAAGGGGAGTGATGGTTTCCCAAGACTACTCTTATGACCTGTGTGTGAATCTGGAGGTTACCACTTCACATTTGTAACATCAGAGCCCATTCATTCATTTAACAAAGGTTTTTTTTGTGTGACCTCCTGTACCAGGTACTGCTAAGGTCCCTGGAGATGAGTCAATAAAGCAAAGGTATCTGGGGAACATGGGGCAGGCAGTAAACATTAAGATGATTATGTTATGTCTTATGTTGAAAAGTAATCATTGCTATGGGAAATAAAAATTGAGTACAGTAAGAGTGGTTGGTGGAGTGCCAGGGGCGGAGATTATGGTGAGATATCTCGGGAGATGTCTGGAGGGCATCACTGACTCAATGGACATGAGTTTGAGCAAACTCTGGGAGATGGTGAAGGACAGGAAACCTGGATTGCTGCCAGTCCACGGGGTCGCAAGGAGTCAGACAAGACTGAGCAACTGAACAACATTTGGGAAGAGGACGAACAGCTAGAACAAAGGCCCCGAGGTGGAAGTAGCCCTGACGTGTGGGGAACAGCAGGTAGCTGATGTGGGTGGAGCGGAGTAAGCAAAGGGAAGAGAGCCACAGGAGATGAAGGCAGGGAGGGAAGATGAGGGTCTGGTTTTGGATGTGTTGAGTGTAAGGTGCCTGATGGAAATCCGAGTGGAAATGTTGGCGTTTGTGGTTCTAGAATTTGGGAGGAGAGCAGAGCTAGAAATATACTATTGAGAGAGAAGGATTGGTATGTCGATGGTATTTGAAGCCAGGAGACTGGATGAAATTGCTGAGAAAGTGAATGCAGATAGGACTGAACCTGGAGGTGCCAAGATGTTAGGAAGTGAAATGGTTGGGAAGGAACCAGTAAGAGAGGTAGAGTGCCAGTGGAAGTCAGGTGAGACAGTGTATCAGAGAGGACGAGGGACAGAGGAACTGTGTCAGATGCTACTGATCAGTTAAGATGAGGACCAGGAATCCACATTGCATTTAGCCAAGGAGACCACATGGGTCACACTGAAGATAGGTTAAGGTGGAGTGGTGAGGGCCAAAGCCAAGTTGCAGTGGGCTGGGGAGAGAACAGGAGGAGAGGAATTGGAGGCAGTGAGGGTTGTAAAGACATAGGATCCTAGCTGGCACACGAAGGTGTTAGAGGAGAGAAATATCTGTGTTTCTGTGCTGGTTGAGTGATCAGGCAGAAAGAAGGGAACAGGGAGAACTGCTGGAGCAACATCCATATGCTTTTTCTCTCTCCTTCCCCATCATGTCATGATCTGGTTAGTTTTGCTTGTGTGTGTGCTAAGTTGCTTCAGTTGTGTTTGACTCTTTGGGACCCCACAGACTATAGCCCACCAGGCTCCTCTGTCCATGGGATTCTCCAGGCAAGAATACTGGAGTGGGTTGCCATTCCCTCCTCCTCGGGATCTTCCTGACCCAGGGATCAAACCAGAATCTGGTGTGGCGCCTGCGCTGCAGGTGGATTCTTTACCTCTGAGCCACCAAGGAAAGCCTTGGAAGAAAATTTAAGTTAGTTCGAGTTTCAGCAGGATGACTGTAGATCTTTTTTACTTCCCCTTGGGTTCCCTTGTCTTCCCCTGGTAGGCCAGGAGGAATGTAAAGTTGTAGTCATGTTGTGTAACCCATGTAAATTGAGTGTTTGATAGCCAGAGCTTTAAAAAGACATAAACCCCATAAGATTGCATTACATGTAAATTCTTGGTTCAATTATCAGTCTCCATTTCCAATCTGATAAAACAGGAACAGCCTCCTTCCTTTTTTTAAAAAAATAACTTACTATCAGAACTTGAACTAGGACTTCTCTGGTGGTCCAGTGGTTAAGAATTCGCTTTGCAGTGCAGGGGACACAGGTTCAGTCCCTGGTCTGGGATGAGCCTGTGCTCTGCAACAAGAGAAGTGACCACGATGAGAAACCTGTGCACCGCAACTAGAGAGCAGGCCCAGCTCGCTGCAACTCGAGAAAGCACCCCCCCGCCCCCCCGCCAATACAGCAGTGAAGATGCAGCACAGCCAAAAACAAATAGTTAATAATTAAAGGAAAAAAACCCAACTTGGACTAGTTTTTGCTCTCCTTGTTTTTCTCATCCTAGTATCTAGTAATAGTTATTTTGTAAGTAAGACACTACTAATAATAAGCATATAGTATATGTTACCTCCTAACAGGGTTCTGGCACTTAGCACAGCAATAAAACCAGAGTATTGAAAAAATGGCATTAGTCTGCATATGGTTAATAGAATCCATGTGTCCCCTTTAGAATGTTTGGTTTGTGTGTTGAGTCACATGAAATTATATGTAAAATGCTCGACTCTAACCAGATAGTTGTCTCTAGAACCTTTGTGCCTTTCTCTTGTCTAAACCTTTCCATCCTCTTCCTCACCTTTGTGGGCTGCTCATTTCCTGCAGCTCCAACTTTTTGGTTCTTCAAATTTAATCTCTGGACCCAACGAGTGTGTTTTTATGCTGATTTTGTCAGTGTGTATGTGAGGATAGAAGGGGAAAGAGTAGTTGAAATGTCCAGATTTTAAGATTCCTAATAGAGCAGACTCTTGGCATCTTCTCACCCAAAACACTCCACTAACTAGCATTAATATTTAGCACGTATTGCTGTAAAGAAATGTTCCTAGAGCATAGAAAATGTGTATATTGCAATAATTTTAATCTTGTGTGCCTGTACATACTCAATTCTCTTCAGTCGTGTTCAACTCTGCAACCCCATGGACTGTAGCCCACCAGCCTCCCCTGTCCATAGGATTTATCCATGGCAAGTATACTCAAGTGGGTTGCCGTGCCTTCCTCTAGGGGATCTTCTCCACCCCGGAGCCTCCTGCCATTGGCAGACAGATTCTTTGCCACTGAGCCACGTGGGAAATCTTAAATGCCAATTTGTAAAGCTTTAATGAACCCCAACCAGAGCATTTTATTCTTCAGTTATATTAGATAAGAGCTTACTATAACCCCCAAGTATGTCCTGCCCTGTATTTTTCGCCTGTGCTCTGCTGTAGCTTTCTAATCCTTGAAACCACAGCTGTGTTTTCTAATATCAGTGGACTGCTTGGTCATTTTACTTGCTCTTGAGGTTTTAACCACAATGCTTGAGCAGTAGCTACACTTGTGCACTCATGCTAGAACATTTAGCAAGCAGATATTAGTAATAATGAATTCTCTTTCTCTTCCTAATTATGTAGCTCTGTAAGAAGCATCATTTTGGAATTAACAAACCAGAGAAGATTATACCATCTCCTGATGACTCAAAGTTTCTACTGAAGACCTTTACGCATATTAAATCCAATGTGTCTGCTCCTAATAAAAAGAAAGTAAGAGTTTGACTGATATGGGCTTAGAATTCATCTTCGATTAGTTTTAAATGGAGGGGCGACTTTCCTGCTGGGAGACTTATTTTCAGACTACTCATCATCTTAAAGCACTGTCCCTGCATGTCCTTGGGATTATTTTTCACTTTTCTCCTAGGGAGTTGTGTGGTATCCACATAATGTCTTGCATTTAATTCCTGCAGTAATAGTGGATACATTTCTTATAGGTTAAGGAAAGTAAAGAAAAGGAGAAGCTGGAGAGAAGATTACTCGAGGAGTTGCTGAAGATGTTCATGGACTCGGAATCCTTTTACTATAGCTTGACCTACGACCTGACCAATTCAGTGCAAAGGCAAAGCGCTGGGGAGGACCCCCGTCCCCTCTGGCAAAAGGTACACCTCACAGCTCAGAGCAGGGTTTGCCCCCAGAGCAATTTATGGACCTGTGTGGCCTCTGTGGGAAAACTGAAGCAACGTGTTTCTGACCTATTTGTTTTCTACCTTTTCCAGGTTGATGACCGATTTTTTTGGAATAAATACATGATACAAGACCTTACTGAGATTGGTGTGAGTAGTTGTTTCTGAAATATTCTAAGGTAGTTATAATTGTTAAGCAAATATTTTTAAGTTGTACTAAAAGAAATTTAAAAACTCACATAATGTTTTACCCTGTAGAATGGGAATCATTTAGCTAGGAAAAACCAAGGTACTGTTTTAAGGCGATTCACAGTTCAGCTATATGGCCACAGACTTATCTTTTTAGCAGGTTCCCATAGGACATTCGTAATTTAAAGATATGGAACTAAATCCATAGAGTTCCTCTAAAAGATATTTTGTTTTTACCCACTGGAAATGTTGAAGCCCAGTTTTCCTTTAATGAGATAGTGAAGTGAAGTCGCTCAGTTATGTCTAACACTTTGTGACCCCATGGACTGTAGCCTGCCAGGCTCCTCCATCTGTGGAATTTTCCAGGCAAAAATACTGGAGTGGGTTGCCATTTTCTTCTCCAGAGGATCTTCACAGCCCAGGGATCAAACCTAGATCTCCTGCATTGCAGGCAGACTCTTTTACCGTCTGAGCCACTAGGGAATCCCAGTTATTAAATGTTCCTGTTTCCTCATTTGCATTTATTGCTGGAACAAAATTATAAATAATGAGAATGGTAATGAAAATAATGAATGTGGATAGATTCTTCGCCTCACTGTTTTCAACTCTAATCACCTTCCTGAGATCCTGTCTACAGGCTCCATAAAACAGAACTGTGAGGGGACTTGGAAGATACGGTTGTAAAAAAAAAAAATAGGGGGTGGATTTGAAGTTGATGCTGAAATCTGTATCAAGGGTAGATACAGATATGGAGACAGGGGAGAAAGAGGGACGAAGAACAACTTCTCTGGAGCACTTTTCATCCTTTACTGTCCCCGGATACAGTCAGTTGAGAAATTTTCTGAGTATTTTTAGTCTTAAAGACTAAGAGGAGATCTTTGCCTTTAATTAATACTTACCTAATTACATTGGATGACTTTTTAAATATTTATGGAAATGATTTTTTTTTGGTTCATTGACTGCTTAGATTTTAGCTGGGCACAAAGCAAGACTTTGTCTAAACTAGAAAGTAGAATAGACCTTTGTGTTTCATAACTAAGTGATCAAAGTTGGTTTTACTAAAGGCTTAATACAATTGTGAGTTGAAAAGCAACCTTTAAGCTATATCTTCTTTTATACCAACAGGAATTAGCTACATTTGTTAAATCCTTACTTTAAGCAGGCAGGCATTTTAGATTTTACTCATTTAATCTTCACAGTAACCTTATGAGGTTGTTGTCTTATTTCACAAAGCAGAATGTCTGGAGGCCTGGAGAGGTTAAGTCATTCTCCTGAGTGAGGCAGTAAGTGGTGGAGCCTGAATTTGTACCCAGCCATCCAGCTCCTATGTTCTGGTCCCTCTCAGGCAGCTCTTCTTGAATGACCACCATAAAGGAAATGAAAGGCTCTGCCCCCTCCCTCCCTTCATTCCTCAGTGTTCTCCAGTAAGCAGAAAATATGATTAAAGAATGGAAAGTTTCTGCTTCTAATAAACTAGCAAGTGTGTGATGTCCACTGCTTGGATTTAAGGAAGTATAGCAGTGCTGTACAGAATAGAAATAACATGGTGTTCATATTATTTTCAGACACGAGATGTGGACTTTTGGATCATCCCCATCATCCAAGGTTTTGTGCAGATTGAAGAGCTTGTGGTTAATTATAATGAGTCATCTGACGATGAGAAAAGCAGCCCAGAGACCCCACCTCAGGAGTCCACCTGTGTAGATGACATTTACCCACGATTTCTAGTGGCTCTCATTTCACGCCGAAGTAGACACAGAGCAGGTAAGTGGAGGGCTGTAATAGTGTGCAAATCAGATCCAAGCGAGAATGGAACATTGCAGATGAATTGAAATGCTAATGGCAATAATGGATTTGGAAAAACAGTTTCAAAGTGCTCAGTGACTCTCAGTAGTGTGGTGTAATTGGGGACCAATTTTTTGGAGAGAAGTGAATGGGAGAGTGTTAACAAAAGGGGAAAGAAAAGGAGGTATATTGTGGAAAAGAGCAGTAAGTCACTTGGGATGTGCTTCTAAATACCGTTGTTCCCACTGACAGCTTGTATCACTGTAATAAATCCTTAGTGCTAGCACCTTTGGGAAAACCCTCCTCTTTTAGTTTACAGGCATTATCTCAGCTTCAACTTTTAAAAAACACTAGCGAATACAGGCATAATTTTGGGGTAAGTTGATACTGTGCTGCCAAGCAGTTGCATGTTAGATCCCCAAGGCTATCCTGAAAGACAAATGTTTTTTTTTATTTTTTTTTATTTTTAAACTTTACATAATTGTGTTAGTTTTGCCAAATATCAAAATGAATCCACCACAGGTATACATGTGTTCCCCATCCTGAACCCTCCTCCCTCCTCCCTCCCCATACCATCCCTCTGGGTCGTCCCAGTGCACTAGCCCCAAGCATCCAGTATCGTGCATCGAACCTGGACTGGCAACTCATTTCTTACATGATATTTTACATGTTTCAATGTCATTCTCCCAAATCTTCCCACCCTCTCCCTCTTCCACAGAGTCCATAAGACTGTTCTATACATCAGTGTCTCTTTTGCTGTCTCGTACACCGGGTTATTGTTACCATCTTTCTAAATTCCATATATATGCGTTAGTATACTGTATTGATGTTTTTCCTTCTGGCTTACTTCACTCTGTATAATAGGCTCCAGTTTCATCCACCTCATTAGAACTGATTCAAATGTATTCTTTTTAATGGCTGAGTAATACTCCATTAAATTTTTTAAAAAACTTTTGATTTGGTATCGGGCTGTAGCCAATTAACAGTATTGTGATAGTTTCAGGTGAACAGTGAAGGGGCTTGGTCATGCATGTACATGTATCCATTCTCCCCCAAACCAGACTAATTTTTAAAATTTTTGCTGTTTTAATTTTTTTTTTAGGAATGCGTTATAAGCGAAGAGGAGTGGATAAAAATGGAAATGTTGCAAATTATGTGGAGACTGAGCAGTTAATTCATGTGCATAATCACACTCTGTCATTTATTCAGACACGAGGCTCTGTGCCTGTCTTCTGGAGCCAGGTTGGGTATAGATATAATCCAAGACCTCGGCTGGACAGAAGTAAGCCTGTCGGTTATTTGGTTTGCAAATGATGATTTCAGAGGAGATGTTTTTAAAATCCTAGATACTTCATAGGTTTGGATTTATTTTGCCAGATAGTTCATTTAAGATGGTAGCTGGTACACTGAGATTTAATAGTGATACAATAATCTTAAAAGCATTAATAGTAGTGGTTGCTGACAATTTAAGTAATTAACAATAAAAAATTGCAAAGTAGAGCATCGCATAGCTTATTTCACAGATTTTAATTTGTTGTTTCTTTGAAGAATACTTTACTACAGTGCTTAATTTTGGAAAAGTGTAAATATAGCCAGTATGTGTAGAAGCAGGAAATACCTTAACGAGACAGTGTCTTCATGGAATAAGTAAAATCTCTTTTCAGATGTTTGCTGTGAAAGGTTTGTTGTTTGAAATATTAAGGATTTAATTTCTTCAAGTATTTTAACCGGAATAGCTAAATCATATTAATATAATTAGATTACTCAAAGGGGCTGATTTTAAAATTGTTTACAGAATATTGTTCACTCAAAACTTAATTCATATTTGTGAGACTTCAGTAAACTTTAATTTTTAATATCCTTGCTTTAAGGGGTTTTTATTAATTTATTATAAACCACATGAAACCTTTTCTGACAAGTTGGTTGAATATATAGATTAAAGGCCACAGTTTCATAGTTGACATCTTCAGTATGTTTCAGTTTAGTCTAATTGGGGGAAAAAGAGAAATCAAATCTTTAGCTTAGCACTTCATTTAAAAATACTAGTTTTAGACAATCTTGGTTACATTTGGGCTGTCAGTGTTTAAAGTAAGAGTAAAGATGAAATAGACACTAAACTCTGTCTTAAACATGGGAAGGAAAAATAGATTTTGTATCACTTTTTCATAGGTGAAAAGGACACGGTTCCCTATTTCTGTGCCCATTTCGAAGAACAACTGAAAATTTACAAAAAACAGGTGGGATTTCATCT
This sequence comes from Bison bison bison, assembly GCF_000754665.1. NCBI lineage: Eukaryota > Metazoa > Chordata > Mammalia > Artiodactyla > Bovidae > Bison > Bison bison. The sequence goes on along the minus strand of NW_011495018.1, from coordinate 11,544,869 downwards.
GTAGTAATGTGTTCCTTCATATTTTTAGAAATGGTTGTACATCTGTTTAAATTTGAAGATAACGACATACGGCTCATAATTAAGTAAAATGGCATTTGTCATGACGTTAAGAAACACATAAGCTAAGAGTATTCTTTAACAATTATTAAGTCAGCTACTTTAAACTGTTTTAGATGAGATTAGTCTACTATCAGTTATCACAATCTGAGATATGTCTAGAGTAAGATATGAAAGGCATCTTTCAGGTCCACCTCTTTGAGGTAACAATTAGAAATAACCTTCAGTATCTTTTTTTCTTTGCACACCTTTCTTATGTATTCATACAGTCAATATGTAGATATGTGAACATATAAACCAAAATCATTTGAGAACTGTTGGGTGAAATACAATTTCAATAAGATGACCAGATTTCATATAGATTAATATAAAATAATCAGTGACTCTTCTTATCTATTAGCAGTGACCAGTCTGAAGCTATAATGCCATGGGATGCATTTTTATAACCATAGCACAAATAGGAAGAAATAGCATAAAATCTATTGAACATACAAAAAAGATAGCATATATATGAGGGGAGGGGTTTGTTGGGAAGGAAAGTCTACTGGAGAACATAGAAGAAAACCTGAATAAACAGAGAGACAATACCATGTTCCTGGATGGAAAGACTCAATATTGAATAGACTTCAGTTCTTGCAAAATTAATATATAAATGTTTTGCAGTCCCAAAGATAGTCCCAGCAGGGAAATAAAAAGGAAATCCTCACATTGGAAAAAATTATATAAAGTGTGAAAAGAAGAAATAAAGGCAGGTAACTGGGGAAATGAGAACTGCCACACATTGCTGTGTGGAGATCAAACCAATCAATCCTAAAGGAAATCAGTCCTGAATATTCATTAGAAGGACTACTGGATGCTGAAGCTCCAGTACTTTGGCCAACTGATGTGAAGAGCTGACTCATTGCAAAAGTCCCTGATGCTGGGAAAGATCAAGGGCAAGAGGAGAAGGGGGCAAGAGAGGATGAGATGGTTGGATGACGTCACCATCTCAGTGGACGTGAATTTGAGCAAACTCTGAGAGCTAGAGAAGGACGGGGAAGCCTGGCATGCTGCAGTCCATGGGGTTGCAGAGTTGAATATGATTTAGCAACTGAACAGCAGCAACACTTCGCTGGGAGGAGCATAAATTGCTGTGGCCATTTTTGAATGGTATTATCAATCAAAATAAAATACTCTTGTACTGTTAGTATAGTAATTTGGTTTTTGGCCCTTCATGCCATATACAGAAATCAGTTCCAGATAGATATGGATCTAAATATTAAAGGTTAAACAATAAGCCTTTTAAAGGAAAATATTGTTAGACTATCTTTTGACCTTAAATCTTTTAAACAAGGTTTTAAAAGAACTAACAGTAATAAAAAAGTAGACTTTACTAAATTTTTGATTTTTATTAAAACTTTATTGAGTTATCATATATTTTCAATATTAAAGCACTACAAGTGGTATATTATTTATTAAAATGAAATAAGACTTTAAAAGTACCAACCATAATGAAAAATTGGTAATTTGACTTTACTAAAATAAAGAAATTCTTGATTATTAAAAAGCACCATTAAGAGAATGGAAAGGCAATTCAGAAAGTTGCAGAAGACATATATATGACAAAGGGCTTATATCTAGAGTACATTAAGAATGCCTTCAAATTCATAAAAGGTGTACAACCCAAAGAAAACTGGACAAAAGACTTGAGCAGATTCTTCCTGACAAAGGATAGTCCAAGTACAATAAACTGGACAAGGTACTCCACTTTCTTAATCATTGGGGAAATGCAAATTAAAACCACTGCTCACACACTAGGATGACTAAAATAAAAAAGATGGAAAATACAAGTTTTGTCAAGGATGTGGAGCAGTGATAATTCTAATACAAATTAAACAAAAAACTTAAATCTCCTTGAGAGAAACGTGTTCAATCAAGGAGGCATGTATAAACCTTCTTTATTGCAGCATTAAAAAAACCCTGATTGTTCATTAGGCATTCAATGGATAAAGCACAGCATGTCTAAAGTGTTGAATACAAATAGTTAAAAATGCTGAGATGCATCTGTGTGTACTAATGTGAAAATATCTTAAAATAATATAGTAGAGTGAGAGGAAAACTATATAACAGCATATGGCATGTTACCACTTAAAAAATCCCACAAAACAAAACTGCCGTTTATACATATGCAGTTCTCTTCCATATATACGTGTATTCTCACCTACATATGGCATACACATTTTTTTAGGGACGTGCTTAGGTGGCCTGAAAGGGTATACTTCAAACTTTGTAGCAGGAGTTACCTTTAGGGAAAGGTAAGGAAAGATGTGACCTTTATCCACATTTGAATTTTTTACAATCTGAAAAAAATTTCATGTATTTGCAGTATGTGTAGTTAGAAGTAGTATTGTGGGCTTCCCAGGTGGCTCTCAGAGAAGGCAGTGGCACCCCACTCCAGTACTCTTGCCTGGAGAATCCCATGGACAGAGGAGCCTGGTAGGCTGCAGTCCATGGGGTCGCTAAGAGTAGGACACGACTGAGCGACTTCACTTTCACTTTTCACTTTCATGCATTGGAGAAGGAAATGGCAACCCACTCCAGTGTTCTTGCCTGGAGAATCCTAGGGATGGAGGAGCCTGGTGGGCTGCCATCTATGGGGTCGCACAGAGTCGGACACGACTGAAGCGACTTAGCAGCAGCAGCAGCAGCAGCAGCAGGCTCTAGTGGTAAAGAACCCCCTGCCAATGCAGGAGACACAAGAGATGTGGGTTTGATCTCTGAGTCAAGTTCCAAAAAAATCCCCTGGAGGAGGAAATGGCAACACACTCCAGTATTCTTGCCTGGAAAATCCCATGGACAGGGGAGCTTGGCAGACTACAGTCCATGGGGCTAAGAGTCAGACACGACTAAGCTCAACAGAGCCAATAAGTAGTATCACCTACTTACAGTGGTAACAGCTAATTGTTATAAAAATTGAAGTAATACTGAGGTATGTAAAGGAAGTAGAAGAAATAACCTCTTGACCACCCTTCCTGCTTCCTGCTGACTTTCACGACCTGTTTGTACACATCAAACTTACGGGCGTAGGTATTAGCAGTCACCTGTTCCTTTCTAACGGTACCCCAAAGATATGCTTTTATCCAGCCTCATCTCTTGGGTAATTGTCCTGGGAGGTAGTCCTGTGGTTGGTCTGACTCAGTCATGGTGTCAGTACTGTTGCTCTTGCCTGTGGTTGGTATAGGTGTGGGCCAATGTATGTTTTTGGCACTTTGACCAATGAGGTCTGATGTGAAGAGAAGTCTGTTGGGAGGCTCCAGGCAAGATTTCCTGCTCTAATAAAAAGAGATGCAGGAACCCACAGTCCTTCTGTGGTGGTTGTGTCTGGATTTGACTGGTAACTGCTGCAACTTTAACCAGGCTAGTTCATTAGCTTGAGGATTGGTCAGTATGTGAAAGATGGTAGACAAAAGAGCTGGTATTGGTAACTACTGAATAAAGCAGTTCCAGAATCATGCAACCTCCAGACTTCTGAGGTTCAAAACAGACTCTGTCCTGAGATTTGAGTCAGGGATTTGTTATTTGCAGCAAAGAAACATCTTGACATATGCATATATATGCATTCAAAATTTAAGTCAAAAGAAGGCTATAAGCTATACCATATACACTGTTCTGCAACTATTTTCACATAGTAGCTGATAGCTGTTATTCAACCACTTCTCCACTGGTGGACCTTTAGGATATAGTTTCTGCTTGCTATTCTAAAATTCCCCAGAGAACACCTTTTACACGTTTTAAAATATGTGTGTGCTGTATAGACTAAATTTCTAGAAGTGATGTGGCTGGATCAAACATTCAGTTCAGTCGCTCAGTTGTGTCTGACTCTTTGCGACCCCATAGACTGCAGTATGCCAGGCGTCCCTGTCCATCACCAACTCCCGGAGCTTGCTCAAACTCATGTACATCAAGTTGGTAATGCCATCAAACCATCTCATCCTCTGTCATCCCCTTCTCCTCCTGTCTTCAGTCTTTCCCAGCATCAGGGTATTTTCCTATGAGTCAGTTCTTTGTATCAGGCAGCCAGAGTATTGGAGCTTCAGCATCAGTCCTTCCAATGAATGTTCAGGACTGATTTCCTTTACGATTGACTGGTTTGATCTCCTTGCAGTCTAAGGGATCACACATTAGATTAACTTTAGGTTGATACCCACCACTCAGTTGCTTCCAAAAAGATCATTCCAGTTTATACTCTTAGCAGCGAGAGCCGGTACCCATTTCTCCACATATTCACCATGCTGTTCATATTTAGTATTCGGTTTTTGCCTGTCTATAGATTAAAACTGATTTTCTGTTTTAAAATTTATGTATCATTATTAACAAAGTTGCAAATCTCATGTATATTGGCTATTTGTCTATTTTCTCTTCTGAATATCTTCTGAATCCTTTACCTGTATTTTCTTACTGAATTTATAGCACTCTGTATTTTAATGGTTTTGTGTTGCAGGTATAATTCCCCTAGGTAGTCGTCTGTTTTTCTTAATGTTTGCTTATACTGTCATTTGGTACACAAAGGTTTTAAATGTTCATGTTGTCGCATCTGTCCATCTTTTTCTTTATGCTCTCTGGTTTTTATTATGCTTGGAAAGTCCTGTGACATCCTACAATTAGGGAAAAATCATGCCAACATTCTTCTTGCTTTTTTATAACTTGAAGAAAAAATATTTAGATCATTAATGCATCTAGAATTTCTTTTATATATAATGAAGGGGCTAACTTAAGTCCCCCCATGTAAATAGACAGTTATCCCAATATCATTTATAGTATGCTACTATAGTATATTACAGTATAGTAATATACAGTATCTGCAGTACAGTCTGTGTATAGTATAGTCCATATTCTCTGAGAATAATATCATTGTAGTTTAGATTCCTCAGTGTTCATAGGTCTGTCTTGGCCATCTGTCTTGTTCTGTTGAGTTGTTCATTTTTCTGCACACATACCATAGTTTTAATCACTAGATTTAACCTATGTTTTGCTCTTCAGTGGGACAAGTTCTTTATTGTTTTTCACAAATTTCCCCATATTATTCACTTTTCCAGAAAAACTTTAGAATTAACTTGCCAAGTCTGTACAAAGACCCTGTTTGAATTTTGACTGGAATTGTTGAGTGTGTAGATTAACCCGGGGAGCCCTGACATCTTTACAGTATTGAGTCTTGCCATCCAGCACCATGGTGTCTCTCTCCATTTACTCAGGTTTTCCTTTATGTGTTTCAGCAACGTTTTGTAGTGTCTAACATGTAGGTCTTGTATATTTCTTTAAAAATTATTCTAGAGATTTAAAATATCATAAAGGAACTTGTTTTCATTATGTATTCTAATAGGTTATTGCACATGTATAATGTGTAAAATTATTCTTGCCATTGATGTAAATTCTTATAAACCTAAAAAAGTGTAACAAATGAAAATCTAATTTTATAGGGGAAAAAACTGATGCTTGAGTGGATTAATTTCTAAGTCTGGGTACAAAATATTTCTAAAACATAACTCTAAATAGATTCAGTGAAAACATGAGTCTCAGATCTGATTAACTGAACTTTTTCTTTTCCCCCACTCTCACAGGTTATTATTAATTTGGTAGACCAGGCAGGAAGAGAGAAAATAATTGGTGATGCTTACCTGAAACAAGTGTTGCTCTTTAACAACTCACACCTCACCTATGTTTCATTTGATTTCCATGAGCACTGGTAAGATGGCTTCCTGAAAAATTGTATAAATCTTAATTATGTTAAATTGGTTCATAGTGCTTTTCAGGTCAACTGTATCCTTCTACTTTTCTGTCTATTCATTCTATTAATTTTTGAGAGTTTGACATTGAAACTCCAAATATAAATCTTAATTTCTCTACTTAAAAGAATTGTAAAGTATAGTAGAACTATGTAACTTTGTTCTGTATTTTCCAAGTCTCCTGTAAATGTGTTATCATATTTTCATAATTTAAAAAAAAGAAAGAGAAAAAAAAAGATGGCTTCCTGAGATGAGTTTTGATCAGGTCCAGTATTTGTAGTAGTTGCTGCCACAGAGACCTTAGTTTTTCTTCTCTTTTCTTATTGGGAAGGAAATCTTGTTCTCATTGTTAGAAAGAAGACGATCATTTCTTAGTTCCATTTCCATATTTGTTTTATTTTGCCTAAAAAAGTTAATTCTTCCTGAAATATTCAGTCTTTTTGTTCCAAAATGACTTCAAGATTTAGAGTTCCTTTTATCCTTCACTTAATTAATGGAGCTTTTTCTTTCTGCTTGAGTTTGAGCCTGGCAGGAGTAATAGCATTCCCTTACTTAAAACTTATCCTGCTGGCTCGTCTTCACACTCTGTTAGTAATAATGCTCTCCCTTGGGATAAGTTCACTAGTTATCTGGAAAACAACGATCATTTTGATGGTAATTTTAACTTGTGTGTATTCTGAAAGCACATTTCTTTTGTCATAAGCCTGGCTCTAGTGTTGGTTCATTTACCTAGGTATTGAAAACTTTGGTGGGGAAAGAAGCTTCCAGCCACTGTGATGTGTTTCAGTGTATTCTTAAGCATATTTTCTTTCATAATGCAGATTACTTGTAAATATTTATATAATTTCCCATATAATTTAAAGTAGTATTAATCTCATATTTACAGTAATAATTTTAATTTTTCCAAGCAATCTTAGATATCATATCTTAAGCTTAAAAAATATTCTTAAAGATGTTTTTCTTTCTTTTGGCATATATTTTAGCCGAGGAATGAAGTTTGAGAATGTCCAAACACTAACAGATGCCATTCATGACATTATTCTTGACATGAAGTGGTGTTGGTAGGTATTTCATAAGAAATCAGTTTGACAAACTCTTGGTCTATCAGATCATATGTTTTTTGTCTAGTACCAGTAAGCGTTAAAATAATAGCAGGCTGGAAAAGACTTTTTGTTTTTCTTGTTTCAACCCCAGATTCCTATTCTCCTTTTCAAAAGTATTAGTCGTTAGGCATTGTTAGCTTTGAACAGGAAGAAGGTGTCAGATGATTAGCAAAATGGAGCAAAGTGCTCTATGACTGTTCTTTAATTCCTTCTAATACTCTGTCCTCTACATTTCTTCTTGGTCCCTAACATGGGAAGGAACGCTTAGAGGTATTTGGTCTCAGTTTTGAGACATTTAAAAATTGCTGGAGAAGAAAGATAATTCTCAGACTATAGGGGGGAGAAGTAGGAAGGAGAAATTGGCTTAAAGGACAGAAGAGAACATTTGATTAGATTTTAAGGCCACAGGTGGCCAGACGAATTAGATGAGTGAGGCAAGCGTCATGATTCCACCCCGGGTGGTAGAGTGAATTAGTCTGTACAAGCTCATTTAGATGCATTTCTGCTTGAAGTCAAAAAGCAGGGAACAGGATGTTGTTTTAAAATGCCTTCTGGTTTTGAATGTGTAGATAAGCCTAGCTGGGGTTGTGTCAGCTCTGCCTAGTAATTGTGTGACTCAGGAAAGTCACTCTGCATCTCAATTGTTTTTTTTTTCAAAATGAGGGTAATATTTTCCTTGTCAGGTTGTTGTATAAATTAATAATAATGTTTACAAAGGTCTCAGTAATGCCTGCCACATGATATTCCAAGCAAATAGATAACCAATGTTGCTGTTGTTATCATTATACTGTAAAGAATTGTGGGTTTTGAAAACTTTTTAAGTATTTCCTTTGTAAAGTAATTCTATACTGTTTTTGAAAAGGGTTGATCAAGCTGGAGTAATATGTAAACAAGAAGGGATTTTTCGAGTTAATTGCATGGACTGCCTGGATCGCACCAATGTGGTCCAAGCTGCCATTGCACGAGTGGTCATGGAACAACAGGTAATTTGGAGTCCACTGGATTGTAAATATTCATTTCTAAGAAGACTGTGAGGCTGAAGGAGGAAAAAGGGACAAGTTTGTTCACCTGTGTTATATTCCCATCATCAGTACCCTCTCTGGGGCTCTGGGTCCTTTGGCATCACAGAACCAGCCTCTTCCCTTTGTGCCCCAACCCTCCTGGTGGCACCTGTTTCCTGTAGTTATTACATCTCTTACCTCTGTGTCTCCTTTTAGAGCTTTCATCCTTCCAACACCTGGGTAATGAATTCCTAAGGTTGATATTCCTTGCATGGTGTTTTGTTTTGTTTTCCTGAATCGAGCCTTGTGACTGTCCTTAGAGGAAGTCTTCTACTGTTGCATTGAAGCAGCTAGGCTTTGGTGACGAAGCCCTGGCCCTACCACATACTAGGTGTTTTGACCCCATGCAAAAAACTGAGCCTCTCCAAACTTCTTTCTTTTCATCCATAAATGAGGGTACTAAAATGGATAGTCTAGACAGGATAGTCTAGATAGTTTAGACAGGATACTAAAAAGGATACATCCAAAAATGAGCATACTAAAGAGTATTGATTGCATAGACTTGTTATGAGGAATAAAAGATCATTTATTTTAGAAAGCTCTTAGCATATGGCACCAGACTTAACCTTTACTGAGCACTTACTGCTGTGCTACTATTTATGTTATTGTTGTTTCTATATGATTTTTTTGATAGCTTTACTTCGTAGCCAAATTTAAAAGAAAGATAAAATAGTATGAGTATATACATTAAAAATGACACCAGAACAGTATGAATGTTTTATTCTATTTATTCAGATGTAGCAGTTCATAAAGCTCTCTCTCAAGTGGTACTTAACTTTGAAAAAAGTCTGCAAACATTTCTTGAAGGGTCCTAAATTGTACGTGCATATGCTTCCTTTTCTCTGCAGTATATGTTTTATACTATGGTTTCCTGGCTTATCTGCAGTTAATCTACCAATGCATTCATTTTAGCTGAAAAAATTAGGTGTGATGCCCCCGGAGCAGCCATTACCAGTGAAATGCAATCGGATTTATCAGATAATGTGGGCCAACAATGGTGACTCCATTAGCAGACAGTATGCTGGGACAGCTGCTCTGAAGGTAAGTGTCTATAGCCAGCATCTGGGGGACGCAGGGTGTGGTTTAAAACCAACTTGGTTTTTGAGAAAAAAGCATGTGGGTTTCAGATGGTAGGTCTACATAGTTGACTCTGGAATGTTTGGGTAAGGCAGGGGTCACACTTCCAAATTCCTGCAGGTACCAAGTCGTGTGACTTGAACTGGCCACTCGTTAGCTTAAAGGGAGAGATGGGCGATGTGTACCTGAGAAAGAGCATACGATGACTCAGGAAGGTGCTGCTCTGCTACTTCCTAATGGGGCTAGAGGCCCAGTGTTGCCGGAGCTCCCAGTTTTCAAGGGAGTTTGGAAATCTACAATTTTATATGTAATAGCTTGTTTTTAAAACTTTATATAGACAAAATAAAACGTGTCGCTTGGTGCAATTTGGATCCCTAGTATAATTTGCCTCCTCTAATTTTGAATCCCAACCCTGCCTCTTGCTAGCTCTGTGACTGTGGGCAAGTCACTTAAATTCTCTGTGCCTGTCTCTTCTTTTATAAAACAGGAATAATTCTAGGCCCACTTCAAAAAAAGTGGTGTGGGATTATACGAGCTAATACGTTAGAGCTTAGATTGTTCCCTGACACACAGTAAATGGTGAAGAAATATTTTATTATCTTTTTGTGATTGTTTTACATAAAGTCCTTTGAGGATCCTACCAAGCTGATCTTCACAGAATTTAATGTAAATGTAAAATACAGTCACTGGTTACTAGATACTCCGTCTCTTGGCAATAGGAAGTGGTTGAATTAGTTTAAATTAGGTTTATAGTTATTTTCCTTCAAGGTAAATAGTTCACCCCAGAATATTTGTTATAACAAATTCTGAATAAAATCCTAAAGACTCCATTAGAAAACTGTTAGAACTAATAAGTTAATTCAGTGAAGTTGCAGGATACAAAATCAACCTATGAAAATCGGTTATTTCTATATACTAATAGAGATTATCTAAAAAAGAAATAAAACAATCCCATTTATAATAGCATCAAAAACAATAAAATACTAAGGAATAAATTTAAACAAGAAGGTAAAAGATCTGTACACTAAAAACTAAGACCTTGATAAAAGAAATTGAAAGCACAAATAAGTGGAAGATAGCCCAGGTTGATGGCTTAGAAAAATTAGTATTAAAATATTACCCAAAGCTGTCTTCAGATTCAGTGTAATCTATCAAAATTCCATTGGCATTTTCTACTAGAATAGAAAAAACAGTACTAAAATTCATTTGGCAACACATAAGACCCCTAACAGCCAAAGCAGTCTTGAGAAAGAACAAAACTGGATGCATCCTACTTCTGATTTCAAACTATATTGCCAAGTTGTAGTAATCAACACAGTATAGTACTGGCGTAAAAACAGGCACAGAGACCAATGGAATAGAACCGAGAGCCCAGAAATAAACCTGCATGTGTACAGTCAACTGGTAATTTGACAAGGGAGCCAAGAATAGTCAATAGGGAAATGATAGTCTCTTCACTAAATGCTGTTGGGAAACTGAAATATTCACATGCACAATAATTAAACTGGACACCATTCACAAAAATTGAATTGAAATAGGTTAAAGACTTAAATGTAAGACCTGAAACTTTACTCCTACAAGAAAACATAGGAAAACATTTCATGACATTGGTCTTAGCAATAATTTTTTTGACTGACACCAAAAGCACAAGAAGAAAAGTGAAAATAAACAAGTGGGACAGCATCAAACGAAAAATGTTTTGCATAGCAAAATAAGTAATCAACAGAATGAAAAGACAGCTCATGGAATGGGGGAAAATATTTGCAAACCATATGTCTGAGAAAGGGTTAATATCCAAAATATGTAAAGAAGTAATGCCACTCAATAGCAAAAAAAAAAAAAACTGATTTTAAAATGGGCAAAGGATTTGAACATTTTTCCAAAGAAGATATACAAATGGCCAGCAGGTACATAAAAAGGTGCTCAATGTCAGCAGTCCTCAGGGAAATGCAAATCAAAACCACAATGAGCTATCACCTGTTGGGATGGCTGTTATCTAAAAGACACGAGATAACAAGGTTGGCAGAAAAGCTCACCCTTGTGCATTGTTGGTGGGAATGTGAATTGGCAAAGCCATTATGGGAAATGGTAAGGAAGTTCCTCAAAACATTAAAAATGGAACTACCATATGATCCAGCAACCCTATTTTATAAATATGTATCCAGAGAAAATGACATCAATATCTGGAAGAAATACCTGTACTTTTGTGTTCATTGTAGCATTATTCATAGTAGTCAAGATCTGGGAAGAACCTAAGTGTCTGATGCCAAATGAATGGCTAAAGAATATGTTGACAAGGGAAGCAGCCATACAAAGTTTTATATATATATATATAAAATGGAATATTCAGTCATAAAAGGAAGAAAGTCCTGGGATTTCTCTCGCGGTCCAGTGGTAGGGAGTCTGCTTGCCAGTGCAAAGCATACAAGTTTGATCCTGGTCCAAGAAGATCCCACCTGCCAAGGAGGAACCAAGCCCATTTGCCACAACTCCAGAACCCACTCGGTAGAGCCTGTGAATCGCATCTACTGAAGCCCAGGTGCCTAGAGCCCATGCTCCACAACAAGAGAAGCCACTGCAACAGGAAGCCTGCACACAGCAATGTAGACCTAGCGCAGCCAGAAATAAATACGTAGTTTATTTATTTAAAAGAAGGAAATCCTGACATTTTTAGCAACATGGATGAACCTTGAGGGTATTATGTTAAGTGAAAAAGTGAAATCAGGCAAACAGAGAAAGACAAGTAAGTAATGCATGATCTCTGAACTTCCCTGGTGGTCCAGTGGTTAAGAATCTGCCTGCCAGTCAATGCAAGGGACATGGGTTCAATTCTTGGTCCAGGAAAATCCCACAGGCCATGAAGCATCTAAGCCCGTGTGCCTCAACTACTGACACTGGCCCCTGGAGCCCATGCTCTACAACAAGGGAAGTCTGCACAGAAACTCTAGAAAGCCTGCGTGCAGCAATGAAGACACAGCATAGCCAAAATAAATAAAAATAATGCATGATCTCACTTGTATGTGGAATTTTAAAAAGTCAGACTCACAGAAACACTGAGACTGATGGTTACCAGAGGATGGGGTAAATGGGGAGAGACTGGTCAGAGTACAAACTTTCACTTCTAAGTTCTGGGGATCTAAAGTACAGCATGGTGACTATAATTAACAATACTATATACACACACAAAATATCATATTGTACACCTTAAACTTATGCAGGGGTACTTTTTAATTATACAAAGCTGGACAAAGAGGAATACTTTTTTCCATTGATATTAAACTTCTTTGGATGCAGCATTCATGTCTCTCTTTTCCATAATAGATTCCTGTTGCTAAATTAATATTTTCTGTGAATGACCTAATTGGCAACATGTTCTTCCTAAATTGTCAATTTTAGGATAGGGCCTATTTCTAAGATTGCCTTGGATGAAAATAGTGGGATTGGGATGGGGGAAAAAAGAGACTGTGCTTTCCCTACCTCTCTAGGGACTTGCTCTGACATCTTTGTTGTGAAAACCAAGAGAAACAAAACAATTAAATCTTCACTGGATCATTCTACAGGGATTATAATGTGCAGCAAGGTATGGAAACCTCTGCTCTGTCTGTATATACACACAACCACATACACAGGTTAAATACGGTTGTAATAAGCTCTAGGGAACTGTCCACATTTTCCCACATCAGATATTTGTTTGTTTTGAATATCATACCAATTGGAGGCTTGAAAATCTTTTTGTTGTGTTATATATAAGTTTTGACCTATAAGTTCTAGATATTCTACAGACTGCCAAGAATGGCTTTACCTTAAAGCACCATCTAACTGTGAAGGTGGATAACACCAATAGCGTGTTTAGTTATTTGACATGCTTGGATCTGGGTCAAATACTAGTAGATATTTTAATTACATTATTTAGAAATTGTAAAAGCCTGTAGAATTCCAGTCTTGAATCAAAAGCCTACTGACTTCAGGAACATTTTTGTGTTTGGTGTCAAAGTGACTTTTTTATTGACAGGGTGACTTTACAAGGACAGGAGAAAGGAAGTTAGCAGGAGTTATGAAAGATGGTGTTAACTCGGCAAATAGGTATTACCTGAATCGATTTAAGGATGCTTACAGGCAAGCTGTTATAGGTAAGGAACACAGATGTCTTTAAAATTTGTTATACTTTCTGTGACTAACATTTTACAGTAACCAACTTCATTAACATAATCCATATGTTTTATAATACACTTGTGTTTCTACATTGAACATCTTACCCAATAAATCAAATTTTTACAAGATTAGAATCTGACAAATTTTTTAGGCTTGGAGCAGCAAAAGAAACTGCTCACTTTCTTACATATTTGTCAGTTTGTTATTTATGTAACAGAAGGCAAGGTTGAGGCTCCTGGATTATGGAATATGGTGCCCTAAAACCTCATCAAGTAAAAACTCAATATTCTGTTTTCCTATTACTCAAGCCTGAGAGATAAAACAAAATGATTTTCTTTCTTTGTCTGATGTTTATCATGTGTTCTTGCTGTGGACAAATACACTATCCTTCCTTATAAGCATGATTTAACAGGGTGTTAGGATATCAGACTATCCTAACCAATTCTTATCATTATTTAAGAGAAAAAATGGAGGGTGAATTGCCCAGTGGCATTCATCCCACAGCATATTTTTTTTTAATGTGACTTTAAATTTAATTTCCATGCAAGTATTACCTTTTAGGATTAATGTAAATGTAGAGTATTCTGGATTAGAACCAAACACAACATTGTCATATGGTCTCTAGGAATATTTTTAAAATCCTATTTTCTTAACCTGATTATTTATTATATATGAAATAGTAGGGCCCACACATAGGCAATTTAGGAATTTGAGAAGTCTGATGTAATTAAGTTTGGTTCATTTGCCACAGATATGGTATGTACTGATAGGAAAATTGGATTTTAGCAGTTTTTTAAAGGAAAAATTGATACATTTTTTTCTGTTGGTTGATCTAGCAATTCAGTTAGGTCACTGAGGACCCAGATTCTGTTCCTTTCTCATTTTGACCATCAAAAATATCAGCTTCATCCTAACCCTGAAGCTAAATCTCTTCCAAGTTTGATAGAGACGGGCTAGTAGCAGTCTGGGTTCACTGCTTCTCCATAAAAGGCCAGTGGCTGGCAATTCTCTCCCAGAAGTCTCACTGTCCCAAATGCGTGTAAGGAGTGGGATTACAAGGATTTTGTTAGTAAGCCTTGAGCTGCATCCTACACCAGGAAGAAGTTAACTTGTCTGTTCAGTTTCTTTGCTCAATTGAAAATTGGCTTATTTGTCTTTTTATTATTGAGTTGTAGGAATTCTTTTATTATTGATAATAATTAATAATAATTCTTTTATTATTGAGTTGTAGGGCTTTCCTAGTAGCTCAGTTGGTAAAGAATCTGCCTGCAATGCAAGAGACCTGGGTTCGATCCCTGGGTGGGGAAGATCCCCTGGAGAAGGAAATGGCAACCCACTCCAGTTATCTTGCCTGGAGAATCCCATGGACAGAGGAGCCTGATGGGCTACAGTCCCTGGGATCGCAGAGAGTCAGACATGACTGCAACTAACTTTCACTTTCAGGAATTCTTTATATATTCGTGGATACAGGTCCCTTATAGATGATTTTTAAATATTCACTTCTACTCTATGGGTTGCCTTTTAACTTTCATGGCATTTTCCTTTGAAACACAAAAGGTTCTGATTTTGATGGTGTCCAGTTTGTCTTTTTGTTGCTTGTGACTTTAGTTCCATATGGGAAAAAAAAAAAACAAAAAAACATGCCTAGTCCAAGGTCACAAAGATTTATGCCTGTTTTTAAAAATGGGAGTCTTACTGTTTTAGGCCTTGTATTCTCTTTTGCTTTTAAAAAAATGTATTAGTAAACTAAGAAGATGATAGATATCAATACTTTCTACTCTAGATTTGATGCAAGGCATTCCAGTGACAGAAGATCTTTATTCCATATTTACCAAGGAAAAAGAGCATGAAGCTTTGCATAAGGAAAATCAGAGAAGCCACCAGGAACTAATTAGCCAACTCTTACAGAGTTACATGAAGTTACTACTGCCTGATAACGAAAAGTTCCATGGTGGCTGGGCCCTTATTGACTGCGACCCCAGGTAAGTTGGAGTGATGTCCTGGTGACTAATGTGCTTAAATTTCTGATGTTAAGCCGTCCTAATTATTGCTAGCAGTTGTCCATAAAGCTGTGGGGCATGGATGCAAAGTGCATGGCAGTTCTCAAATACATGGCTGGTACTAAGGCAAGCTGACAAGGCATTCAACTTCGGCTGTAAAATTAAAGGGGCACGAAAAACTCAGTAATGAGGTAAAATATGATAAAACCCAAATTGTGAAACTATAATTCAAAGCTTGTTTCATGGGTCCTCCCCTGCCCCCAGCCCCAACCCATGCCCCAGAAGCTAGGTTTATTGTATTAATGCACAGAACCACGTGCACCAGGAGGTTTAATGATGCTAGTTACCTTGATGGGTTGTTAAGTGGTCCTGGTCTTTCATAAAATAAATAGGCCAACTAATACTCAACATTCTTTTTTAAACAAAAACCATCCACTTTCAAGTGGTTCTTTAAAATATCAGCTGAATGGCAGGATCCAAATTTATCCACCAGATTGCTTGCTTTCAGGCTAAAATCTAAAATTATAATTTTCAATATTATGAATCAGAAACACTTCAGAAAATTCTAAACCAAGCTTTAAGAGTAAAAGGCTCTATTTAGATTTTATCTTCTTTTACATTTCATATGTTTTTTAATAAAAGGGGCATAAAACAAGCTTGCAAGAACAACAGAATGCAAGGGAGTATTTACATATATGATAATGAATAAAAAACGATACTGACCGTAGGTTCATAAGGAGTCCTTCCATGATTTCAAGTTCATGGATTATTTCACTTTGATAGTCAGTACTGTATGTATGGATGCAATTTTGGGATCCATAAGAGATGAGGTTTTCTGCCCATTTGGATTTCCAGAGTTAATTATATGCCTCCATCTTTTTTGTTGTTGTTGTCGGATATTTATCAGGCTGCCTTGGGCCTTAGTTGCCACACATGGGTTCTTCATTGTGTCACATGGGAGCTTTTGTTGTAGCACGTGGACTCTCTAGTTGTAGAGTGAGGGCTTAGTTGCCTGACCAGGGATCGAACCTGTATTCTCCACAATGCAAAGCAGATTTGTAACCACTAGACTACCAGGGAAGTCCCTATATTGCCATTTTGATTAGTTCTTTAAGAGCTGTCCTTCTTATGAGAGATGCTTTGTGGTTATCATCCTTTCTATTACTGCTAAAATTTCTTTAAATTTGCTACTGGTATTTATCATTTGCAAGGCTTAAAGATTTTCTGGATGGTGGATAGCTTTCCTTTTCTCTTGAAGGGAGATGTTTGGAAACCTGCCGTTGGGCTATCTGAGGTTGCTAGAGAGCCTTTGTACAGTCTGTCTACTGAGCCAGAGGTGTGGACCCAGAACAGGTACCCCCTGGTTGAGGACAGCAAGAGTAGCTCTGGGAGTGGCTTTGCAGGCTCAGATCCTGGACAGCGTGTGATGGCCTCAGTCCCTCAGGCTTGGGGGTGCAGCAGATTGCACCTGTCTGCCTCCAGCTGCACGTATGGTTTTTAAAAACATGTGTATGTGTGTGAAGTTGCTTCAGTCATGTCTGACTCTGCGACCCCGTGGACTGTAGCCTGCCAGGCTCCTCTGTCCATGGGATTCTCCAGGCAAGAATACTAGGGTGGTTTGCCATGCCCTCCTCCAGGGGATCTTCCTGACCCGGGGATTGAACTTGTGTCTCTTATGTCTCCTGCAGTGGCAGGGGGGTTCTTTACCACTGCTGCCACCCAGAAAGCCCCAAAATATCTTTACTGAGATGTAATTCTTATAGCATACATTTCATCCATTTTAAGTATATAATTGGGTGGGTTTTAGAATATGCTCAGTATTGTAAGACTATCATTTTGGTCAGTTTTAGAACATTTTTATCACCACAAAGAGAATCCTTGTACTCTATCCCCAGCCTCACCCCCTAAACAACCACTAATCTACTTTTATCTCTCTGGATATGTGCATTCTGGACACTTCATATAAACGTAATCATGTAATATGTGGCCTTTGTGACTGGCTTCATTCACTTAGCATAATGTTTCATGGTTCATGGGTATTGTGCCATGTAGCAGAACTTCACTCCTTTTCATGGCTGAATAGTATTTCATTGTATGTCTAGACCATGTTTTCTTTTTTTACTCTTCTTTTGGGCATTTATGTTTCTACCTTCTGGCTCTTCTGTTGCAAACAGTGATGCTGTGAATACTTATAAACAAGTTTTTGTTTGAACACCCATTTTTCTTTTGTGTATATACCTAGGAGAGGAGATTGCCAGGCTACTGTGCTTAACTTTCAAGACACCACCGAACTATTTTCTTTGGTGGCTGCACCATTTCACATTTCCACAAGTAATGTGGGAGGGTTCCAGTTTTTCCATGTCCTCACCCACACTTTTTTCCCCCATTTTTTTTATTGTCATCATCCTAGTGGATGTGAAGTACTGTCACATTGCGGTTTTGATTTGCATTTCCCTCACGACAAATGATGTTGAAGATTTTTTCTTGGGTTTGTTGGATATTTATGTCTTCCTCAGAAAAATGTCTATTCAAATCCTTTGCTCATTTAAAAAACTGGGTTGTTTTTTTGTTGTTAAGTTGGGCCACATGTTTTTGTCAATAAAGCTTTATAGGAACGGAGCTGGGATTAGGGTGAGGCAAATGAGACGGGGTTGGACAGTTTGCAGAGTCGGATCCTATCTTTATTTGACATGTTGGATGTTTTGTTTATCATGGTATGTTTGCATTAATTTTGACTTTTAAAAAATACGGCATTAAAAACTTTCGTTGATGTCAGGCTTTTTTTTTGGCACCCCCATAAATTTTGCGCCAGAAACCAGTGCCTCACTGACTTCACTGCAGTTATGGTCCTGTTTAATTTTAAACATGGCAGAAAAAGTTACGGCGAGCTGTTTACAAATGCTCAGTATTGCGCAGGCAGCAAGAATGGCTGCCCTTCCCTTTTCCTTGATCTCCCAGGGCTCCAGTTGGAACTGTCCAGCCATCTGGAACCCACCCTCGGGCCTTTTTATGTTAAACCCCGGAGCACAGCTCAGTTAATTCCCTACAGACAGCCGCTGGCGTACACAGATCAGACCTCCTGGTCGTCCCGCGGCCAGAGCTGACTCGAGTGACAGCCCCTAAGCGCCGGGTGGTGCACTTGTGGCTGGGGGAATATTTAATGTGACAGGAAATCGGGGACCGTCCAGGTGCCCTTCAGCATCTGCACAAAGCCCCCTCCTTATTTGGTCCAACTCGGACTCCCTTTTTCTTACACCGAGAGCAGCTGACTACTGGTACTCGTACTAGCGGACTCACGAGGCACGCGGCAACCTCTCTCAGGCGCGCGGCAGTGCGGGCAGGCGCTTAGTCACGGTGCCGCAGGCCCGCGCCAGTGGCCCTCCGGGCGGGAGGGACGGCTCTTCACCAAGGTGTTTGTGCATGCACTCTCCCCGGACCCGGGCCAGGGCTGAGCCCACCTCAGCATCCCTCCGGGACTGGGGGCCGCACCCTCCTCTTGTTGTAGGCGGTGCTGGATGGGCTGCGCCTGCGCACTGGGCGCGCACCGCGGCGAGCGTGGGCGGCGGAAGTGCGCTGTATTTGGGGGCTGGACTTGGCACGGCCTCGGTGCAGTTGCCGCAGTGGCTGCAGGCGTAAGGTTTGGCACAGGTGGCTCTAACTGAGCTTCGACTACTTGACGGACGGACTGACGGACTGACTGACCGACCAGATGCCGCGCTCCCACCGGCCTCCTCCAACCGCTCAGCGGCAGGCGAACGCCACAGGCAATGCCGCCGGCAACGCTGCCGAGCCCAAGCCCGAAGGCGGCAGCCTGGCGACCACTTTCAAGATTTTTCTCCTTTTTGCAGGACTGATGGTTAAAGTTCCTGTGGGGTTGTATTTTTCCTGCAAATTGCTGCTCTTCCAAAGCCTCCTGTTAATGTCCCCCGATGACAGTGGCTTTTACGCAACCATTGTCGCGGTGGTGGGGCTGCATGTGGTGCTGGCGGTGTTTGTGTTCATCGTGTGGAAGGAGGGCATGCCTGACTGGCGGGAAGAGAAAAACGAGTAGCAGCCCTTCCCTCCAAGCTGCAGGCGAGGGGTGGGGGAGCACCAAAAGGGGTTTTGTCTGTGTTTAAAAAAAAAAATGGGGGTTAGGTTTTATTTCTGTTTAAGTGGGGCAGAGGGTGGTGGGGAGGGAAATTAAGTATTCACTGCAGCTTATACTTAAGTAAAAATGCGGGTGGGGGGAGGGCTGACTTCTTTCTTGATTGCCTGTGACGTGCCAAGTGCTTTTTCTTTCTGGACGTAATGCTTTTGACTGAGATCATGTTTGACCAATGTAAATATTCGTGTCAAAATAGAAGCTATGATAAAGTAGCACTACTTAGTAGGTGTAGAAATTTTTTTTCATATTAAACTACGTGTCGTGACGTAATTTTTATGGCTTGGCTCAAGTGACAGTTTTAAGAGTGCAGGTAAGCACCAATGCGCAAAACTAAATTGTATGTTACAGTGTTCGTCTACGGTTATTCTCGGTGAGGTTGCCGAGATCGTAGAATAGATGGTTTTCTCTTTCCGGTTGGTTGATTGGTTAGTTATTGCTCGTATTTTGGATCAATCTGTGTATTAATCGGGTTCTGACTTCTTCAATCTAATTAGTTGTATTTGGGGGGCATGTTTTTGGTGAAAATTGAGGTCAGTTTGTTATTTTAGATTAAAATTGTTCTAGTTATGGTGCAGCAAGATGCCCCTGATGTAAAATACTGCAATTTAAGATCTTGGTGAAATTTTCTCTGCAGTACCTGTTAAACAGTGACCTCATTCTTAGGCAGATTATGTACGTGACTTTACTTAAATTCCATCTACTAGTCATTTTTCCCCCTATTGTTTTCCATTTGTTTTTCAGTAGCATTTGGTCAGGTTTTTCAAATATCTCTGACATTCTAAGATTTCTAAGATAGAAATATCTACTTCAGCAGTGGAATTTTGAGAACCAATATAAGTGTGCAGATTAATTTTCATCTTTTGATTGGAAAGCTGTTTTAATAGTAGATGAATATTTATTTAAAAGGTTGAGTTGAGATTCTGCCCATGTTACCTGTTGAGTATTTGTGGATTTCATATGTTGACCTTTTTAAAAAAAGTAGTATTTGGTTTAATGGTTCATCAGTACTCGGTTTCTAACCCTTACACTGGTATTTGACTTTACAGTGGAGATAAAATACAGCAAAGTGGACTTAGAATAAGGAAATGTTTACTCATTCTCTAAAAGCTGTGTAAATTAATCTGTAGTTTAAAAAAAAAAAGCAAGATAGTTTGGGCTTGGTTCCATTTTTGCACATAAATGTTATATTTACGTAAAAGTCTTTCAAAGGATACTTTCTGCATGAGTATAAACATATGGTAAATGTGCAGTGTAACTTGAAGATTAGGCCATGTGAGATGATCTAGATTTCTCTCTTCTCAGTCTGATATTTTCCTTTCTTTACAATCCTTGCCCCCTCCACCATCATGCAATTCCCCCTCCTCCCCGCATACCATTATCCTATTTTCCCTGAACCCTCCCTTCTCCTTGGCTACTCAACTCCAGTCCTTCCCTCCACCTACCCCACCTTCCTAAACTGTGTTCCTGGTTTGATTTTGTTTTTTTAAATCTCCAAATGGATAGACTGTGTACATTTAACTTCAGAAGTAGGACTCATTGATTACTTGATATTTTTCTCCCCATCCTAGCCCCCACCATAAGGTGATAAAGATCATGATAAAGATCCCCTTTATCATTAAGGGGATCTGCTATAGAAAAACTGTAGATGAAAATGAAAATATTTAATTCCTTGTGTCATGTTTGTTTAGCCTCATTGATGCTACTCACAGAGATGTGGATGTGCTGTTACTGCTTTCTAACTCTGCGTACTACGTGGCCTAGTAAGTTGCTTATTGATTTAAAGCTTTTACTCTCTTTTAATGCGAGTAAATATCTTTTTTAGATTCTATAACACAAAAAGTCAAGAATCTAGTTTTGCTATATATTTTAAGAAATTTCACTGCTTTATCTTACATAATTGTTACATCACTTTTATCAATTTGAAAAAGTGATTTTAGAGTTATTTATAATAGTGTTGAGTTTTTGATAGTATCTCCTATAGATCTCAAGTTCTGATGTATTCTACATATTTTTATTGTAATTGACCATATACCATGATTTTTTATTACGATACCATAGTTAATGTTTCCCCATTGTTAGGTATTAACGTACTTTTATCTTTTTTGCTATGAGGAATGAGACAGCTGTGTGCAGATAATTGTGTCTGTGTTCACATGCACTTCTCTGATTATAAGGATATGATGAATCACTACTTTTTATGCCTTAGAAATGACACCCAGTTAACAGTGCCACTAGCAGAAATGCAAGTACTCCCTCACAGCCTTCACCAGAGTAACTTTTCTCAAATACACAGTCACTTCTTGGTCTGGTGTGAGCTATCATTTTTCAGCCCTTGGCCCCGGTGCCTGTTGGCACTGATCATTTTTTATTTTGGATATCAGATTTACCTGCCAAATCAGGAATATGTAGCTCAGTATCTGTTTTGCTTTCCTTTTAGGTTAAGTTTTAGGCTTGTTGGTTTTCGTTTTTGTAAGAGCTTTTATAAAACTGAATTTAATTTTCCTTTGTGATTTCCTTTAGTGTAAGATCTATAAAGTGATTTTCATTTAGCTATTGAACTATATATATATATATAAAATTTCATCTAGTTTTTTAAATATTTAACTCTTTACCCCAGAATGTATTGTGTTGTGGAAGACTTTGCCTGCATAATGGTTGTTGCTATTATGCCTCAGCCGACCAGCCAAATATGCTTTTGATTTTAATCCTCTTCTTATTCCCTTTCCTTGTCTAGTTATGATGATGAAGTTGACAAAGTAAACCAGTATCAACGACTGAGTCTTGAAGACCTGGAAAAAATAGAAATAGGTAAATTTTTAAGATACTAACCAGGTCTTAGAAAGCAAATACTGTTTCTTCCAAGAGTGGGTTGTTATTTAAGCAACTGGTATAATAACATCTTACTGGAATCAGAAAGTAGTCTAAGTAGTCCATTTCTTAAGATTCCCTTCTATGTTTTAGAGATGAGTGGTGGATATAGTCTAATAATAATTGTTTATTACTTGTCCTGTGAAGATTAAGCCTAGGGTCTAGAAAGTTTAAATATTTGAGACTCAAGAGTTTTTATTTATAGTCTTATTAGACCAAGTCATCATGATAAACGTGTGTGCTTATTCAGATGAAAAAAGTGCTAAATTGATGAATCAATCATCAATATTATGAAGTATTTGGATAATATCAAAATATCAGTATTTTGAAGATACAGAAGAAAGTTAATGTTATGTGAAAGATTAACATATATTCTTTTGGGTTCTTAGGTCCTGAACCCACTCTTTTTGGTAAGCCAAAGTTCTCCTGCATGCGACTGCACTACAGATATAAAGAAGCAAGTGGCTATTTCCATACACTGAGAGCTGTAATGCGCAACCCAGAAGAGGATGGGAAAGGTAAGAGAGGTGAAAGTATTCAGTTACAACTTATCTGCTTTTATAAGCCCAAGTGCAGCTGGGGACTGCACATACCATTATACAAGTGAGTGATCAGGAAAAATACCTTTGTGATTTGAGATCTTGAAATAGCAACTTTGTTCCCGGCAGTGCAGGGACACAAATTGATTAGTTTGGGCAAGGAGATCTATTATGGGAATCTTCAGTGTGCTTGGCCATTTGAGTGTGATGGCTTTTCCTACCACATACGCCTCTCATGGAAAAGTCAGGAACAACGCCTGTCTTGTTCGTGCCTATTATCTCAGTGTCTGGCACAGTGTTTGGACAGATGTGAGTTTCCGAATAAACTTTTAATTCCAATTGATTTGGTTCTTTTGTTGTTCATTTAGTTTTCTGTTAACATTTTAGAACATTTTGAATTAGGGGAGTGAAGAACAAGTAGTGTGTTTCTGTAAATTGTAACAAGCTTTTATTATAAGATTAAAATCCCATTTTGAGTTCTGAGTTAGAACTGCTAGTTTTTAAATGTTTTTGCTCAAGTGGCAAGCAATTACATTTGGGTTTCAGATACCCTTCAGTGCATTGCGGAGATGCTGCAGATCACCAAGCAAGCCATGGGATTAGATGTACCTATAATAGAGAAAAAGCTTGAGAGGTAAGTATACCACTTTGCACAGAGTGTCTTTATTCTACAGAGAAAATAAAGTTTTACTTCTTTTAAAGTCTCTGCAAAAAGGAGAGAAATCACATTATGATACTGTGTTGATTAATTTAGAGGGGGAAGGATATCTTTGTGGATCAAAAAGTAGTAATTTTATTATTGTTGTTGTTGTTAAAACAAGTGATATGTTTTAAAACTCCTGACAGGGAGCATTCAAATTTAAATAATGTTTTAGAGAAAATAAACAGCCAGTATATTTTAAACACTAGGTTAATTTGGGAAAAGAAAGCCTATAAACAAATTATATTTTAAATTTGTGGTTTTTCCATCTAATGAGCAGGTTTTAAGTTCCAAATTCCACTAGAAAGGAGGACCATCTGGTCATCTAGATAAAAATTTTCAGTCTTCTGTTAGAAATAACTATTTCAGTAGCTTTTTAAAAAAGCAGTACTGTATTTAATAACTCTTTAACATAATTTTTATGAAATATTCTCATGACCAGTGATCCTGTATGACCAAGTGTTGAACTTGTGTACTGAGATGTGCTGTAAATAGGACTGCCTTTTTTCTCATTTTTAGCAACCAGGAGGGCTGGCTAAGGAGAAAACACAGATTGTTTATGTTAAATGTCCCAAGTTTTCTCAAATAAATTCAGATAACCCACGGGAAGCATAAGGAAATGGAGCTCTTTCCCCTCTTCTCTGCCTGAATTCAACCAAAGTGCAATGTGTGTAGATCAGCTTTAGTTAAAATGCTGTAAATATCCATTTATAGTCAGTGTCTCCTTTGCTGGTGGTTTAGATCATGGATGTAGTAGATCTGTGCTCCCCCAGATTATAGTGAGTCACCACATATGGCTGTTTTGAAATGTGAATAGTTCGAATTTTGGGGTGTGAGGTTTTTGGGGAAAGATTCTCAGAATAATGCAAAAACAGAGGTTGAGGCTACCATTAGGCTTCCCTGCCTCCTCCCCGGCCTCCCCTCCTCTCTGAATGCCAGGGAGAACAGTTGAAGGAAGCGTGCCATCACAAGTGATGATTTGTAAAGACAAAAGGTCTGGTCCAAGAGAACAGAACTCATCTAATTACTATGAAGAGCTTCAGGAGGTGGGATAAAGAGACTGGAGGTAGTGTTCCTCCAGGGTGGTTCTTCAGTACCCCATGTGTCCGGCTTGAGAGAGAAGACCGCTCACTCGGGAGATGTCTATGGTCTGCTTGCTGGACCTGGGGTTAAAGTCACATAGCGTGCCACCTCTTCCCTCTCAGTGCCTGCAGGTGACTCATCCGTGTCACTTAACAAAGGCTTCTGCCCTTTTATGAAATATATGTATTTTATGAAATATAAAATACTTCATTTGTTGTTTCAAAGACTTTAAGTTTGAGAAAGATGAAGATACCTGATTAATCATCTCTTTAATACTAATTATGTGTTGAAATGACAAATTTTTGTATATAAAATTGTATTCAGCCCACATATTTGTATTGGACATTAATGCTGTAGCATCAAGTCAAAGAAGTTATTCAGATTTGTCATTAAGCAGTATGCTACTTTTAAGGAATTGAGGCCAACTTGAGTTTTCACTTACATTAATAATCGGAACTGTCATATGGATTCCATGGGAAATTAACTTTTTTCTTTTCTAATCTGTAGGAAGAGCAGTAAACCTCATGAAGACATCATTGGCATCAGATCTCAAAACCAAGGCTCTTTGGCCCAGGGAAAAAAATTTTTAATGAGCAAATTTTCATCTCTAAATCAAAAAGTGAAACAGACCAAATCCAATGTAAACATTGGCAATCTGCGAAAGCTAGGAAACTTCACAAAACCTGAAATGAAAGTTAACTTTCTAAAACCAAACTTAAAAGTAAATCTTTGGAAATCAGATAGTAGTCTTGAAACCATGGAAAACACAAGTGTGATGGATAATAAAGCCCAGGCAGAGTCAGAAGGGGAAATCTCTTCAGATAATGACTCGTATCACTCTGATGAATTTCTTACAAATTCCAAGTCTGATGAAGACAGGCAGCTAACTAACTCTTCAGAGAATGTAGGGCCAATAGACTATGTTCTTCCTAGTTGTGGTATTATTGCTTCGGCACCTCGGTTAGGCAGTCGATCCCAGTCTATTAGCAGCACTGATATCAGCATTCATGTTCCTTCAGAGGTTACTATTGCTCATGACAGTGGGCTTGGAAAAGGCCACGAGTCTTCTTTGAAGAAAAGTCCTTCTGCTGACAACATACACACATTGACTGGATTTGCTAAGCCTGTGGATATTTACTGCCACAGATTTGTTCAAGATGCACAAAACAAAATGACCCAGCCATCAGAAACCAGCTCTGTTTCTCAGCAGGCTAGTGAGGAAGGAAATCAAATGACCAATCAAGTTTCTAGCGAAGAAACTCAGTTTGAATCGACGGAACAGCTACCGTCTCGACCTTCTCAATTAGACGTGTCTTTTTCTGCATCAGGCCCACAGTTTTTGTCAGTTGAACCAGTGCATTCAGTTGTATCTCAAAAGACCCCCGGCTCTGAATCTGGCACGCTTGAACTTGAGAGAGGGCTTCATGTAACTCCTTCTCCTTCAGAGAGCTGTAGCAGCAGAGCAGTCTCTCCTTTTGCAAAGATTCGAAGTTCTATGGTCCAGGTTGCTAACATTACCCAGGCTGGGTTAACCCAGGGGATAAACTTTGCAGTGGCAAAGGTTCAGAAGAGCCCTGCAGATCCTGAAGTAGTTAATGAAGTCCAGCAAAATGAACTTAAAAATATGTTTACACAATGCCAGACACGAATAATTCAGATTTAGTTTTTAGTCACATAGAATCCTGTGGCTTTTATTTAACCCCCTCAAAAAAAGGTGTCATAGAGCGTGTACTATATGTGAATCTAGGGATCACAAATTCTAATTACGTTAATTTGGAAAGGTTTAAAAGACTAAACCTGAGCAGATTTCCAAATTTGAGAGCTAGGACAATGGAAGTGCATCATCCTAGAATAGGACCTAAGTAGCTTATACACTACAGAGCAGTTTGTCTCTTCACAAGTAATTCAGGAATAGATTACTTTGGGACATAATAATATGAAACCTTTTGGAGTGGGGTGGGTGGGTAGAATGTATGAAGTAGACTCAAAGGGTGGACACGATCCTTTTAGATGAGTAGCATTGTTCATAATTGTTACTGTTCTGTCAGCTCATTTCTGTGTGTTAACCTCTACCAGTTAAATTCTTAGTTTAGTGACTCTTAAGTGTTACTAGTATGGAGAAACATTTTAATGTAAAAACTTGGTTTAATTTTTGATGGCTTAACCATTCCCTATAGAGTTAGGGCTAATGGCACTGGAATCAAGGAATGTATGCCCATTTGATCCTAATTTTCCCCACATTCTACTTAAATTTTAAATATTCCTACCCTGTACACCCCAAAGTCTAAGAGCATTAAGACCTGTCTGCCATGAAACCTGAGATATCAGATGTGATTACCAGCACCTATTAATTTTGTTCTCTCTTCAGAAATGTTAAAAATATACACATTGGATACTAGTAAAGCTTGAAAGAAGTTTTCAAGTTGTAACTTTTTGCAAGGTGCAGTCCATAATATCTTGTATAGGCTCTCAAAACTGCTGAAAATTTTAGCCTGAAGCACGACTGTAATGTCGACCACGTGGAACCAGGGCCTCGTCTGTAAGCCCATACAGTAAGAAAGTTGCACATCTTATTCCAAACAAGTATTGGTTTGTCTGGTATCTTTAGAGCCTTACTCTGTTGAAGTGATTGTCAGCTAAACATTATGTCTGTTCTAACTTTGATAAGTATTTCCACTTTTGTTATTTATTAGTGGTATCTTTTTTTGAAGTGTCAGATGTGACTATTTAAAATAAAATGTCATTATAATTTAAAGTGATGATGTGTATGAGAATTCCTTGAATAACATTTTGAAGATTAGGATTTAAGTCAGACTGAAGAATTCAGAAGCAGAGGTTAGTATGTTAGCCATAACTGAAACTCTTGGTCTCAGCCTTTCCAAATACTTCATTCTTAAAGTGTTATCATGATTTTAAAAACTAAACATCAAAACTGAACATGTACTCTTACCGTCTTTTCTTGAAACTATTAAGGTGTCCTACAACATGAGAGAAAATAAGGTCAGGTGATAAAAATGTATTTTAAGCTCCAAGGAAATTAATTCCACAGAGATTTTTGAAAACTAAAATTAAGGAGGTGATGTTTAAATCCAATGAGGGTAATATAGATGCCTGTTCATTTTCCCAGTGCTTCAAATTGGGTTACTATTGCATTAGATCAACAAATTGCCCCATGGAGAAAAGGACTTATGAAACCCAGAGTACCAATCTCTTACCTGAGTGGGCCCTCAGAGGGGGACACCATGCTGTATCATCTCATACTGAAGTTTCATCTCTGGTAATTTTCCACACAGATCACATGGGGTGAGTCTCATAATTCATGAAAAACAGCCCAAAGTACTAGTAATTTGGTAAGTTTTATTTATTTGAAAGAGGGTTTTCCTTTCAAGGGAACTTTTCCGTAAGACCAGGCAAATTCTGTACTTCTCTTTGGTAAATTACAATCCACATTGGCACAGTAAACGCACAGGAACTAACCTACTCTGTTGAAGTTTATTCTCACAAATCCAGCTGAGCCTTTGTTTTATTTCTAAAAGTTTAAGGAAAGTCTAGTCTACCAGTTATAAAAATGAAAACCAGTTAGAATTCTAAGTATAAACAGATTATTTACATTAGTTTATAAAAATAGATTTGAGTTTAGGAAAAGTTAAAGAACTAATAATTTCCACTTCAGTTCATGAGGCATAGTAGATTGCTCCATTTTCAAGGCTGACCCTGTTTTCTCAGTTTAGGCTCCGGGGCTAGGGGAATGCCAAATTTAACTAATCATTTAACTGATCTCTAATGTTCCTACATTACTGACTAAAGAAACTAATTTTTATATGTAACCAGTGGTAGTGTAACAAAGTAATGTTCTAACCTTTCCAAAGATTCTCGATGCCACAATTATACTACTATGCTGTATCAATTTGCATTCTAGCTATGGATAATATTTTTGTTCCTTTAAAAATTTGTTAAAACTGTAATTTGGTGATAACCTACCTACATACAGTTTTATCAGGGCATTCCTGGACTAGCAGATAATGTTAGTTGATCTAATACGTCTGAACTAATGGATAAACATATAAGAAGTTCAAAATGCAAGGTAATCATCAAAGCAACTAAATGACATTTATTAGGAAAAGAATAAAAACCAATTTTTTTTCTGAAGAAGACATTTTTTTAAAAGTTAAATTATTTTGTTCTCTTCCTCTTTGGCCAAAACAACTTCACAGGGCAGGCAGCATTCCCTTTGAGTGAGTCCCATAAACAGTGGTTCCCAAATGCATTGGAGTAAAATGAGAAAAATAAGGACAATATAGTGCGTTTTTTTCCTTCCAAAATAGCTACATTTATTCCATTTAAAGGACTCTCTTGTTCTGAGACTGTTCTTTTATGGAAAAAAAAAAGATAATACAGTGACTTCTTTCATTACTTGGCAAAATAAATTGGCAACTCTCAATCCCCCACAATTTTTGGAAATATTACTGGTCCATGAAACCCAAAAGTCTGGGAACCACTGCCATTTAAAGACTTGCTTTTCATGTTGTTAACAACTATTAAATAAATGGAAAAAAGGTGTGGTCGAATGTCTGGGAAATGATACTACATATGTGAATTAACGGCAAGTATGCTCCATCCCCCAAACTTGGACCACTATACATATTCAGACCCACTGTTCATTGGAGAGACAAAAATCTGAAGTGAACAATTCCTTTGACTTTGGAATTGCAACAGTTTTCTTCAAATGATGTTCACATTTCTTATTTCAACAGAGTCTGGCCTATGACTTAGCTGAAGCTAAGGAAACTAAGGAAATGGTATATCAGCAACATTATCAATATTAAATTTTTAATATCAAATACATTTTTGTACATTGTTACTAATTTATATAATTATAAAACAAAATTCAAAAGCTCCATAAAATCAGTAAGGTAAAAGCCCTTACTGAATATTATATAAACTTTAGATGTTACCAGGCGTGATTTCAGGAAAAGTCATCAGTTTCTTTGATACAAATTATCTACAAAACAATGTGATATAAATGATAGTTGAATTTTACAATAATGTGGCTAGAATTTGCCCATTACTCTTTATAGATGTCAGACCTTTAAAGTTCATTTCCATTGACACATTTCTGCTGTTGAAGCCTGGCTCTTCTTAAAGACTCCAGCTGCTTGGCTCTTAGCCATCGTTCTCTTGACAGCGTTGTCTGACCAGCACTGAGAGACAGAAACCTGGTTTGAAATACAGAAACAAATTACAGACTCTAGACCTAGAATAAAGCCTTTGGGGGGAAAAAAAAAATTGGTTTAGAAGTTTTTAAAAAAATGTTGTTGTGGGAGACAAGACCATCTGGTAGCTACCCAGCTCAACAGCCAAGTTAAGACTTATACAGAGGAATCCTTTCAGAGTCAGATTTGGAGGGTGATTCGCTCTCTGAGTGGGGCGTCCCTGGTGGCTCACGTGGTAAAGAATCTGCCTGCAATGCACGAGACTGGGGTTCGATCCGTGGGTCAGGAAGATCCTCTGGAGAAGTGAATGGCTACCCACTCCAGTATTCTTGACTGGAGAATTCCATGGATAGAGGAGCCTGGCAGGCTACAGTCCGCAGGGTTGCAGAGAGTCAGATACAAATGCGTGACTAATACTTTCACTTTCTTCCCTTTGAGTGGAGAACAAGGAGCATGCCTTGTCCACTGAAGTGACTCTGGCCAAACGTAATTCCCCCTCCATGAGCCATTTCACAAGGGGGTTTTCAGAAGCGAACAGTTCATTTCCATTTTCTAAGTCTGCCTCAGTTATCCTAAATAAGGAGAGTTAGCCACAGGTCGCTGAAAAGGCAACGGTGGACGGGGACTGACTCACCGAGCTACGATGAGTAACTGGTGGAGATCGTCGGCAGTGATGCTCTGAGGATCGTTCTTGCGCATCTCCACAAAGTCGTCTTCAACTGCCTTTATCAAAAGAGTAAATCAACTTTAAAGTTATTCCTTATGAGGAAATGATATTTGCATTTTGTAGGGAAAAGGATTCTTCACCAAGCTAAAGACGGTCCTTGCCCAATGTGAAAATGAGGTCAGCCCTGCACCTTGGACAAATGAGGCAGTATGGGTAAAAGGACCAAAACCAAACTTTACACCTAAATTATATCACTGAGGGGAGTGCTGGAAACAGAATAACAAAACTCGACTCATTTGAGGTCAGACAGACAGATGCAAACCAGCAATTCGCACAGCAAAACACGATGCCTTTAAATACAGGGAAGAGAGATGTCAGCAACATTGGCCAAGTCAGGACCTCTGAAAACTCCCCCACCATTAAAGAGAATAAGAACACTGGTAAAAATGATCACAATCAGCTCCTTCAATACTAGAAATTAACCAGACCCCTGAAATAAACTGGGGAGCACTTTCTCCAAGAAAGACAAAAGAACATAGTGCTTTGAGGCATTTAAATTTGCTCTATTCCCTCCCCATCTCCAAGCAGCCGTGAAAACGGTCAGGCAACCACTGGAGGGGCTGGTGGGGCTGGAGTGTCAAAGCACCATGCCCAGAGAACTGTCATTACTTGACTGCCTGGTGGTTCCTCCCAAGAACACATTCGCAAGGCTGGCTTTTTTTTTTTTAATTGAAGAATAATTGCTTTACTGTCTTGCTATCTTTATTTTACCTGACTGGGAGCTTGTTCAATGTGAACAGCTTGTCTTCCCCCACTCCACCCCCCACTGAATGTTTATTAGAAACAATCAGAAGCAATTATCGACCACCTCAGCTGCCCCAGACCCTGGACAGTAGATGGGGCAAACAGCAGGCTAATCTAAACCATTAAAAAGAAAATCTAGGAATGAAATGTCCATATATTCCCCTGACCACCAGGAATTTACACGGCCACACACAAGCCCAGGGCTGTGCACGTGCTCAGGAGATCTGAGCCTGAGCAGGCAGGCCGCACGCGCTCACTCCTCACAGCCCTGTCAGGAGATCTGAGCCTGAGCAGGCAGGCCGTACGCGCTCACTCCTCACAACCCTGTCAGGAGATCTGAGCCTGAGCAGGCAGGCCGCACGCGCTCACTCCTCACAGCCCTGAGGCCCTGTGCGAGCAGAAGGCAAAGGCCAGGGCAGCGCTGTCAACTGCGTGGCTCAGTGCCCAAGACTGGCCCCACCATGGACATACGGTCCCCTGGCTTATAGTGGGAGACTACTTGCAAGCATCTAAGGAAATTAAATTTCTCTCCAATCACTGACCACTGAACTGAGGGAGACTTCTGTGCCCACATACAACTAAGAATACAGACTTAGAAATCAATTCAGAAAAGTCACTAAACAACAAACCCTAGGGCAGGGGAGAATCTGCCAGAGCAGAGGTGCCAGATTATATTATTTAAAGCACCAGGCTTCCAACACAAAAACTGGAAGATCTACAAAGAAACAAGAATGCCTGGCCCGCTTTGTGGGAAAAGAAGAAGTCCTTGAGGAAACCTAAACATTGGAGTTACTACACAAAGACCTTAACTCAGGTATTTTAAATATATTCAGAGAACTAAAGGGAAACAGTTCTTTAACTGAAAGCATGAGAATGATATCAAATAGAAAATATCAATAAAGAGAAATTACTTAAAACATATTCTGAAGTTGAAAAATACAGCTCAAATTAAAAATTCACTTGAAAGGCTCAACAGCAGAATTTAACTGGCAGAAGATTCAGAAAATCTGTAGACAGGCTGACCAAGATTATTGAACAGAACCTCAAAGACCCGTGGGACCCATTGAGTGTACCACATACACACCTGGGAATGCCAGGGAGGAGGGAGAAAGGGGCAGGAAGAAACTTAAATAATGGTCAGAGATGTACCAAATGTCTTGAAAACCTCCCCAAAGTATGCATTAATCTGCATATCCAAGAAACTCAATAAACTGCAAGCAGGGTAAACTCAGAGATCCACATCTAGACACATCACAGCCCAACTGTCAAGAGCCAGAGAGAATCCTGAAAGGACAAGAGAGAAATGACTCACTAATGTACAAAGAATCCTCTCACTGGAAACTCACTTCTTATCACAAAGTCCAAAAGGCAGCTGGAGGACTTAATTGAAGTGCTGACAGAACAAGCCTATGAACTAAGAATTTCACACCTACCAAAATTAGTTCACTTTCAAAAATTAAGGAGAAATTAAGACATTCCCAGATAAGCAAAAACACAGAATTTGTCACAAGCAGATCTCCCTTACAGAATAACCCTGAGAAATATGAAAGTTCTCCAGGCTGAAGTGAAAGTAACTTGGATCCATGGGAAGATCACTGGTAAGGGTATCGACACGGGTAAATACAAAAGGCAGTACAAATGTCTTTAAAGACAACTGCATAAAGCAATACTCATAAATGTGTTGACAGACATACAATATAAGATGTAATCTGAATGATAATAAAGCACAAAGGAAGAAATGGAATTATGAAGGAGCAAAGCTTTTGCATACTATTATAAGTAAATCGGCATTAATCCTAAATTAATCCCAGATTATCATAATTAAGATGTTAATATAGCTCCCAAGGCAACTACTAACAAAAAAAATTTGTGTCATAGAAGACAAAATTAAAGTTGTACACTAGTAATATCTATTTCAAACAAAAGACATTAACAGAGGAACAAAAGACATTATGACATAGAAAACAAAAGCAAAATTACCTTATCAGTAATTACAGTAAATGTAAATTGATTATTCCAATTCAACACAGAGAAATCCTTTGTTTTAACCCAAACATACCTTGGTTATTTCATCAGAGATGCTATAATCCAGGAACCTCAAAAGGGTCAGATAGATGCGGAATTTATTCAGCACAGAGGGCAGCACTGCTGAGAGAAGGCTGTTCATGTACTCCTCCATGTTTGGTGGCATTAGCTGTGGCTGTAAGTGGATCTGGCAGTCTGCCTAAAAAGAGAAACAGTACACAGTATTTTCCAAGTTCCTAAATTAATCTAAATTTTTAGGGGATGCTTCAGCTCTATCAGATCCCTGAGGGAAATAGGAAATGTGATTTATTATTAGGGGGAGGTCACTTTTTAATATTAACTTATGTGAACTGTAACTACGCAGCGATAATTACCAAAGCTAGCCTTTTCTTGGTTACTTATGTTTCCCCAGTTATCAGTAAGCATATAGAAAGAGAGTGCATCTCTACAAAGTGGCTAATTAAAACGTTTTAGATGTTTCCTTCGTCATGGAATATACTGGATTTCTAGACACCACATAAAGCAAATCACACTTTCACCACAGAAGCTCACCACTGGGCCACCTCGTTCTCATTCACAGGCAGTCCTCAAACATCACGGGTGAGCACATTAGATGCGAGCAACTAGATGTCTTTCAAGCAACTGGGCATATTTCTCATCATTAAAAGACTCAGAAGTAAAGGTGCTCTTCCATGAACCACTCAAGTAACCAGGTTGATTAGAAACATTCTAAAGGGAACTCTCAAATATTTCTCACGAAAGATTCGCAGAAAACAGTGGAACAGAGGCAACAAGAACCAAGGTCTGGATGTTAATCAGGCAATTTACAGACAGCTTCTTCTCCCCACATGTGGGGGTTTCTGCCGCCAACAGCTTTCTTTCCTTGCCTATAATTTTCTAGATACTAGGTGTTCATCCCAGAGAACCAAAATATTCAATTTCCTCATTAATAATCAGCAGCCACAATTTTGAAACAAGCTAAGCTTATTGATAATATGCAGTGCCAAGAAACAAAGCAGAAGTCCCGATCTCTCTCCAATAACTGCCCTCCATTTCAAAACGACCCCTCGTACCGGCAGGAGCGATCTCCCCTCTGAAGTAATAAAAACATTAATGTTGCAGGGAAATTCCATCTGGTGGTAGCTGAAGTCATAATCCACCTTCTGCCAAGTTATTAGGTTGCTCAGGGCAGTCACATTATGAACACCTACAAAAGCAAGAAAACAATTTTTCAGTCGCTTGATTTTAATTACTTAACCAAATTAGTTTTGCTGACACTGATAATAAGACATGAGATTTCTACTGCTTTAAAAAAGTATGAGAGGCACTGTCCAATTTTCTAAATGACCATTAACTAAGAGGGTTCACAGAAAGTATCTGTCAAGATAGATAAAACATATTTCTGGAGCCAAGATTCCCCACCTACCCACCCAAAATTTACTATCAAGCATATGGTGTGCAATTAGACAGAAAACAGTTTCCAAAAAATAAGATTACTTTGTATGTGATGTGTTCACAGGGCTAAAATAATCTGGCAGGACCAAAACGGTTTTTATACAGAGATGAGGTTATTGAATTTTAATGAATTTATACTCATTTTTGCCTTAATTCTACCCCGTCTAACACTGCTTTTTCTACCTTTACCTCTTGAACTGATTACTAGCAAAGTGTCTTCTGCATTCTCATTTGAGCACAGGTAAAGCAATCTGCTTTCTTATAATTTCATAACATGTTCCATAACATTTTAGTTCAAGCCATTTGATCTTCTAAATATTTTGATTCTTTGGGAAAGAAGTTTAATCACATTGGTTGGTAAAAAAAAATGTTTTATTAGGTCTTTTCTACAAGTTTTCTTTTCAGATAATATAGGATTAAAGGCAAAGCCTCCTTCCTTGCAGCCTTTAAAAAGCTATATCACTTACCTGTATCATGGTACAATTTTCATACCATTATAAAACACAGCTGATGTACACAACTTATTTGTTTACCATATAAGCTTTAACTAAATTCACAGAGCAAGCCTTTATCTTAAATATCTGTGAAGTGTGAATCTGCCCTTGTTCACGGTTATATTTTTAGAAAACCATTACCCAGCCTGGCCTCACTGGGACTTAGAAACAGTGGGGAAACGTCGGTGCACACACCTGGTGTGTCCAGCTGCCCCTGCTCCAGGAGAGTCTCGTCAATTACAAGCGAAGTGTTGCTGGGCAGCTGCAGGAGCCCGCTGACCAAGCGATTGGCTGTATAGTCTTTGTGGGGAATGAACTTCAAGTGGTTCATGTTCTCTATAGTCATCTGTAGACGAAAAGACTGCAAAGAGAAATTTCCTAGTTAGCAAGTTTCGCTCTTTTAAGAAAATATGTATTTAGAGTTAAACACTACCTTTTATATGGAGAGAAAGATCTTATCAATTTTTAAGGGAGTAGGCTCATAGTTTCTGGAGCTCTCAGAAACAAAAATTTCTACATCCTCAGTAAGAATTTCTCTGATTCTATGAGCTGGTTTATTCTCAACTGTCCTGTTCCGTATTCCTGGAGAATAGTTTTTATTTTACTAGTGAACCAGAAACAAATCATAGACCACTGAGATATATATTGGTACATGTATCTCAAATACACAGAGGCTTAAAAAAAAAGATATCGCTAGAAGCTTGCTAAGACCCGTTTATGGGGTCCCATGAGGTCAAAATCCCGGATAAAGGATCCATTCAGTGTGCAAGAGAGACCAACGAATTTATGACAGCAGAGCATAAAAAGCTCACTGATGAGATCTCAGATTTCACACTTGCAACTCTTTTTGAAGAAAATACCACATGGACAGTTTTTTGTTCAGTATCAGAATATCCACAAAGAACATCCACAGTTATCTGAAAAGGCTGTTGACACAGTCCTTCCTTCGCCAACTACGTTTTCATCTGTGTGAGGCTAGCTTTCCTTCATATACTTCAGTCAAAACATCATGTTACGATAGACTGAATGCAGAAACAGATATGCCAATCCAGCTGTTTATTAATCCAGACATTACAGAGACTGGCAAAAATTTAAAACAACGTCACTTTTATCACTGATTTTTTTTTTGTTTGGGAAAAATAGCTATTTTCACAATTTTACTTATGTTCATATATAATTGGTTTGTTTTCAATGACTATCTTAGTATGTTTTAATTTCTAAGATGGTAAATTGAGGATACAAACGACCCACACAAACCATTTCTCTCTGAGGCCTCAGTGAGTTTTTAAGAGAGTAAAGTCAGTCATGAAGACCTATAAGACCTTTTAGAACTAACACCCAAAAAAGATGTCCTTTTCATTATAGGCGACTGGAATGCAAAAGTAGGAAGTCAAGAAACACCTGGAGTAACAGGCAAATTTGGCCTTGGAATACGGGATAAAGCAGGGCAAAGACTAATAAGAGTTCTGCCAAGAGAATGCATTGGTCATAACAAACACCCTCTTCCAACAACACAAGAGAAGACTCTATACAAGGACATCACCAGATGGTCAACACCAAAATCAGATTGATTATATTCTTTGCAGCCAAAGATGGAGAAGCTCTATACAGTCAGCAAAAACAAGACCAGGAGCTGACTGTGGCTCAGACCATGAACTCCTTATTGCCAGACTGAAATTGAAGAAAGTAGGGAAAACCATGAGACCATTCAGGTATGACCTAAATCAAATTCCTTATGATTATACAGTGGAAGTGAGAAATAGATTTAAGGGCCTAGATCTGATAGAGTGCCTGATGAACTATGGACTGAGGTTCTTGACACTGTACAGGAGACAGGGATCAAGACCATCCCCATGGAAAAGAAAAGCAAAAAAGCAAAATCGCTGTCTGGGGAGGACTTACAAATAGCTGTGAAAAGAAGAGAAGCAAAAAACCAAAGGAGAAAAGGAAAGATACAAACATCTGAATGCAGACTTCCAAAGAATAGCAAGAAGAGATAAGAAAGCCTTCTTCAGCAATCAATGCAAAGAAATAGAGGAAAACAACAGAATCCAAAGGAACATTTCATGCAAAGATGGGCTCGATAAAGGACAGAAATGATATGGACCTAACAGAAGCAGAAGATGCTAAGAAGAGGTGGTAAGAATACAAAGAAGAACTGTACAAAAAAGAGCTTCACGACCCAGATAATCACGATGGTGTGATCACTGACCTAGAGCCAGACATCCTGGAATGTGAAGTCAAGTGGGCCTTAGAAAGCATCACTACAAACAAAGCTAGTGGAGGTGATGGAATTCCAGTTGAGTTATTTCAAATCCTGAAAGATGATGCTGTCAAAGTGCTGCACTCAGTATGCCAGCAAATTTGGAAAACTCAGCAGTGGCCACAGGACTGGAAAAGGTCAGTTTTCATTCCAATCCCAAAGAAAGGCAATGCCAAAGAATGCTCAAACTACTGCACAACTGCACTTATCTCACACGCTAGTAAAGTCATGCTCAAAATTCTCCAAGCCAGGCTTCAGCAATACGTGAACTGTGAACTTCCAGATGTTCAAGCTGGTTTTAGAAAAGGCAGAGGAACCAGAGATCAAATTGCCAACATCCGCTGGATCATCAAAAAGCAAGAGAGTTCCAGAAAAACATCTATTTCTGCTTTATTGACTATGCCAAAGCCTTTGACTGTGTGGAT
>NW_011495018.1:11504091-11506769 GCF_000754665.1 Bison bison bison | reverse complement strand
AGATATGCAGATGACACCACCCTTATGGCAGAAAGTGAAGAGGTACTAAAAAGCCTCTTGATGAAGGTGAAAGTGGAGAGTGAAAAAGTTGGCTTAAAGCTCAACATTCAGAAAATGAAGATCATGGCATGAGGTCCCATCACTTCATGGGAAATAGATGGGGAAACAGTGGAAACAGTGTCAGACTTAATTTTTCTGGGCTCCAAAATCACTGCAGATGGTGACTGCAGCCATGAAATTAAAAGACGCTTACTCCTTGGAAGGAAAGTTATGACCAACCTAGATAGCAGATTCAAAAGCAGAGACATTACTTTGCCAACAAAGGTCCGTCTAGTCAAGGCTATGGTTTTTCCAGTGGTCATGTATGGATATGAGAGTTGGACTGTGAAGAAAGCTGAGTGCCGAAGAATTGAAGCTTTTGAACTGTGGTGTTGGAGAAGACTCTTGAGAGTCCCTTGGTTTGCAAGGAGATCCAACCAGTCCATTCTGAAGGAGATCAGCCCTGGGATTTCTTTGGAAGAAATGATGCTAAAGCTCAAACTCCAGTACTTTGGCCACCTCATGAGAAGAGTTGACTCATTGGAAAAGACTCTGATGCTGGGAGGGATTTGGGGCAAGAGGAGAAGCAGACAACAGAGGATGAGATGGCTGGATGGCATCACTGACTCGATGGACATGAGTCTGAGTGAACTCGGGGAGTTGGTGATGGACAGGGAGGCCTGGCGTGCTGCGATTCATGGGGTCGCAAAGAGTCGGACACGACTGAGTGACTGATCTGATCTGATCTGAAAGTCAAGGACAGTGAGGAATGCTGGTCTACTTGGTCTATTGCTGTGTTTCTTAAGGGCCCAGAAGACACTGAATAAACTGGGTAAATGAATGATCAGTTAACACTGGATAAATGAATGATCTACTTCAATCTGTTAAATTTCCAAAGTAAGGTGTGATCAGCATTGCCAGGCACACAACTAATCAGAAGCTATTCCCCTAAGATCTTACCACCACACAAACACTTCATTCCAGATGCCCTGGCAAATAAAGGTAGCTTGACTTTCAAACAGGAATTACACTTGGGCAGCAGAGATAAAGTTATTTCCTCAACTAAAAAGAATTATACTCCTACAATTTAGTTAATTGACATTTAAAATCTTAAGGCATACAAAGGATACCAAATAGTACAAACGAACTGGCATCAAAGGAGAGTACAATGTTAAAGGAATTACTACAGTTGTATTAACTGTTATTCAAAGAAATTCATGCTAAGGCAACAAAGGAAAAGTGAAATGTTTAAAGGTAAGTACATTTTAAATTATGAAACTGGCAGGCTTTGTTTCCCCTTAATGAGATCTATTAAAATCTCAAAGTTAAATATTTGGGTTGAATGAAAGACCATTAGATGGACTTTTAAAGTGTGCTTAGGTTTATAACACGTGTTTATATTGATCTTACTGCTGGAACCAGATGTTGAATAATTCGATATAAGTGTTCCGTGAAGGTACTATTCCGTGGACAACCACTCAAGTTAACCGTAAATTTTCCTAGTGGAAGAACATCTCTTCTTGTGTATCTAAAAAAAAAAAAAAAAGGTTTAAACCAATAAGACACTCAGGTGATTTCCTGATCTCCATCAAAAGGCAAACAAAGAAAAATTAGCTTAATACTGTCATTACAAATAAAGCAGATTGCTCTCATCAGCTTTTTTAAAAAACAGAAACAATAATGAAAATAACAGCCAATACTTAAATGCTGGTGTTGTTGTTCTACCCTGTGCCAGGTACTGTTCTAAGTACTTTATCATTTAATTCCCAAACACTCTGAGGTAGGTAATATTATTTTCATCTTACAGATGAGAGATATGAGGCGTTTAAATCGTACGCTGACACTCATACAGCCATGAAGCGGTAGGGCTGGACCTGAACACAGCCCATTCGGTCCCCGCATCCGCCCATTCCACCATTATGTACTACTGTCCCAACCCTGCCTGAGCAAAGGGTTATTAGCACAAACATGTCTACTACAGAGTTATTTAAACAGAGAAAAACTAGGGAAGGCTAACATTTAGGGGAAAGGTACAACTGTCTATAACGAAAGATACTGTACAGCCATTAAAAGGCTCAAGGAGAATTATGATGGGAGAATGTCTACTATTTATTAATGATAAAAGCAAGCTAATGATCTATTTAGAGTATAACTGAGACCACGTAGGGAGGTATACACACACAAACAGAAAGAGCTGACATCATCAGCTACCAAGGTCTGTTAACCGACACCATCTCTAAGTGGTGAGATTGCAGGCAGTTTCTGCTTTCTTCTTTATGCCCTTGGAGCTTACTGAAGACACGCACATTACTTTGAAATCGGGAAACAAAGACCTATAGCGAGGTGAGAGGAAGAGGGGCTCACGTCCATGGACAAGTGAGGCCACCCAGCGGCCTCGCGGACTGTAGACACAGAGCCTCAGGAGGTATAAACAGGGGACTTACAGACTGCAAAAATGACAAGACAGCTTATTTTACTCATCAGCTAGGTTCTATGCCTAGTTTTAGCTCTTAAATTTAAGGAGATACAATCAAAATGCTACACGTGACCCTGAGAAAAGCTGAAAAAAGGAATATCTGAGATTAGGTGTAACAGCTGTTGCACTGAACAAATAAAAACCATCTGGGGATGAAGCCTAA
>NW_011495018.1:11478050-11503991 GCF_000754665.1 Bison bison bison | reverse complement strand
AAAACAAATTATCTCAGAAACCTTCCCCTTCTTTGTCCCTCTCAACAAAATACCCAACTCCCAGGAACACAGCACTTACACTGTAGAGATGAGATGTAATATAAGGTACTCAGCGGCCAAGCTGTCTCCCAGAAGGGCATGAGTGAGGAAGCCAAGCAGTTCTGCTCTGACTGGAGACAACTCGGACATGAAACCGGAAACAACTGGAGAGAGAAGGGCGACCAGATTGAGCAGACACGCCAGGCCCTCGCGTGCCTCTGGCTAAAAAGTAACTATGCAACAAAGCAGTGCACACCAGCAGACAACTGGACGGACTTCTAACACTGGCCCGTGAGTGATGCCAACTGTCAAAACAAGACAAGGGTATACCTTTTGGGAGGGGCCTCATTTTAATGAAGAGAATTAACACACAGGAAAACGGGCAAAGTGATGGTGACCGCTGGAGGAACTTTTCCTAACAGCTGAGCACCTGACCGACAGCTCCACAAAACGCAGCTCCCGCACGCCGGGTGAGTCTCTGGGCCACGAGGCGTCAGCACTTACACTTACAGGTCTTGCTCTCCTCTTTGTTAAGGCAAGCAGGCAGTAAGGGGTTGATGTGCTGCAGCTTCTGGGCCAGGACCACGTGGATTCTTGGCACTAAGGAGGCAGGAGGACTGTGCACCCTCTGTTCCTCAGCCATGTCCGTGCACTCCATCGGGTCCAGCAGCGAAGAGGCATCCCTGCCGAGAGAAGACAGAGCTCGGTTCAGAGGCGGCAGCTGTACACACAAAAAAGTAACATCCCTGTCTGAAAATGAGATGGGAACTCAAGCCGAGGACAGTTCCACCTGCACTTCTCCTGAGAGAACAGAAAATGCTCCTCGTCTTCGTAAACTGTTACATGACAGATTTCAGGCTACCTACATATGTCACATTATGATAAAGGTATACGTATGTACACGTGTGTACCAAATATAACAAAGTGATCAAAAAGAACTTCACCAGTAAGAGGACACTGCACCTCCAGAAGTGATGCACTGAGAAGAATGTATCACTTTGTAGTTTTCTGCCCCAAATGCATAGCTGGAATCTGATCACAATCTAATCTGATGTGACCTAATCTGTCACATCAGATAAACCCAAACGGACAGACATCCTACAGAGTAACTGGTCTGTACTCTTCAGTGCAGCGAGTCTGCTCTGCCATGTAAGGACACAGCAAGAAAACAGCCATCTACAAGCCAGGAGATGGGCCCTCACTAAATACTGGTGTCTCAACCTTGGTGCCTCCGTACTATGAGAAATGAATTTTCTCAGTGTCAAGGAAAGTGTCAATACATTGAAGGACAGGGGGAAAAAAAAAAAAGAAAAGAGAAGTATCAAGGCCTTGAAGGACAACTAAGAGCTGGAGACTGCTGCAGGTTAATGCAGAGAGCGATCCTATGGATCCTGGA
Organism: Bison bison bison; assembly: GCF_000754665.1. NCBI lineage: Eukaryota > Metazoa > Chordata > Mammalia > Artiodactyla > Bovidae > Bison > Bison bison. Next base: position 11,502,556 of record NW_011495018.1, on the reverse strand, counting down.
CAGAGAAAAAGACTGCCAGAAAGAACAGCGCTGAGACACTTGGAGAAGTTTGGCGTGGCCTATGGTTACTGCACTGTGTATTCACGCAAATTCCCAAACTGTGTAGCTATACTCTGATTATATATGAAATATGGACACAGCAAGTATTTAGGATATGAATACACAACTTACTCTCAAGTGTTTGCAAAAACTACACATGTATAAAAATGTATGTATATAAAAATAAGCACAAATGAATGACAAAACAGACGGAGCTGAAGTGTTAACAACCTGTAAATCTGAATGAAGCGAAAAAGGAGTTCTTTATATAACCATCCTCCAACTTTTCTCAAAGTTTGAAATTATTTCAAAATAGACTCACCTTTCATCATTATTCAGTATACTTAGCACAGGATCCACAGAGAGTATGCCATATAACTCAAGAACATCGTTTACTTTAAAACAATCCCAGTCTTCATAGACCTAACAAGAGGGCACACAAAATCACAGTTAGGACTCAATGGCATCAAAAAAGCATAAGATATTAGCCTTGAAGTAATAATAATCACAAAATGAACCTTACAGCATCTCCTTTATTTGATAAATGGAGACCAAGGGAGGTAAGGCTCTTACCTGAAGCCATTTTGCTGGTTAGCAAATACCAACTAAAACACAGGACTCCTGACCAATGTCTGTTTTCCCACTACTTCAGAGAAAAGCTTTTCCCAAAGGATGAAAACCAGAAACATGAGTTATCTCAAAATCTATTAACTCCATTGAGAGATGGGGGAAACTGAGTATTATTAACTTTGGACTTATTCACAAGCTATGCAGTATTAGGAGGACTGACACAGACTTCAAATGGCCATGAGGCCTCTCACAATAAAGAGCCAAACCTCCAAAGCCGTCTATCAAGATGGACATTAGAAACTGTCACAGCTGCTTACTGGGGAGACCTAAGAGAAGCACAGAAGGAAAAATGGGCTAATTCTAGTTCCTGTGCTAGCTACATAGCTGAAGTGCCATTTAACTTAAAACCATAACAACTAAGAATGGAAATTCTCACTGATCGTTTCTGAAACTTGTATCACTTGTTCTCTGCTCACGATTAAAAAACCAGAATGAGCAAAATAGGGGAACAAACTGTTAACAGATTTTCTTCTACCTTATTTTAAATCTAATTGATAAGAAAAGAAAGAATGGTGAAAATAAAGCAGAAATTAGTAACTTAGAAATGATACAGGAAGAATATAGATATCAATTTAAATTCTGTTTCACCTCTATTTGAAATATTCATTTTTTTAAAAATAAAGACAATGCTGTGGTAGATAAAATGCCCCCTCCCCGCCATACACATATCCACATCTCACTGGAATCCTTGAATATGTTACCTTACATGTAAAAGGGACTTATATAAATTAAAGGACCTTAAGATGGGGAGATTACTCTGGACTGCATGAGTGGGCTCGATCTATAATTACTCATGTCCTTAAAATTAGAGAACCTGTCCTACCTATGGCCAGAGGGAGATAAGACTATGAAAAAATGGTCAGAGGGCTGTATTACTGCTGCCCTGGAAGATGGAGGAAGGGGTCACAAGCCTCTGGAAGCTGGAAAAGGCTAGAAGAGAGATTGTCCCCTGGAGTCTTCAGAGAGGAACCAGTCTTGCAGCCACTTTCATTTTATCCCCAGTGAGATTCACATTGGACTTCTGGCCTAAAGCCTCTAAGATGATAAATTTTGTTATTTTAAGCCACCTAAATTTGTAGCAATTTGTTACAGCAGCAAGAGAAAACTCGCTAACACAAATGCTAAGACTTTTCTGTTTTAATTTCTGAGACACTTAGCACATCTTTGTCAGCATCAGACCCGTCAAAGACTTTCTTACCTTCACGAGACATGCAGGACCCTTCTCTCCTGGCAATGGAAAATTCAGATCAAAAGGAGAAGAGAGGTTTAGGGAGCTCAGCTGTTGTCCAGAAGAAGCTTCAGTTTCTAAACGTTTTGGCTCGCCACACCACTGAAGACCACCAACATTCCCTAAATTCAAAGGGACAGCATTGCACATCGTCATTTTAAAGGCTTCCTAGAAAATAAAGAACATTCCTAAACAGCCTTTTGCATTTGACTGAAATGATATATTTCTGAGCTTGCAAACTTCAAGTTGTTCCCATTTTAAAGGAAGTAACACACACTAGAAGCCACCTATAAAGGGAACAAAGATTACAAAGATCTGGAAGTGTGATCACCTTCCCCTACAATAAAACAGCAACAGATTCCCGCCCCTCCCCACTATCAAATCTCCTAGATGTAACTTTAAAAGTTAATATTTAATAGGGTTATTTAACATCTTTGACCCAATGAGTATATGGGTCTACAGACAATAAAAACACTTTGGTAGAATATAGTTCTTTCTACTTACTAAGCAGAATAAAACCACATAGCAATAAACTTATTTACTGAACAACTACTAACTTCCACTATGTACCAGGAATTAGACTAATTGTTGGGGCTACAAAGATCATTTAAAGATAGCCTGTACCCCTAAAGTAGTTACAATTTAGGACTGATAACTAGTTAGAATTAAAATATAGCTTGCCATACCACACTACACTGCTCAGCAATCAAAAGAATAAACTACTGATATAAACAATAACTTGGACAGAAAGGAAATTATGCCAAATGACAAAAGCTAATCTATAAGGTCTATATACTGTATCATTCCATTTATGTAACATTCATAAATGACAAAATTTAGGGATGAAGAACAAATTAGTCATTGCCAGAGGGGAGGCAGAGAGGCAGGAGAGGTAGATGTGATTCTAAAAGGGCAACAGAAGAGATCCAGGAAATGAACTGTTCTGTATTCTGACTGTGGTCGTGGTCACATGAATCTACACATGTGATCAAACTGCACAGACTAATGCACAAAAACAAGTGCATGTAAAAATGTGAATTCTGAGTGACGTCTATGGACCATATCAATATCCGTTTCCTGGTTATGACATTCTACTATAATTATGCAAGATGTTATAATTATATAAGATGCTGACCCACTTGAAACTGCATCAAGGATATATGGGGATCTCTCTGTATTATTTTTTTTTGGTAAGTGCATGTGGATCTACACTTATGTCCAAAACAGCTTAATATATACATATATAAACACAACACAGTCTGATAGATTGCCTAGAAACCAACAAACAAGGTTAAATGTTAGTCGCTCAGTTGTGTCCGACTCTTTATGACACCATGAACTATAGCCCTCAAGGCTCCTCTGTCTGTGGAATTCTCCTGGCAATAATACTGGAGTGGGTTGCCATTCCCTTCTCCAGGGGATCTTCCCAACCCAGGCATTGAACCCAGGTCTCCCATATTACAGGCAGATTCTTTACTGTTTGAAACACAAGGGAAGACACAAACAAGGTAAAACTTTACACAACTAATGCACTCAGATGTATGCAAAAGCCCCGAAGTATGACATGCAAACCAAAGGGGCAAGAAACAGAAAGAAGCATCAACAGCTTAAATGTCAAGAAAGAGAATTACCATGTGCCCTGGATTCTAATATGTATTTAGGTTACTGTTATGATGCACCATTAATTTGAATAAACATTTGGGGGTGAGTAGAGAAAAAGAAAGAATACTATTACATTTGCATATATTTGGTGTAAAACATTCCAATTTTAAAAATATGCCTTAGCTTAAAGAAATACAGTAATATGAACTTATAAAGTAGAATAATATATGGTTAAATGAAACTCAGTAATAAATCTTTGTTTACCATTGATTGCTATATTTGCTCTCTTAACCCACTCTTCAGATTAAATTAATTCATTTGTTTTACTTCCTCTGCCTTTAAGAAGTTTCAGGACATAAAAGGAGAAATAAAGACAAACTTATTTACCTGCCATATGAAGGAATTCACTGCTCATAAAAACTGTGATTGGCAAATCAATAATGATATATACCAATTTTGAAATTCTCTTAGAAAATTTCAACTTTTGGCTTCCTTGTATAATCAGAATTACTTGTGTTTTAATTATATTTTAATACATAAACTACTACAAACCTACTTTAAATAGAACAAACAGAACTGTGACTATTCTAAGGGTTACTTGCTTTAAACATTAGGAATAAGTAATCCAGCGTACCAAAACTTCACGTTTTTCCTCCAATGTGCTTAGTCTTACTAAATTAGAGCATCATTATCCCAAAAAGAAAATAAGAAAGGATGTTTTCAGATATAAATAAGTCATTTTTAGAGTAGAGTACTATGCTTTCATATTACTTAAAGGCCGAGATGAAAAATAAACATGAAGAAACACAAAAGCCCTTTCCTAGCTTCCCAACTTGAGACCCTTCACACCTGCCAGCAGAGCAGCCCCTTCCGAGTGACGCCTAACCGCTCAGTTACGAAGCGCAGGCTGACCAGAGCAAGACTGTTACAACTCTCAGAACTGCCTATGATTCTGGTAAACCTGAAAGCACAGCTGTCCAATCACTGCCAGCCCCTAAATCTACAGCTGCTTAGAGAACTATGAATTCTTAATATGAATCCACTGCAAGAGAGCAGAAGTCTCCAGAACGCGGGATGGCACACGCTACCTGCTTGTCTGGCGCCCATATGCTGGTCTTTCTGTTTATTGGGCTGCAGATCCATATCTTCGTCATCTTCATAGCTTCTCTTGTGACGGCTGGGGGTGTAAGACGTTGAAGGGCTGACTCGAGCTTGGTTGGCATTAACATAGGCGTTAAATGAAGGGTTAAGGAAAGATTTCCATGAACCGGGGAATATCCTAAAATTATGCTACCTCTATGACTAATAAAAGACTACTACTTTGGTAGCTTGGTTAAAATAAAGATTTTTTTTTTAAAAGATGACTGATGTATACAAAAAATAAGCTACAAAGATATACTGCATAGCACAACAAATTAATATGAAGTAAAATCTACCAAAATTTTTGAATCATTATGTTGTACCTGAAATTAATACACTATTGTAAACCAACTACACCTCAATATATTAAAAAAAAAAAAAAAGAAACAAGGATAAAAAAATTATTTTTTCCAGCTAACTTCATTGATGTACAAAGACTAAGCTTAAAAAAAAAAACCAATATGAATTGTGGTTTCTTCAATTAAGAAAATTATCAGGAAGCATTCAACACATGAGAAGGTTCAGATAAAGGATATTTCTTTTACCCACACAGATTCTCCAGGCACTGGAACACAATAGAATGTCTGTCTCTCCAAAGTAGTAGTTCGTGGAGAGTTTAAATCAACTTCTTGCTGAGGCTGTGATGTTCACAAAATTTATTAAAAAACTTTAAAAAATTAGCAACTGTGTTTTCAGGTTGTTTATAAAATCACAGTAAATACTTCATACTGAGTTAATTAACAAGCGACTACTAAATCTAAACTATCATTTTTGAAATGAAAACTGACTAAAATCACTTCAGACGCAATCATCAATACAGCGTGTACAGCCTGAGACAGTATGTATAAGCACGGTGGGTTTTGTTTCTTTCTTTCTTTCCTTCCAGGGCCAAAGTCCCCTTTTCCTGGTACGGTGCTCTTACGACTCTTCAGCAACACAGCACCACCTCTTGCTCAGTGTGTCCGACTCTGCGACCCCATGGACCGTAGCCTGCCGGGCTCCTCTGTCCATGGGAATTCTCCAGGCAAGAATACTGGAGTGGGTTGCCATGCTCTCCTCCAGGGGATCTTCCCAACCTAAGGATCGAATGCAGGTCTCCTGCACTGCAAGTGGATTCTTTACTGTCTAAGCCACCAGGGAAGCCCAATTAATACTGCACCTTCCTTCAAATCCAAAATACACTATACCCTAGGTTACAAAATTAAATCCCTAAACACACTATTTTGTTAAATTTTTTTCAAAGACAACACTCATGGTAATCCCACTGTCTCTCTCACAGGAATGCTATCAACATTAGCCTATCAAATAGGAATTTAATGATATACTTCTTATGAGGTTGCTCTGAGATGAGATTTAAAAATCAGGTATTGTTCATTACAAAAGGCATATTCTCTGTTTCAAATCTACTTAGAAAGTCTTAAGTATAGATAGGTAGAGGACCCAAGATGTAATATTAAAAAGAAATTATTTCAAGATACTCATATTACTTTTTTTTATGTGTGCATTTAATTATTTTATTTTTTTAAAAATTTTATTTTATTTTTAAACTTTATATAATTGTTCATATTACTTTTTTTTTTTTCTTCATATTACTTTTATAGTACAAAAAAAATTCCCTTACAAGTAAACAAAATCTATATTCTATCTTGTAAGAGAAAAACAGAAAAGAAAGAAAGAATTCCAGAGACATCAACTGAATCTGAGATGGTATGTGTAAGCAAAGTGGCTTTTCTTTCTTTCTTTCCAGGGCCAAAGTCCCCTTTTCCTGGTATGGTGTTCTTACTTATGACTCTTCAGAAACACAGCACAAGCTCTTTGCCTTTGGGAATATTACAGATGGACACCCTCATCTATTTTATTTTCCCATTTCTAGATGTTGAGATTACTGAGTTAGAGAGACACTGCATTATTGTGTCCTAGAAGAAAACTTCTGTATTAATTTATCAGCCTAATATAACTTAGGGCTCCATAAACAGGAATGCAGGAAACATTTATAAAGCTGATTCATTAGACTCAGCACAACAATGTATTACTATGTCATGGAAACACCCTTAAAAGAAAAAAGACACTGGGAGACCTGGAGGTCATCAAAAGATTAAACGAATTCATCTTTCACGAGTCCATTACTCTAAGTAAGTGTAGGAAGTTATATTTCTTTCTCTACAGAAACTTTCCTAATTAGGGCCATTCTTCCATACAGATCAGCCTGCTGAGCTAGAATATTTATTTCAGGATTTTGTCTTCTTTCTTCTTCCCTTTCCCATTATTGATATGTAGGAGAGTTTTCTATTACTTCCTTTTATCAAAGAAGGCTTAAATTTACTTTTTTCTTCCCAGGAAAAGAGGGCAGGATTTAATCAAATTTAATTAAGCACATGTAGGGGCTTCCCTGGCAGTTCAGGGGTTAGGTGTGGATTTGCTCCCTGGTCAGGGAACTAAGATCCCACATGCTGTGCAGCATGGCCAAAAGAAAAAAAAAAAAGGTATAAAAAAATTAAGCGCATGCAAAGCCTTTAAAGTAATATTCTTTCATTTTTCTTCTACTTTTCATTTTAAAAGAACTTAGGTAATTTTTAAAAGCAAGTATGTAGACATTAGGAAAAGAAAGGAAGTAACTTGTCATTTACAATATTCCACCTTCTAAGACATTTTTAGAAGATCAAAAAAAAATCGTATCAGAGAAACTCAAGTAAAAGGCAAATAAACAAAACATTTCACATGACTTCTTAGAACTTATATACAAGATAAGTAAATTTATGATCCACCAAAGGAAAATAATATTCCCTGCCCAGGAAAAAATGCTCATTAAAAAGTTTTTTATAAGCCCCATGTTCCTCCCCGCGTCCCTCCGGCACCTGGCGCTTCGTAGCGCCCAAAAGCTGAGAGGGGTTAGAGGCGCCTATCACATCCTAGAGGTTGTTTATGTCGAGCTGTGGATGTTACACGTGTTGTTTGGCCAGGACAGCGAGATGCTGGCGGCCTTCTACGGGTGGTTCAGGGTCTCTTTCGTGGTCAGCGCAGTCCCAGGATGCAGAGTCCTGGTCTTCATCATCGGATCACCCCTTTACCAGTATGTGACCAAGTTCCTCATCGTAGCAATGTGTTTCCAGCTTCGGATCCGCCAAAATCAAGCCAGAGCTCGGACCAGACAGCTGCTAAATTCTACGCGGACCTGGAGGTGCTCGGGTTAAGGCGGGGCCAACCCCGGCCCCCTAATCCAGAGGACAGGGAACGCACGGCTTGTGCGAATGCTGACCTGGAGGTCTGGAGGCTGAGGCTCCACCCAGTTCTGTGAGCACCATGAAAGGTGCCGATGAGGGTAGGGACGGGGGCACCTGTTCTTAATTCTGTCCCTTTTGAGTGACTGCAAGCTCAATCTTCTAAGGAAATTTTCTATGGTTTTATAATAAATGATTTTTGTTGGAAAAAAAAAAGTTTTTTATATATTTTAAGTATACATACCCCACACTCTGCTACATCTCTATATTTTCCAAAATGAAGAACCTATGAACAAAACAAAAAATAACAGTATTATATCAACATTATCAGAATCAAAACTGCCATAGACAAAGCTAATCCTACTAATTGTGAACACTAAGTTTAACGAAAAAGGCAATACATACACGTGCTTTTGTGTTTCGGTTAACAGTTTCATACACTCCCATGTAAAATTCAGGGTCAAACATATCCTGAACCATGCAACGAAACTTCACAAAACTGTTAGGTTTCAAATAATGAAGAGGAACTTCATTCAGTGATGGTACCTTAAAGGAAAACAAACAATCAAGTCAAAATAGTCTGTGTATAAGACGTTAAGCACATACACATATATATCCAGACAAACCACCGTCCCCACCTACCCACCCCACATACAAAATCAGGCCCTATCAGGGAGCCAAATGATTTCAACGCTCAACAACACAAATGCTGAACATAAGTCCTTTCCGCGTTCTTGCAAATTCAGTTCGTATGATGACATTTGATTATAATGTCAAAGGATGCTTTTCCTTCAGAACACTATCCACTTAGCAGAAAGGTATTGGCTTTGTTGAGCTCATCTCTTAAAACTCGTACAAGTAATTCTTTAAAATGAAGGTAATAAAAAATCATCGAAGCTCGCACAATTACCCTTTTTTTCACGGTCAGTTACTGCCACCTACAGGTGCCAGTACAGAAGCACTTATTTGCTTGAATTTAAATTGCAAGAGAACAAAATCTTCTAATACATATGCACTTAAGGCAGAGGGCGGTACATGTTAATTTATATATTTTTAAGTTATATGTGGATCACTACTGCGAGAAACTGGAAGTCTGCCCAACCCTCGCCCACCCACCCACCTCCAGCAAACAGCATTAATAAGCTTACCCATTTAGGAGCATTATTCTCCTTCAGCTTTTCCTTAAAATATTCTATTACTTTCTTCTCCCAGTCAGGATTAACTCCATTTTGAGCTGAAAGAAAAATATACTTTTCAAAGCTGAAGGTACATTAGTTTAGGGTGCCTTATTGGAAGCGCTGCGCAAGACACCAGAAGCTGCCGGGTAGGGGGCTGGATATTACAGTCGGGGTGAGGCCGAGCCCCTGTGGGCTCTCAGGTGCTAACAGTCTCCCGAGAGCTCTTCCACAGTGAGAGATGAGGCCCCCAGACACAGCAGCACAGGAACCATCGCCTGAAAGGCACTCTGCTGCTTGAAAACATTTTAATACAGATTTAAAACACTTTTACAATTACCCTGAAATGAAAAGAGAACATGTTCTTCTTCTACTGTTTTTTTAAATTTTTTATTTGGGAATAATTTCAAACTTCCAAAAAGTCACAATGAAAATTACAAAGAACACCTGTACCCTCACCCCCATTTACTTTATTATTTGCTTGCTCTCTCTCTCTCTCCCACATTTTTCTCACTTGACCTTACATTACATACACATCATTTATTTTTATCTTTAAATAGTACTTGGGCTTCCCTGGTGGCTCAGCTGGTAAAGAATTTGTCTGCAATGCAGGAGACCTGGGTTTGATCCCTGAGTTGCGAAGATCCCCTGGAGAAGGGAAAGGGTACCCAACTCTCCAGTATTCTGGCCTGGAGAATTCCATGGACTGTATAGTCCAAGGGGCTGCAAAGAGTCGGATACGACTGAGCGACTTTCACTTAAATAGTACAGTGTGTTTCCTAAGAATAAGGAGATTATCTTACATAACCACGGTACTTGCTATCAATCTCAGGAAGTTTGAAATCAATACCAAACTTTTTTTTATCAAGTCTACCACGCATATTCCAACTTGTCTCCTGACCTGACACTATTGTTTATTGTACTTTTTCCACTTCAGTACAGATCCAGTTTAGGATCACATGCTGCTTTCTGCTATCTTTTTTTTTCCTTTTAATCTTTTTTTATTCTGGAACAGTTCCTCAATCTTTATCTTTTATGACACTGATAATGAAGAATACAAACCCATTATAAAAAACAGAATGTTCCTCCCTGGGTCTGTCTGATGTCTCCTTATGCGTAGAGTGCAGTTACACGTTCCCAGTCAGAGTGCTACATAAGCGTGCGGTGTCCTTGAACGGCTGTACGTGCTTCGCTGAGACAGGAGATGTTCATCTTCTCTTCGTGCATGTTAATTTTCACCACCCAGTAAAAGTGACAGCCAAGTTCTCCACAGTAGTCACTTTCCCCCTCTCTCCTCTAGTAAGCAATCTACAGGAGATACCTCAGGACCAAACAAGTAATTTTCATGAAACTTGCCCTGCTCCCAAGATTTAGCACACCTCTTGCAATGATGATTGCAAAATAAGAGAAAGGTGTTTTTAATGTCATATTAAAGATAAGAAACCAGCTTTTAAAAAATTATGGGAACTGGCCAAGACTAAAAAGTGAATCATCAAAAAAAAAACAAAAACAAAACCCCAGGAATATATATATACGCATGTTTTCATGAATTAGAACTACCTGAGTGAACTCCGGGAGTTGGTGATGGACAGGGAGGCCTGGGGTGCTGCGATTCATGGGGTCGCAAAGAGTCGGACAAGACTGAGCAACTGATCTGATCTGATCTGAACCAGACCTTTGCCAACAAAGGTCCATTTGGTCAAGGTTATGGTTTTTCCAGTGGTCATGTATGGATGTGAGAGTTGGACTGTGAAGAAAGCTGAGGACTGAAGAATTGATGCTTTTGAACTATGGTGTTGGAGAAGACTCTTGAGAGTCTCTTGGACTGCAAGGAGATCCAACCAGTCCATTCTAAAGGAGATCAATCCTGGGTGTTCTTTGGAAGGAATGATGCTGAAGCTGAAACTCCAATACTTTGGCCACCTCATGCAAAGAGCTGACTTATTGGAAAAGACCCTGATGCTGGGAGGGATTGGGGGCAGGAGGAGAAGGGGACAACAGAGGATGAGATGGCTGGATGGCATCACTGACTCGATGGACGTGAGTCTGGGTGAACTCCAGGAGTTGGTGATGGACAGGGAGGCCTGGCATGCTGCAATTCATGGGGTCGCAAAGAGTCGGACATGACTGAGCGACTGAACTGAACTGACCCACTGCTGGTCAATACTTCCAACAATGCATGGGTACCATATACATCACACAAGTGATATGGAAATGTGATGTAAAGGGATTTTGTCTTTATTTGTTATGCAGCTGGTTCTGTTAGAAACACTCATAAGATCCTGCTAACACCTGCTGTAGCAGAGATTCCGAATGCTTTCACTTAACTGAGCAAAAGACAGTTATTAAAAAGCACTCGTGGAGGTGAAAGCGCCCTCAGTGATTCTGATTGCAATGAGGGTTAAATCACTGTGTGTGTATGTCAGTCATCACGTCCACCGCTTTGCAACCCCATGGACTGTAGGCCACCAGGCTCCTCTATCCATGGGATTTCCCAGACAAGAATACTAGAGTGGGTTGCTATTTCCTTCTCCAGGGCATCTTCTCAATCCAGGTCTCTTGCACTGTAGATGGATTCTTTACCAACTGAGCTACAGCAATGCCCCCAAGGGTTAAATCTACTACTAGTAAACTGGTCCTCAAAGTGTGGCTTCCCAGACCAGCAGCACTAGCACCACCTGAGCAGTTGTTAGCAAGGCAGTTCTTCAGCCCATCCCAGAACTACTGAATGAGAAACTCTGGAGGTGAGGCCTAGCAATTCATACTTTAAAATACCCTCTAGGGATTCTGATGCACACTGAAATTTGAGAAGCAGTGGTCGACTAAATGCATGCCAATAAAGGATCACTGAATGGGGATGGGAGGTGGGGAGACTAGACTGGGTATTTCTGGTTCTAGTCAAAATGGATGTTTGCTACAAGCAGACATGACCGCCAACACCACTATTCTGACTGCATCTGTGTAAGAAGGTTGAATATACCACATCAGAGGCAATGAAGCTACATCAAAGAGTGACTAGGAAGCAGCAAGTTACTTCGAAGTACCTTACATGTTATGAAACGTTAAACAAAACATCTGGTATTGCTGAACAATTTAAGGACTGCAGTAGAGAATTCCAAAATTCTCAGAAGTACAGTAACTACCCATTATGTATTAAGCCTACTTTATGCCCAGCACTCTGCCAGGTGCTATCAGGATCCTTAGAATTGAAGGAACTTAGTGACTTCACTTTCACTTTTCACTTTCATGCATTGGAGAAGGAAATGGCGACCCACTCCCGTGTTCTTGCCTGGAGAATCCCAGGCACGGGGGAGCCTGGTGGGCTGCCGTCTATGGGGTCGCACAGAGTCAGACACGACTGTAGTGACTTAGCAGCAAGCAGCAGAGCTAAGACAGGGCTTCCCAGGTGGCTCAGTGGTAAAGAATCCTCCTGCCAATGCAGGAGACGTGGGTTTGATCCCTAGGTTGGGAAGATCTCCTGGAGGTGCATGCAAGCACATGACAGCTAAGATAAGCTATGAGCAGAAAAACAGGCAAAAGCAAATAGGAGAAAATAATGAAGGTCAAAATATCTCAGAGAGGGCTTCTGAAAGAGGTGGTGTTTGAGCCAGGCCTGGGAAGAGAGGCAGAATGGAACCATGTTGAGGTATGAGGGGTGGGCATATTGCAGACACAGGGCATTCTAGAGGAGGGAACAGTAATAGTAAGCCAAAGACAAGGACGGACATACCAGAAATTCAAATACGCGAGCACAAAGTGGCTGGAAAAGAACAAAGCTAACGAACAAAAGGAAGATGAGACCAAACAGATCACAGAGTTTTCAATGCCAGGCTACAGATCCACTCTCTGTTCATCAACAATTCACCTTTACATTCCCAGGCTCTAGCAAGCGCCTGGGACACAGCTACTAGAGTCAGAGAAATAAACATTAAATAGACAAAACACTGAGAAAAATAAGCTGTTTCGCAAGACTAGCACCCATTTCCCCTTTTTCTAGCAACAGTGCCTCTTCTGAAGAGGAACCACAGCACCCTCACTCTCAGCCCCGGGGCGGACCTGACGGAGGCCTCACAGAAGTTCTAATGATCAGGTTGGGGGGCCTCAGTCAAGGACAACCCCGGGTATAAGGCTCAGCAGCTGGGTCCAACAAATCCCAGAGCTGCCTGTGGCCACAATGACAGAGGTCTGTCTGAAAACGAAGCCATCCCAGGGGAAAGTGGAGTAGAGAGCCTGATTTCTGAAGTATTTGGCTGTAGTTGAGCCAGACGTTAGCCCACTCAGGAACTGTTACCTCAAACAATGTGTTCATCTTCCTCAGTTTAAGCAGAATCGACCTGGGCCACGGGCAACCGAGAATCCTGCTGAGCACATATATATCACTATCATCTTTCTCACGAATTCCCCGCCATCTGAACGTGGGCACCCCTGCACTCTCTTGCCCTAGTTTAAGTGGTCAGAGGAACTGAGGAACAAAAGACAGACACACTTTTACACTCTCACCAACAGCCTATGAGAGGTCCAATGCTCTGCCTCAATACTTCATCTGGTCAATCTTTTCAATACACATCATATACCAAATTAATGTTTTTGTTTCTAGTGTGACATAGACATCAAGGCTCATTTTTTTCCAGAAAGTATCTATTTGTTCCAGCCTTATTTAAAAGACTTTCTAGCGGTAAACTGCTTTGGCAAACAGAGTAACAATTAACTGTCACACAATTACCAATGAGAAAACATGCCACAAAACCATGGTCAAAGACGAGGAACTTCACTCATACACTGTCAATCTTTCCTCCTATAGAATTAGCAAACTTGCATGGGTCCAAGTCCATCACTGATGAGAAATAGATGCTGTAAGTGGGGAAAGTCTTCTCGCTGGCCCTCAGCAGCAACAGATGAGATTTTTTTGCTGTGGTACTACTGTCAAACTCAACTCCTGTTTCTGTTACTGTATTCTGTTAAACTGGTAAGAGTTGTCTATCCTTATGCCAATACCATATTGTCTTAATCACTATAGACTGATAGCGAGTCTTAAAATTAGGTAGTGATGTTCTTCATCTTTGCTTTCAAGTTTGTCTTGATTATTCTAGATTCTCAACATTTCTAAGTAATTCTGAGGAACACTTGAAAACGACTGCTGAAATTTCTATCAGATTATATTTTGATGTTTAAATTTCAATTTGATTATATACTGCATATATAGATTTGAGGAGAACTAAGATGTAAGTCCCTTGGACTGCAGGGAGATCCAATCAGTCCATCCTAAAGGAGACTAGTCCCGGGTGTTCATTGGAAGGACTGATGCTGGAGCTGAAACTCCAATACTTTGGCCACCTTATGCAAAAGACCCTGATGCTGGGAGGGACTGCGGGCAGGAGGAGAAGGGAACGACAGAGGATGAGATGGCTGGATGGCATCACCGACTCGACGGACATGAGTTTGGGTGAACTCCAGGAGTTTGAGATGGACAGGAAGGCCTGGTATGCTGCGATTCATGGGGTTGCAAAGAGTCAGACACGACTGAGCGACTGAACTGAACTGAACTGAAGATGTAGGAAGAAACCGACCTGCTGTTGCTGACTTTGAAGACCGAAGGGGCCGCAACACAAGAAATCAGCCCAACTCTAGAAGCAGTAAAAAAGGCAAGGAGATAAGAGTATCCCCTAGAGGCTGCAGAAAGGAGGGCAGACCTATGGACAACTTGACTTTATCCCAGTGACACCCACATCAGACTTCTGGCCTCCAGAACTGTAAGAGAATACATTTGTGTAACAAACGCTGGAGAGGGTGTGGAGAAAAGGGAGCCCTCTTAGACTGTTGGTGGGAATGTTAAGTTGGTGTAGCCACTATGGAAAACAGTTAGGAGGTTTTTAAAAAAAAACACTAAAAATTAGAGTTGCCACATAAACCAGCAATCCCACTCCTGGGCATATACTGGGACAAACCTACAGTTCAAAAAGATACAGTATCCTGTGACAAATCATCATGGAAAAGAATATTAAAAATATATATATTATGTATATAACTGAATCATTTTCCTATACAGCAGAAATTAACACAACACTGTAAACCAACCATATTACAATAAAAAAATAAATTTATGTTGTTTTAAGCAATTAAATTTGTGGTAATTATTACAGCAGAAATCGGAAATAAATAGTGTATTTTTTAAAGAACTGGTCTATTGCATCCAAGCTGTTGAATTTATACCTAGAGCTGTTTGTGTCACTCTCTCCCTGTCTGTACTGCCCTTTCACATGTCTCCAATGGTACCTGCTCTTTCAAAACAGTACAGCAACTCTGGAACGCAGTTTGGCAGTTTCATACAGGGGCTTCCCAGGTGGCGCTAGTGATAAAGAACCCACCTTCCAATGCAGGAGGCACAGAGACACAGGTTCAATCCCTGAGCCAGGAAGATCCTCTGGAGGAGGACATGGCAAAAAAAAAAAAAAAGGATTATCTTATTATTCCCATTTTACAGATGGTAAAATCCAGGTAAAGAAAGGTTAATTGACATGTTCACCCCCAAGGTTAGGAAGTGGGAGGGGCCAAGCAGTGACCCACTACAGAAGTGCTAAGAGTGGTCTAGCCTAAGCACTAGCAATAGGAGGTACCTTTGCTGCAGAGAATCTAAAAATAATAGAACCAACTAAAATCCATTCCACTTCTACCATCACTATGAATTAACCATTCTAAACAATGTCAGTGATAAACTACTTTTCCTTTGAAAATCTTCTGCTGGTATAAATCCTAAACAACTGTTGACTACTGCTGAGTTTTAACACAGACTTCCCCAGTGGCTCAGATGGTAAAGAATCTGCCCACAACGCAGGAGACCCAAATTCGATCCCTGGGTCGGGAAGATCCCCTGGGGAAGGGAATGGCTGCCCACTCCAGTATTCTTGCCTGGAGAATTCCACAGACAGAGAAGCCTGGAGAGCCTACAGTCCACAGGGCTGCAATTACTACATTTTTACTATTTACCCTTTAATAAATATCTCATTAGACACAGAAGTTTATTTGAAGAACCTCTGTTACATTTTGTGACCCCATGGACGGGCTCCTCTGTCCTTCACTATCTCCCAGAATTTGCTCAAAATTCATGTACACTGAGTTGGTGATGCTATCTAACTACCCCATCCTCTGTTATATACTTAGCTCCCAAAACAGACTCAGCCACATGCATTTGTCTGGACAGTAAATTTCTCAGTGGTACGTGTGTGCATGCCCAGTCATGGCTGACCCTTTGCAACCCCAGGGACTGTAGCCTGCCAGGCTCCTCTGCCTGTGTAAATTTTCCAGACAAGAATACTGGAGTGGGTAGCCATTTCCTTCTCCAGGGGACCTTCCCAACTGAGGGCTTAAACCTGCATCTCCTGCATTGGCAGACGGATTCTGTACCACTGAGCCACCTGGGAAGCCCTCTAAGTGATACAGAATAGTCCAAACTTGGTTAGAGCAGTGAGCATCCCCCAAGCCCTATGGTACTCTAGAGTCCTACAGGTGTACGAAAGATTTTAAATAAACAAACAATAACCCAGTGACTGTAAAGATGAAGGAGAACTTGAATTACTTCAATTCTATCTTCCATGGGACAACTTGAACAACTTTTTGTGTTTAACATTTTAAGCAGTGAAACAGTATGAAGTGAGAGGTGCAGTTGGTGCAAATTTTGCTCGTAAGTGAACATTTTACTGAATTTGAATCGTATCTTAATATAGAAATATATCCTTCTTAAGGGCTTGCTTCCCTGGTAGCTCACCTGGTAAAGAATCCACCTGCAATGCAGGAGACCCCGGTTGATTCCTGGGTTGCAAAGATACCCTGCAGAAGGGATACCCACTCCACCCTGGTGGCCCAGACCGTAAAGAATCTGCCTGCAATGTGGGAAACCCGGGTTCGATCCCTGGGTCAGGAAGATCCCCTGGAGGAGGGCATGGCAACCCACTCCAGTATTCTTGCTTGGACAATCCCCACGGACAGAGGAGCCTGGTGGGCTACAGTCCATGGGGTCGCAAAGAGTCAGACATCACTGGGCAATTAAGCATAGCACATTTTCTTAAACAGCTATTTGTTTTATAGTAAAGAATGAATCAATAAAATATCAGTAACATCAGTGGAAAGATTTCTAGTTTGTGTCTTTTGTAGATGTTTCAGTTTTATCAAAATTCATTTATAATTAAACTGTTTATATAAAATATTATTATATTGAATTATAACTAAAAGACCAAAATTCAAACGATTTAGTAGGTATAAACACTATTCAGTAAATAGTTTAGCTTTTTGTCTATAGAAACGTGTTACTCTTAATACGAAAAATTCATTAATTATACAATTAATACAAGATTATTCAAATCTAAAGTGTGGTACCTGTACCAACATGAAACAATGTCGTCATAACAGAACTCAACCACCACAAAAAAATTCTAAAATAAGCAGGGTTGAGGAAGAAGTTGATAGAAGCAATGTCTAGATTGAAATATGTAATTACCTTAAACACTGCACATAGCTTAATTTCATGATTATTACTGAAAATAATTCTATAGTATAAAGAAACAAAGTATTAAAAAATGATTAGAGCTAAATGCCCTGGGTATGGCCCTGTAGCTAAGCAGCAGTTTGGCTTTAGAATCTGAAATCTTTACTATTCTCTATTACCCAAAGAACTAAATGCACTACAGATTCAATGCAATCCCCACCATAATGCCAACTGCCTTTTTTGCAGCAATGACAGATTCTAAATTCATATGGAAATACAAGGGATTCTGAAGAGTCAAAACAATCTTTAAAAAAAAGAATGAGGACAAAGTTGGAGGACTCATGCTTCATCATTTTAAAACTTGCTACAAAGTTGCAGTAATCAAGACAACACAGTACTGGCAGAAGGGTAAGCATACAGAGCAACAGAATGGAACTGAGAGTTCAGAAATAACGCTATACATCAATGGTCAACTGATACACAGACACACACACAGTTTAAAAAAAAAAAAGCTGCCAAACTGAATCAGTGGGGAAAGAATAGTCTTTTTTAACAAAAAGTGCTGGGGGAGCTTCCAGGATGGTGGAGGCAAGCACGTGCTCAGAAGGCAGCACAGCGAAGTTCCCTGCAGACAGAAGCTGCCCACAAGCGACCCTACCAGACCTTGCCCTACGCTCCTTTTCATCTGCGTACTTTATGAGATGCTTCAAAATAAACGGGCAGATGTTCAAACACACATACACAAGGTGCTGTGACAACTAGATGCGCACATGCAAAAGAAGGAATTTGAATCCCGACCTCATACCATCATCCACAAAAATTACTTCAAAATGGATCCAAGACCTAAATGTAAGGAGCTAAACCTACAAAATTCTAAGAAAGAACACAGATATATATCTTTGTGACCTTGCATCAGACAATGGTTTCTTAAATATGGTACCAAAAGCATAAGCAACTAAAGGAAAAAGAAATTGGACATCATCAAAATGAAAAATCTACATCAGAAGATGTTATCAAGAAAGCGAAAAGGCAATTTATACAACAGGTGAAAATATTTCTAAAACATATATCTGATAAGGGTCTAATATACAGAATATATAAAGAACCCTTATAATGCAACAATACAGGCAAAACCCCAATTTAAAAATCTGCAAAAGGGAATTCCCTGGAGGTGCAGTGGTTAGGATTCTGGGCTTTCACTGCCAAGGGCATGGGTTCAATCCCTGGTCAGGGAACTAAGATTTGGGAAAAGCTGCATGGTGTGGTCAAAAAATAAAAATCTGCAAAGAATTTGAAAAGTTGTTTCTCCAAATGAGATATACAAAAGGTCTATATGCATGTGAACAGATACAATATACTATTACATTACAGTAACGCAAACTGAAATCATAATGAGATATCACTTCACCCCCATTAGGATGGCTATTATTAAGACGCTGAAGTGGACTGGAGAAACTGGAACCCTCATACTTTGCTGGTGGAAGCATAAAATGGTGCCAATACTTTGGGGAAAGTTCTAACATGAAATTACCACATGGCCCAGCAATCACACGCAGAGGCATATACCCAAGAGAACTGAAAACATGTATTCACACAAAAACCATGTGTATTCACAGCAGCACTAATCACAATAGCCAAGTGTCCACCTATGGAGAAATGGATAAACCACACATGGCATATTCACGCTATGGAGCACTGTTCTCAATCGCGGAAAGGAATGTAGTACTGACACATGCTACAACACGGATGAACCTTGACGACATTATGCCAAGTTAAAGAAACCAGACACAAGAGGCCAGAAGTTGCATGATCCCATTTATATGAAATGTCCAGACTGGGTAAACCATGGACAGAAGTCCTTGAGTGGTTTTAAGAGGATGGTGGATGGGGCAATCGGGAGCGACTTCTAACACATACAGGCTTCTTTCTGGGGTAACAGTAACAATGTGCTGATGGCTGCACGTTCACAATGAATAAACTGAAAACCACTGAACTGTACATTTTTAAACGGTGAATTTTATGTTATATCTCAATGCAAAAAAAAAAAAAGAACTATAATCAGAAACAGTTAAAGAAGTGGGACCCTCAGTGGGAGAAAAGCAGCACACGCTTACTCATTTTATACTGTAACACTGTTTTTTTAACCATATGCAAGTTATTATTCAATAATTTAAAAATTCATATACATACACATGTATGTATCTATACGTATGCATGTGTGTGTGTGTGTCTGCTGCTGCTGCTGCTGCTAAGTCACTTCAGTGGTGTCCGACTCTATGCGACCCCACAGACGGCAGCCCACCAGGCCCCGCCATCCCTGGGATTCTCCAGCCAAGAACACTGGAGTGGGCTGCCATTTCCTTCCATGTGTGTATATATACATACCTTTTGCCATGGCTCGCCAATCCATTCCTCCCTGAGAACTTCCCCCAGTGGGGAGGTGTGGGCCTCAATAGTTATGACCATCCATTACGTAACACTGCCCTGGCAGTGGCTGACTGGCCCCTGAGTGAACCACTGACTCCATGCTGGGCCAATCAGATCCTCTAACCCTAAAATCTGGGATTAAGATAAAGATGCTGGAACTTCTCTGGTGGTTCATCTGCTAAGACTCTGCCCTCCCCATACAGGGTGCCCAGGTTTGAACCCTGGTCAGGGAACTAGATCCCACATGCCTCAGCTGAAGACTTGCATGCCGAAACAAATACTGAAGGTCCTACATGCTGCAACTGAGAGCAGGCATAGCCAAAAAAATATTTTTTGAAAAAATAAAGATGCTAGGTCAAGCAGGTTGGAACTGACAAGCGAAACTGGGAGCCCTGGACTAGAGAAAGGTAAAGTTTGTGCGCAGAAATGAACATAG
Organism: Bison bison bison; assembly: GCF_000754665.1. Taxonomy (NCBI): domain Eukaryota; kingdom Metazoa; phylum Chordata; class Mammalia; order Artiodactyla; family Bovidae; genus Bison; species Bison bison. Next base: position 11,482,182 of record NW_011495018.1, on the reverse strand, counting down.
CCTAGGGGAGAAAACTGAGATGTGCTGCTTCGTTGGATTTCTGCTAGCTTTCCAATTTCACTCAGTAGTCTCCTGGGTTATCAAACCACTTGCCCTGCCTTTGGGTTCTACAGCCTTAAAATAAATTACTTTTTTTTCAATGGCCTAACAGGGGCCTGAATATTCATTGGAAGGACTGATGCTGAAGCTGAAACTCCAATACTTTGCCCACCTGATGTGAAGAACTGACTCATTTGAAAAGACCCTGATGCTGGGAAAGACTGAAGGTGGGAGGAGAAGGGGATGATAGAGGATGAGATGGCTGGATGGCATCAATGACTAATGGACATGAGTTTGAGTAAGGTTCGGGAGTTGGTGATGGACAGGGAAGCCTGGCGTGCTGCAGTCCATGGGGCTGCAGAGTTGGACACGACTGAGCGACTGAACAAGGGCCAGGTGGCAGGAAGGTCCAAGGTGGGTACAGACAAAAAGGAATGAATCACGGTGACAACAAAACATCACACAGACTTTTAGATGATTTTACTATTGCTTTAAATTCTCTAAAATGCTAGTGATAAGATACTACTCCCTTCTCTCCTCCACACATCAGTGACCTTTTTCTTCTAAGAGCTAGTCTAATTCTCGTTCTGTTAGATATGACCAAAGTGCCTTGAATATAACTGAAACTAACGATCTTGACCCAACCAACAATCTGAACATAAAGAAATCTATGTTGATAAGCATTCCTACTTATTCTGAAATTAAAGCAGTTATTAATTCAAGTGAAAAAAAAATTTTTTTTAAATAAAAAACAGATTGAAAGAAAAAAGTATACAAAACTTTTTTTTTTTCTCTCTCTCATTTACAACGCCTGCTTCTGTTTAAGGGAAGCAAGTTGTTACAGGTTACTAATGAACAATCACTGCGGGGACCAAGCCATCAGCATTATGCACATACTCAAGCTCAATATGAGCTTCCCCGGTGGCTCAGACGGTAAAGAATGCGCCTGCAATGCAGGAGACTGGGGTTTGATCCCTGGGTTGGGAAGTTGCCCTGGAGAAGGAAACAGCAACCCACTCCAGAATCCCATGAACAGAGGAGCCTGGTGGGCTACAGTCCATGAAGTCGCAGAGTTGGACACGACTGAGCAATTAACACACACACACACACACAGCTCAATAAAGTATTTCTAAATCTTAAGTCTATGGACCTCAATGTTCTACATATAAAATCTTTTAGAAACTGGAATAGAAACAGAAAAAGCATTTTATGAAAGCTTACAGGGAAAAATTTACATACAAACAATCGTAATATGGCAGATACAAATTCAAAATACGCACTGGTTCACAAAGATGAATTATGATTCATATAGTTGTGATTGTGGTCACTAACACAATTTCCAAGTTTCTTATTTGAACCAAGAAAAAAGAATTAGGATTTGCATGTGAAAGTAACTCATACCTGGTATGATCATATTCTCTGAACCAATATAATGTCCACCAAGACTGTCTTTAGTTAAGTTTGTGGTGACAGTAACCACCCCAGTTTACACCATTTCTGACTGATTAATCAGTCTTTTCACTGCCTCTGCTCAACAAACATTCACAGAGCACTCTTTTTAAAAAAATCTTATTTTAGTTTTTGGCTGAGGAGCATGTGGGATCTTGGTCCCCTAACCAGGGATTGAACCTGTGCCCTGGACATTGCAACTGCGGAGCTTTAACCACTGGACCACCAGAAAATCCCTCATGGAGCATTTTCGATGTACAGGTATATTCTAGGCAAATAAAACAGATACACATCCTAAAACCCCCAGGATTAAAACATAGCCAAGGAACCCAGGAAACAAGTGATTTCAACAACATGCTTTACAAGTTAATTTTCAGGCTTCATAGGATCCTATAATTACATGCAGCAGAAGTTACCTAACTCAGGTTCCCAAAGAAGAGTAAGATTTAGCCAGGAAAACAGAAGTGGGAGAGGAAGTTGTGACCAGACAAACGGAACAGCCTATGCAGAAAGCCGAGTGGCATGGTTTAGGATCAGAGAACTGGAAGAAGGTTCAGTGTGAGGGGGAATACAGTGATGAGGTCTGAGAGCTGGGCAATGTGCCTGCCCAGTTGTGTCTGACTTTTTGCGACCCTATGGACTGCAGACCGCCAGCCTTCTTGGTCCACAGGATTTTGCCAGGAAGAATACCGGAGTGGGGTTGCCATTTCCTTCTCCAAGGGATCTTCCTGATCCCAGGATCGAACCTTCGTCTCCAGGGTCGCCTGCATCACAGGTGAATTCTTTACCACTGAGACACCAGAGGTTGGCAGGGGCGGGGCCAAAACGCCTCATAAACCACAAAAGATGAGTATTATTTTTCTCTCTGGGGGAAAAATGGATTTAAAACAATTTCCTATTAGACCAAAGAGTCTACAAGTTTAACACCTCACTTCTCACACAAACATACCTGTAATGTTGTTATTATAAAGCTATCCAATGCCATATATTCACAGTGATAGCAAAATATAGCAAAAATATGCATTATACATCAAAGCAGCTTCTACAAAAATATCATGACTATAAGACAGGATTAGTTTCTTCTCTGCAAGACACAACCTGTATGAGAATAAGACATTCTAGAGGAAAAACACATCAACAAGGTCCAGGTCACCAACAATACACAAACTTCACAAAATACTGTACAGCCAGAGTTTTATATCCAAATTACACCTATTATACTATAATGAGTTGTTTGCCTCTTAGGGTCCTACAAGCAGGAGACAAAATCTGACACAAACAGATTCAAATATATACCAAATATAAAACCATCTCATTTATCCAGCCAGACTAGGACACGGATATTTCTCATAAATTTTCTAAACATCAATTAAGCACCGAAACTTACTTACTTTTGAATGATTTTCCCTAAAAAACGTCTCTGTGTCTGCACCCTCTTAAACCTACTGTGCAATTTAATCTTCACTCCACATTTTAAGGCCATTATTTCGGAAAACAATTATGGGTTCTAGTATTCATTATGAGCACCAATTACTAGGATTTAGTAGAGAGACATACGCCCCTTTTTGAAAAGGGCCCTGGATGGATATACAGGGATTAAAAAAATTTTTTTAAAACACTATATACGTAGTTTGAAATTTCTCCTTTAATAGGTTGTCAGTGTTCACTAACTACAATCTGGATGCCTACCCAGGGCTTTTCCTAATTTGCTGCCTTTAGTTTCAGCCTGGGAAACCAGAAAACTGAACAAGTTCAAATCACAAGGAAAACGAATCAAGAGTTGCTGAGTGAGCCTTTCCTGCAAGAAATGCATTTTCTGGCATCCGTTTTGGCTGCTGGGGACTACTTAGCTTCTTAATAAGAGTTCACACTAATATTCCACAAGGTCTTAAGTGAGGAAGGCCACTTTACAAGTTCAAGTTACCTCCTGACAAGTCAGGTGTTCTGATCTTACACACTGATTCCTGGTTGGGTTTGCCTCCACCACTCCTAAGTGCAAAAGACATGCGGGGTGGGGCCAAAATGCCTAGTGAACGGCAACCAGACCTAAATTTTCCTTACTGTACCCTACCCGAAAAGTGTCATTAACCATGACTGCAAGTGCAATTTCCTGAGCTTGCCTGCCACATGCTAAGCTCTTTCTATGCAGGAACGCATCTGAGTTCGTTCACCATTTCTTGCAAGCTCTGGCCCAAGAGGAGATGGGGAGACGAGACAGGTTTTAAAGGTGTCCTAACGGAAAAAATCTAAGTTATCACACTAAATCTTATCTTGAAAATAGAAGATGTGTGTAATACGGGAGTTACAGCCAACTTCTGCAGCGAGCGAGCAAGCAAGACAGCACTCCCCCCACACACCGGAAGTTTTGAAATGTCCTGCGGGCTTCCCATAGGCAAAGTGCTTTTCGCTACAGCCCATCTCTGCGGGTCCTCCCGAAAGCTTCGAGGACCCCCAACCTCAGAGTCCGGCCGCACGCGGGGCTCGGGGGCCGCCCGCGGGGCCACGAAAGGGGAAGCGAGGCCGTCAATCACGGCCGGCCGCCGGCTCCTGGCGGCGTAACCTTGGCCGCTCGCGAGTGGCGAATCGGGCAGGTGGGAGGCACCTGCGGCCCGGGCCCGGGCAGCCGCGGCCCGGAGTCTCCGGG
>NW_011495018.1:11472416-11477392 GCF_000754665.1 Bison bison bison | reverse complement strand
CTTGGAGACGGGCGAGGGAAAGCAGGGTTGGCCTCGCGAGTATGCCGCGTGGTTACTTGAGGGCTGCATTTTGCTAGGTGTCCCTCTGCAGACTCGGAAGGAGAAATTCCCGAAGTCTGGTTTGTCTGTTTATAGTGGCGAGGCCTTGCGCAGGTTGGAGACCTCAACAGTCCAAAAGCACAAGCGCAAAGAGACCTCAAAGTTATCTCTGGGCAAAATTAGAAGGTAACGTTGCCTCTGGTGTCTGCCCACCTCGTCCCGCCTCTTGGTGTTTTTTTTGTTTTGTTTTGTTTGGCCAATGGCAACTCTTTTGTTTGGTTCCGTGCTAGAAACCCTCTGTAGTGATTTTCCTCCCCTGGATCAAGTCTTCCCTCGACTGGATCAAAACAGTGGTATCTGTACACAGAAAAGATCTGGTTAATAGTAACCTTTGATGAGGAAATTTGGAAAATATCCCAGTTCTGTAATGAAACAGCCCCTAGATCTGGAATATATCGGAGAAAAACCTCCCTCTCATAACCTGAAATACAGCGTATTAACAGAAGGATGATCTGAATGCGATCATCTTCACTCCCTAAAAAGTGGGGAGCTGGAGAACTGAACTCAGATCTCAAGCCCTCCTTAGGGCAAAAGGGTTTATTTTGTATCTGTCACTGTGAACTAATTACATTCCTCTGAATCTGGTGGTCAAGGCTGGTTGAATCCCCAGATACGGAAACTGAAGCTATGGAGACCTGATCACGCAGGGCCTTCTGTACTGGCATCCACAGATATCTGTTCCTGGAACCAATTCCCTGCAATTGATACCAGGGAATGACTGTGATTGGTATATTATACTATACATCTGGCTCTTGTGAGTTTGGGTGAGCTGAGAAAATGGTTTCAAATCTTTGGCATTACTACTTCTTTCATTCATTCATTTAGCAGAGAAGGGCTCGAGATTCCTGGTATTGAATAGAGAAATCTCCTATTTAGCTTTGTGGCCAGTAAAATGCAAATTAAATGTATGTCATGGACATCTGCTTTTAAATTATAATTTCAATTTGCTGTATATGAAATTGCAGCTGGACACCAATTCAGCAGTGGCTAAGAACACTTCAGCTTTTGGTTTCTCCCTCTGTAGTCAGTGATTTGTAGACAATTGTTCAGATTTAACTTTAAGAGACACTGTGATCCTACTGAAATGTAATTACTTTATAATGTGAATAATTTCACCCTCTAATTTTCCTGTTTTGACACTACTAATGAGTGGTTATGAAAACTTAAAAGGCCAAGGGAAGGTCCTTAAGAGTACTTCTCTATGGCAAGATTTATTTTCCCACTGCTGTCAATCACACTTCCCCCACTCTCAAGTCTGTATTTTTAAGAAGGGCATTAAGGGACTTCTGTGATGGTCCAATGATTAAGAATTTGTCTCCCAGTGCAGGGGACCCAAGTTGATCCTTCGTGGGGAAACTAAAACTCCACATGCTGAGGGGCAGCTAAGCTGGTGGGCTACAACTACTGAGCCCATGTACTCTAGAGCCTGTGTTCCACAACGAGAGAAGCCCCCATGGACTGCAAAAAAGACCCACTGCCTTCATGTTATGTACAGTTCAGTGAGAGACTTATGACTGAATAATTATCCATTTACAACCATGATAGATACCAGGAAAGAAAAAGTGAAGTTCTGTAAAAGGAATGAATAGCACCATCTAGTCTAGAGAGGGAGGGTTTTGGGGAAAGGATCCTTCAGGGATTTCCTGAAAATGTGACATTTTCCACTAGGACTTGAAAGATAAATAAGAGTTAGCTAGGTGAAAAGCGTGAGGGAAAATTATTCCAAGTCTTAAGGCAAGGAAAACAAAAACTTGAATAGAAAATTAAGAGTCACAATTTATGTCATGACAAAGCTCTCAAGAGTATTTAACAGCATAATAATGTTAAATTAGAATATTTATCTAAGCAACATTATAATTCAACTTTAGGAAGCTAAGGGGATGAGGATGTATAGGATTCATATATGTGATAGGATAAATAAGATTTAAACCTCATCTTAAACCTGGAAGTGAAGTCAACACATAATTCAAAGGAGGAAAAAAGGAAAACTCAGAAGTGACAATATAATGTTAATTTGAAAATACAGAAATACTGAAACAATCAGCAGAAATAACTGAATGTTGTTGCCTCCAGGATGGGGTAAAAGTTTCTTGTAAACATTTGCTTATTTTCTATGTACTTAGCATGAATTCAGCCTCAGCTGCACTGGAATTTCCACTGGATTATGAGATCTTTGAAGCAGTGATTTTGGTATTTTTATGCTGTATTGTTCCCAAGTACCTAGAACAGTGTCTGATGTCATAGATGTGCAATAAATAGTTGCTGAATGGATAATGCATACTTTCCATTAATTGCCTAAATCTCCTTTCTAAATAGACGCATTGAGCATTTTTTAATTAATTAATAAATTATAATTTTGGCTGCTCTGGGTCTTCATTGTGGCGGGCGGGGCCCTTCTCTAGTTGAGGTGTGTGGGCTCATCGTGGTGGCTTCTCTTGTGGTAGAGCACAGGCCCTAGCGTGTGCAGGGTCAGTGACTGTGGCTGCCCAGTGGCACATGGAATCTTCCTGGAACAGGTTTCAAACCTGTGCCCCTGCATTGGCAAGCGGCTTCTTAACCACTTCCCCAGGGAAGTCACATCAGGTATTTTATATACATTATTTTCCTAAAGTCCTTTGTCGTATTCTGATCTGGTTTGTTGCCCTCTACTTCTGGTGCAAAACTGTCTTCTTAGGGTCTCCCACCACCATTATCCTAAAGATTCTCTTCTTTAGGTTCATCTTTTCATTGAGACTTCAAAAAAATATGTTTTCTCCTTTCAGGGTTGTGGAAAGTTTGTCCTGCGAAGAACTGCATTTCCTAACTACGAAGTGTAGGGGAAGTTTGTTGCCTGGCTAGGAACTACATTTCCCAGGCTTCTTTGATGCTAGGCAGGGATATATGACTAGGTTTACCAAAGCAGCCAAGGGAAAGTGTATCTGGAACTTCCACTTCAATTTCTTAAGAATTTGGCCTTGGATATGTTCTTTGTTCTTTCCTGATGGATGGGGTGGTGATGTCTAGAATGACCTTGTGCTAAAGCCAGCCTAGATTTTCATATGAACATTGCATTCTGAGATAGCTTTTTTTTTTTTTTTTACAGCTGCTAGCATTACTGTAAATAATACAGAAATTATTTTCAGAAGTGATGTGCTACCGTAACAAAGACAAAATGCATAACGTGGCTCTAGTTTAGTGCTTGGATAGTGGATGACAATAGATGAAAGACAAAATGCCCCTGGGAATGCAGAAGATCATTTATTTGGGCTGTTGGCAATAGAGAGAACACACATTCAGGAGAGGTGTTTTTTTTTGCACTGGGTCTGTGTTGCTGTACATGAAGTTTCTCTAGTTGCAGGGAGTGGGGACTACTCTGTAGTTGTGCTGAGCAGGCTTCTCACTGTGGTGGTGACTTCTTTTGTTACAGAGCACAGGCTCTAGGGTACGTGAGCTCAATAGTTTTGGCGCTCAGGCTTACTTGCCCCAAGGCATGTGGAATCTTCTAGGACCGGGGATGAACCCACATCCCCTGCAATGGCAGGGAGATTTTTAACCTCTGGACCACCCGTGACCTCCCTCAGGAACATTTTAAAGAGTTAAAATTGGAGATTTTATAAAAGAGTCACTGAGGATGGGGTCAGTCTTATTTTGGTAAGTGCAAGAGCCTCCTTTACAGTTAGCCCTTTCTTAGAAAACAAAAGGGAGGAGTAATTTTCTTTATTTTTTGACCATGCTGTATGGCTTGCAGGATCTTAGTTTCCTGACCAGGGATTGAACCTAGGCCCCTGCAGTGAAAGCGCCAAATGCTAACCACTGGACCGCCAGGGAATTTCCAAGGAGGCATTTCTAACCATCCCTATTTTCTGGGGAGTGAGGGAAACAAATAGGAAAGTTGGCACGTACCAATCCATTGCTCTACTGTCAGAGGATATGGGTCAGAGTTCTATTGTTAAATGCAGTCTGGCCATTGTTTGTGTGTTCAGTCTCCCAGATGTATTGTGCAAACCACATATGTAATTTAAAAGTTAAATTTTAAAAAGTAAAAAGAAACAAGTAACACTTTTTTTTTTTTTTTTAAATGAGCTGACTTTCTGGATACATTTAAAAGGATAAATAGTCCTTTCAATCAGAGAAGGCAATGGCACCTCACTCCAGTACTCTTGCCTGGAAAATCCCATGGATGGAGGAGCCTGGTAGGCTGCAGTCCATGGGGTTGCTAGGAGTTGGACACGACTGAGCGACTTCACTTTCACTTTTCACTTTCATGCATTGGAGAAGGAAATGGCAACCCACTCCACTATTCTTGCCTAGAAAATCCCAGGGACGGGGGAGCCTGGTGGGCTGCCATCTGTGGGGTCGCACAGAGTCAGACATGACTGAAGCGATTTAGCAGCAGCAGCAGCAGCGGTCCTTTCAATGGAGAGAAAAAGAATAGACATTGCTCTGGCACAGAGTGGTAACACTAATTTTAATAATATATTTAACCCAATATGGATTTCCCTTGTGTCTCAGCTGGTAAAGAATCTGCCTGCAATGTGGGAGACCTGGGTTCGATCCCTAGGTTGAGAAGATCCCCTGGAGAAGGGAAAGGCTACCCACTCCATCGTTCAAGCTGGTTTTAGAAAAGGCAGAGGAACCGGAGATCAAATTGACAACATCCGCTGGGTCATTGAAAAAGCAAGAGAGTTTCAGAAAAACATCTATTTCTGCTTTATTGACTATGCCAAAGCCTTTGACTGTGTGGATCACAATAAACTGTAGAAAATTCTGAAAGAGATGGGAATACCAGACCACCTGACCTGCCTCTTGAGAAACCCATATGCAGGTCAGGAAGCAACAGCTAGAACTGGACATGGAACAACAGACTGGTTCCAAATAGGAAAAGGAGTACGTCAAGG
>NW_011495018.1:11461818-11472145 GCF_000754665.1 Bison bison bison | reverse complement strand
GCTCAACATTCAGAAAACTAAGATCATGGCATCTGGTCCCATCACTTCATGGGAAATAGATGGGGAAACAGTGGAAACAGTGTCAGACTTTATTTTTTGGGCTCCAGAATCACTGCAGATGGTGACTGCAGCCATGAAATTAAAAGACGCTCACTCCTTGGAAGGAAAGTTATGACCAACCTAGATAGCATATTAAAAAGCAGAGATATTACTTTGTCAACAAAGTCCGTCTAGTCAAGGCTATAGTTTTTCCAGTGGTCATGTATGGGTGTGAGAGTTGGACTGTGAAGAAAGCTGAGTGCTGAAGAATTGATGCTTTTGAACTGTGGTGTTGGAGAAGACTCTTGAGAGTCCCTTGGACTGCAAAGAGATCTAACCAGTCCAACCTAAAGGAGACCAGTCCCGGGTGTTCATTGGAAGGACTGATGCTGAGGCTGAAACTCCAATACGTTGGCCACCTCATGCGAAGAGTTGACTCATTGGAAAAGACCCTGATGCTGGGAGGGATTGGGGGCAGGAGGAGAAGGGGACAACAGAGGATGAGATGGCTGGATGGCATCACTGACTCGATGGACATGATTTTGAGTGAACTCCAGGAGTTGGTGATGGACAGGGAGGCCTGGTGTGCTGCGATTCATGGGGTTGCAGAGTTGGACACTACTGATTGACTGAACTGAACTGAACCCACTCTATTATTCTGGCCTGGAGAATTCCATGGACTGTATAGTCCATGGAGTCACAAAGAGTCAGACACGACTGAGTGACTTTTACTTTCACTTTAACCCAACATATAAAAATATTGTAATCTGTACAAATAATCCATGTGAAGACTATTATCTTTTTTTAATTTAATTCATCAAAATCCAGAGTGTATTATATACTGATAGCACATCTCAATTCAAATAGCCACATTTCTAATATTTAGTAACCACAGCTGGGCACAGCTACAAAATCAGGAGATCTGTAAGCACAGGAGAAATTGGGGCTTTCCTGGATTGAAAAAAAAAAAACACAAAACAACAACAACGTGGTATTCAAACTCAAGGAGAATTTATTCAAAGGTGTTTTCAAGGATAGGTCCTTTAAGGCTTCTCAGGTAAACTAAAGAATCTAGCTTTGTAGCAAAGGTCAGATCAGGATTGTAGCTTGGTTTTAAATGACCTCATGTTAACCACCATTGAAAGTCACTCAGTCGTGAGCTACTCTTTTTGACCCCCATGGACTATACAGTCTGTAGAATTCTCTAGGCCAGAATACTGGAGTGGGTAGCCTTTCCCTTCGCCAAAGAATCTTCCTAACCCAGGGATCGAACCCAGGTCTCCTGCACTGCAGGCGGATTCTTCACTAGCTGAGCCACAAGGGAAGCCCAAGAATTCTGGAGTGGGTAAGCCTATCCCTTCTCCAGTGGATCTTCCACAGCCAGGAATTGAACTGGGGTCTCCTGCATTGCAGGCAGATTCTTTACCAACTGAGCTATCAGGGAAGCCACAGTAACCACTGTTACGCTCAGAGAAAAAAGAGCTCAGGTCAGACACGGAAGTTACTTTACTGGAAACAGCAAACCAGGGGCTGGCCTGAAAGAGTCTGTAACTGTTCAAGCCTGAAAGCAAGTTTCAGGCTGCAAACTCATACCAACAGGAAGTAAACTGCCAAAGCTGTACTGCCCCTAACGAGGATGTACTTCCCAGTGCCACTTCACTTACGGCCTTAGATGACCACCATCAAGGAGAAGCCCCCCAGAGGGCAAAGCCAGGGCCAGTAAGGACTGTGGATGGGGGTGGGGGTTATTTACAGAGAACCAAACCAAAGACAGCCAGGACTAACCACAAATACTCTCCACTGTCAGGGCAGGGGTATTTTCAGTTTTTGTCTAGAAGGACTCAAATCATTTTTACAAAAAAGAGAGTACTGTGCTTTCCATTCCTCTTTGATTCCTAGCGGAAGTCTCCATTGCAGTTACCCTGTTGTTGCTCCACAACCATCTATTGAGTGTCTCGTAGTCATAGCTCCTGAGGAACCACATCCAGAATCACTGGGAAAAGCTGAGCTGCCCAGGATCCTGGACTTTTAAGCTGAAGGCAGCTGGTTGCCACCCTTGGGGCACGAGTATGTTCCATTTGGGAAGAAGGCTTGGTAAATGGTGGCCAGAGGGATAGACTGCCATGGCAATTATCATTTGCCCACCAAAACCTTCTTCCTCCATTGTTATAGGACTGTAGTCACCAGAATTGTGGTTACCCAAGTGTGGAGTGTTATTTCCCAGCTCTACTTGTACCCAAAGGGAGTGCCTTTTGTCGAAGTTCACACTAGTGGAATGTGACCCAAACTGATGTGTGTTAACTTCTGTCTCATTTCTCTTAAGGGACATTTGGACTTGTGGCGGTCCAGTGGCTAAGACTCCGTGCTTTCACTGCAGGGGCCATGGGTTGTATCCTGGTTGGGGAACTAAGATCCCACACACCTCACAGTTTGGCCAGAAAAACAACATGGGACATTTGTCTCTGAACTGAGCTCACCTCTTCTTATTGCCTTGGGGGGCAGCCTCAGAAGTGCTATGTTGAAGACAAAAGCTGGTCACCAACATGTACTCTTGTTTGAGTGAGAAAGGAACATCTGTTTGAACCATTGCATTTTTGGGTCTTTTTGTTAGGGAATGTGCTTGAATTCCCCTGTACACCTGTGTTGGATATCCTGTTACTTGCAGCCCATATAGGAAGACTTAGCCTTATTCCTTTATTTTTGGTGGTGCCCCTCCATCATATTCTTAGAAAGTCTGCTTGAGAGGTAAATATTTTGGGAGCTGAATTTCTGTGCATCTGACCTGTTTTTATACTTCTGGAATCTGTATGGATCTTTGTCTCCTGTGCTCAGATGTGTTTTTTCAGCTATTGTGCTGAATACTGAAGCACCCCCCTACCCCCTACCCCCTTTTTTTTTAAGATAAAATTTTTTTTTTTTTTTTTGGCTGTGCTGGGTCTTCCTTGCTTTGCTCAGGCTTTCTGTAGTTGTGGTGAGTGGGGGCTACTTTTCTTTGCAGCGCACGGGCTTTAGGGGCGTGGCCTTCAGTCGTTGCAGCACAAAGGCTCAGCGGTTGCAGTGTGATGACTTAGTTGTTTCTCGGCTTGTGGAAGCTTCCTGGACCAGAGATTGAACTCTGTCCCAGGTGGTGTTAGTGGTAAAGAATCTGCTTGCCAATGCAGGAGACGAAAGAGACACGAGTTCAATCCCTGGGTCGAGATGATCCCCTGGAGAAGGAAATGGCAACCCACTCCACTATTCTTGCCTGGAGAATCCCTTGGACAGAGGAGCCTGGCTGGCTACAGTCCATGGGGTTGCAATGAGTTGGAGACTACTGAGTAACAGAGCACAGCAGTGTCACCAGGGAAGTCCGAAGATTTATTTTTTAATGGATCATTTTTAAAGTCTTTCCCGGATTTATTACAATATGGCTTCTGTTTTATGTTTTGATTTTTTGGCCATGAGGCATGTGGGATCTCGGCTTCCTGACCAGAGATCAAACCAGCACCCCCTGCATTGAAATGTGAAGTCTGAACCACTGGACTGCCAGGGAAGTCCCACTAAACTCTTTTAATTTGGAAACCGGTATCCTTCATTTCTGGATATAAATTTTTTTCTTGATGATTCCCTCCCCTGCATGTTCTGTCTTTTTTAGCAGAGCTCTTAAAATGCAAATACTGGTTTTTCTTGCCTGGTACTCTTAATTTTCTTAGGTTTCTCGCCTAGCTTCCATCTGTTTGTCTTTTTGTTTTCCTTTTTGAGAAAATTTCTCGTATTTATTTTCCTTATACTTACTTTCTTGTTTGTTCCCTAAATATTTCTTTTCTTTCTCGAACAGCACCCTGATCCTGTTTCTTGGTTGCAGATCCCTCTGAAGATATTACTGATAGATTTTTTAAAAGTCCCTGCCTTCCTGTGTAGGTTATTTCTTCTAAATTGCCATTTCCTGTTCCTTTTGTGGGTTATGTTTGGATCACTGTCTTTCAGGTTAATGACTTTTCTCAATCATGTGGTAAATAAACTTAAAGTGTGGGGACGGCCTCCCACCTGTGCTTCTTCTGATCACACCTGTCAGCCTGAATTAACACCCAGCATGTCACCTTGTATAGAAAGCAACACAAACCCTCCTCCAAAAGAATGGCCATTTCTGATATCGACAGAGCATGAGGCTCTCTGCCCACTACCCCCAACTTCCAAATCAGTCACATGTGAGCTGATGCCTCCTACATCTCGTTTTAAGCCCGGACTTCTTTCTTCAGTTTTAGAGCCATCTAATTGCTGGGTATCTCCATTTTTATGTTCCACTTTGTCCGCCTGTTGCTCTGTGTTCCCTGAATCAGAAATTAGCACACTTTCCATCCAGTCTCCTGTGCCTCGTCTCCCTGTTTACCTGCCTTGCCAGGTGGACGTGAGTGTGGAAGAGAGGGCTGCTGCTCCCCAGGGTATGAACTGTCAGGACTCTGCTGGTCTGGCCATTCTTGTATCCCCCATGTCTGGCACAAGGGCAAGTTCACGTAATAGAATTTGCTGAAGGAATGCCTGAACAAAAAAGTGTGGGGACTAAAAAGGTGTTTGGGAGCTCAGAGCAGGTAAATGGGTCTGGTGGTTATTTTTTGTCTAGATGAGTTTATTTTTATATGAATCAGTTCAGTCGCTCAATCGTGTCTGACTCTTTGTGACCCCATGGACTGCAGCATACCAGGCTTCACTGTCCATTACCAACTCCCAGAGCTTGCTCAAACTCATGTCCATTGAGTCGGTGATGCCATCCAACCATCTCATCCTCTGTCATCCCCTTCTCCTCCTGCCTTCATTCTTTCCCAGCATCAGGGTCTTTTCTAATGAGTCAGTTCTTCACCTTAGGTGGCCAAAGTATTGGAGCTTCGGCTTCAGCATCCATCCTTCCAATGAATATTCAGAACTGATTTCCTTTAGGATTGACTGGTTTGATCTCCTTGCAGTCCAAGGGACTCTCAAGAGTCTTCTCCAATACCACAGTTCAAAAGCATTAATTTGTATAAAAATGTTTATACGAATATTTCATGGAAATGGGAATGTAGCAAGAGGGTCTGGGTAGTAGAATAAAAAATTGTAAGTGGAGATTCGTAGGTGTTTCTCTATTTACATCTGGGATCAGGCTTTCCCAACACTGGGCTCAGCATCGGCCCATTTCTGCTGCCCATATGCAGATGCACCCCTGGGCACACTTGGCGTTGCCCACAGGGCAGCAGGAGCAGTAGCTCTGATTTGCAGGAGGTGCGTTTGCAGGAGCAAATACTAAGTGGGGGCAGGTGCAGGAACCACCAGAGGCTCACGAGCACTTAGGGTTCATTTTGAGCTGAGTTGAGGCTAGATGTCCAAATCAGTGGCTAAGAAGACATTTGGGCTAGTGGCAGGGGAATTCTGGGCTAGCTGATTGTGAGGTAAATTATGGGGTGATCTGCCTGGGCTTCCCAGTTAGCTCAGTGGTAAAGAACCTGCCTGCCAATGCCAGAGATGCAGGTTTGATCCCTGTGTCTGGAAGATCCTCTGGAGGAGTAAATGACAACCCACTCCAGTATTCTTGCCTGGAAAATTCCATGGACAGAAGAGCCTGGCGGGCTACAGTCCATGGCATTGCAAAGAGCCGGATACGACTGAACAACTGAGCACATCACATGCTGCCTGGGCTGTCTTACTGGGGAACCCTGATTTAATTCTCTCTAGATGTTTGGCACCCCACTCCAGTACTCTTGCCTGGAAAATCCCATAGATGGAGGAGCCTGGTGGGCTGAAGTCCATGGGGTTGCGGAGGGTCGGACACGACTGAGCGACTTCACTTTCACTTTTCACTTTCATGCATTGGAGAAGGAAATGGCAACCCACTCCAGTGTTCTTGCCTGGAGAATCCCAGGGACTGCGGAGCCTGGTGGGCTGCCATCTATGGGGTCACACAGAGTCAGACACGACTGAAGTGAGTTAGCAGTAAGCAGATGTTTGTTCACATGACCCCAAGAAGAGTCTGCTAATCTCCTGCCAAGAGGTTGAAGACCTGGCATCTAGTGTTTTCGGAGCTAAGTGGAAAATTGGGCTGGGATTGTGGAAGAGAGTGTTTTATTATTCAGTATGTACATATTTGCTCAATCTTCCTCCTGTTTTGGGCTTCCCTGGTGACTCAGACAGTAAAGAATCTGCCTGCAATGCAGGAGACCCAGGTTTGATCCCTGGGTGGGGAAGATCCCTTGGAGAAGGGAATGGCAGCCAACTCCAATATTCTTGCCTGGGAAATCCATGGACAGAGAAGCCTGGCAGACTACAGTCTAAGGCTGTGGAAGTGTTTTATTACTTACTATGTACACAGTTGCTTAATCTTCCTTCTGTTTTACCCTGTCCAGAAGGAAAACTCAGTCTTTTTCCTTTAAGGGGGATGGTCAGTAGTCTAGAGTGGGGGGGGTCAGAGCAGGGGGAGGGGATCTGTTTAAAAAGTTTTCTCCAATCCTAATTCCAGGACCTCTGTTTTCCACTGGACCGCCACTTCCAGAGGTGTCTGAGGTTATCAGGTCCTAAACTTTTTGGTGATCCTATGGTGCAAATAATGCTGCTTTTGAGCTCTCCCCATTACTGGTTTGCTAAATCATCTACTACTTGCCCTTTGTTTTTTTTGGTAAAATCTTGTTGCTGTCAAATCGTCCCACATTCTCCTCATCCTTACGGGTGTATGCCTAAAAAAACAACAACAACAACAAATCAAACAAACCTGTTTGTGCTTTCAACAGAGTTTTAGGAAGAAAATGAAGATCCAGCTGCTCAGTCTGACATCTTTACCCAGAAATCACTCCTATTTCTGTTCACTCCGACTGCAATTGCTCTCCTTTGAGTCACCGTCATTGCTCAGCTGGCCACTGCAGCAGGCTGCCAACTGTTTTTTCTATGCTCAGGTTTGCTCTTTCCTTATCTATTTTATTACACTGAAGTCAGAGTGAACTTTCTGCAGAACAAATATTATTTCTCCACCCGCCTTTAATCCTTTCTTTCAGTCCCTTTTGTTCTTAACTTGTAAGGACCGTGTATCAGCTGGCCTTGATCTACTTTTCATTCTTATCTCCAGGCTTTCTCCCACTTGTTCACTGGGCTCCAGCCATGCTGTAACCCAGGTTTCTTTTATTACATTCAAATATGACATCTTAAGGCATCCCTACATACTGTAATTTTATCTGTTAGTTGTCTCTTCCCACATCCTCCAACCCCTCTCCTCCAGCTTTTCTGGTTAACTTCTACTCATTCACTTTCAGGTTTCAACTTAAATATGTTTTCTTCAGGAAAGCCTTTCATGTGGCTCCAGACAAGGTAAGCCCTTTGTTGATGGTCTGATTGTTCTAAATACTTGCTATCCCTCCCCCCCCTCAGAAAGGTTACAACTCCCTCTCCTGATGGTGTCAATATTCCACATAAGACACTTTTGGAAATTTCACATTATCACTTTCATCACACTTCATTGTTATTGTGTGTTTAGTTGTCTGTCTTTCTGACCAGACTGTAAGCTGCAAGAAGGAAACGTCCTGTGTCTATCTTATGTACCATGGTATCCCCAGGGTTTAGTATACCACCTTGACCACTCACAGTAATGGCAAAGTCCCCTTGACCAAACTCTACCATGGCTACTAACAGCATAAGGCCATGTCCCCAGGATGAACCCTGTCCCCCTTAAAATGCCTGCATGAGAAAGCTCAACAATGCAGGGAGGAGTGACAGTTCCGACCTAAACCAGGTGATAGGCATAGAGGCCCCTGATCCTCCCTTAAGTAGTTACTTTAGACAGTTAGCTACTATAAATCTTCTTTCTGCCCCTTTGAGATATAAAGCTTTTGTCACACAGAACTGTATTCTCAAGGACTTGACAGCCCCTCCCAGCCTCGTGGGTGCCAGCATGCATGCCATGTCACTTAGTCGTGTCTGACTCTTTGCGACCCCATGGACTGTAACCTGCCAGGCTCCTCTGTCCATGGGATTCTTCAGGCAAGAATATTGGAGTGGGTTGCCATGCCAACCTCCAGGGGATCTTTCCCACCCAGGGACCAAACCCATATCTCTTACGCCTTCTGCATTGGCAGGTGGGTTCTTTACCAGTAGTGCTACCTGGGAAGCCTGGTGGGTACCTTGCTTTAACTTGTACCACTGCCTGTCATGAAGATATGAAAAAGTTAATTCCTCCTCCACATAAGTACAAATTAACAAACCTGGGTGGCCTAGTCACATGTACCAGCAACCCATGACACCCTTCAGTGCTTTCCTTAGCTTTTTGTTTTTTTTCTCTTGACAGTAAGCATGCTGCTGCTGCTAAGTCACTTCAGTCGTGTCCGACTCTGTGCGACCCCATAGACAGCAGCCCACCAGGTTCTGCCATCCCTGGGATTCTCCAGGCAAGAACACTGGAGTGGGTTGTCATTTCCTTCTCCAATGCATGAAAGTGAAAAGTTAAAGTGAAGTCACTCGGTCGTGTCCGACCTTCAGCAACCCCATGGACTGCAGCCTTCCTGGCTCCTCCATCCATGGGATTTTCCAGGCAAGAGTACTGGAGTGGGGTGCCATTGCCTTCTCTGACAGTAAGCATACTAAATAGTTATTAGGTAATAAACGGGTACTATGTTAAAAAGCAGACATTACTTTCCCGACAAAGGTCCATCTAGTCAAAGCTATGGTTTTTCCAATAGTCATGTATGGATGTGAGAGTTGGACCATAAAGAAAGCTGAGCGCCAAAGAATTGATGCTTTTGAACTGTGGTATTGGAGAAGACTCTTGAGAGTCCCTTGGACTGCAAGGAGATCCAACAAGTCAATCTAAAGGAAATCAGTCCTAAATATTCATTGGAAAGACTGATGCCGAAGCTCCGATATTTTGGCCACCTCTTTTGAAGAACTGACTCATTGGAAAAGACCCTGATGCTGGGAAAGATTGAAGGTGGGAGGAGAAGGGGAGGACAGAGGATGAGATGGTTGGATGGCATCACGGACTCAATGGACATGAGTTTGAGCAAGCTCTGGGAGTTGGTAATGGACAGGGAAGCCTGGCGTGCTGCAGTCCATGGGGTCGCAAAGAGTTGGACATGACTGAGCGACTGAACAGCTGAGGGACATGATAGTTTCGTTATTTCAAAGCTTTCTTTGGGGTTTCTCCTATAGCCTTCTCCTATCCTCCAATAAGTTATTTTTTTCTTTCATAATCTAACTATATGAAAGATAATCATACCCAAATTATCCACAATAAACTAGTCAGATTATTGTGGATGGGTAGAGGTGGACACGACTTAGCCACTAAACCAGCACCACCACTATAGAAAGCTGTTAAAAAGTCACACACCCAAACATCGATTCTCTCTTTTCGCTTTTTGGCTTAAAATCTTCAAAAGTTTTACCATTTCTTTTTTTTCCCCTTCTGGTGAAAACAAAAACCATCCAAAATTTATTCTCCAACAGACAGTAGCAGCAGGTGAAAACTACAGGGGTTTCTCCGCAGATCATGCATTCAGGAGACATTATTAGCTAACAAATGAGAAATCCTCTGGTGTATTTTCTGTAAGTTTTACCATTTCAGTTTCTGGACCAATGACAAGAATTCAGTTCAGTGCAGAAAGTGTGGATGGGTAAGATGCGGATATCTAGTCAGAGCGGGTGAGCTGGTCTATACCTTGGCCACAAATGGCCCACACACCTCTAGTCCTCTCTTGGTCTGCTGCTAGCAATATGTTTACCTACACGTGCAGGCTTTCGCACTTCCTCAAAATCTTACCTAGTTAAACGCTCCTGTGGGTACTTTATGGAAGCACAGAGCGCCGCCCGCAACCCGAGACTTGCAGTGTCGATTCGTACTTTTATTTACAAACAGCAGCACCCCATCTCCCACGCTCCAGCCCCAGTCTGTCCGGCCCCGCCCGGGCAGTGGCCGACGTTGTCACTTGCTAGGACCCGGGCGCGAGGTCGCCGCCGCCATGTTACTTTCTGGCGGTCCCGTTGGAGAAGGCAAAGGGAAGCTGAACGGCCGCCCGGAGTTCCGGCCCTTGTGCGCAAGTGCGGAAGTGTGTTGGCCCCGACTGCGCTCAGTTCCGGCCGGTGTTTCCGCACCGGCCGCCCGTAGACGTGTAACGGACGGTGGGCCGCAGCCATGGCCGAGAGGAAACCTAACGGTGGCGGTGGCGCCGTCTCGGCCTCCTCGTCGGGCACTAACTTACTTTTCTCCTCCTCGGCCACGGAGTTCAGCTTCAACGTGCCCTTTATCCCAGTCACCCAAGCCGCCGCTGCCTCGGCCTCCCTGCTCTTGCCCGGAGGTAGTACG
>NW_011495018.1:11423580-11461596 GCF_000754665.1 Bison bison bison | reverse complement strand
ACGTTTTTGTTAAACATCTCCTGGTGAGCCAGGTGCTTGCAGGGAAGGTAAAATAAATTATTACCGCCTCTCCTCGGATACAGTAGACTATCTCTTAGGGTAGGCTCGTAATACTTGCAAAGCAGAGGTATAGAACACAGTCATCTTTCAAGGCCGTGCCTCATTTTCTGTTAGAAGCTCTTGCTTGTTCTCTTAGGTACCCACTCCTATGTTCATCTTAGCACTTTGTACGTATCTTTATTAGTGTGTGCGGAGCTTGCGTTTTCATGATTATGCGGCATAACCCAGAGCTGGTGTTAGGAGCACCGACTGTATTCCAACCCTAGCCCTGGCAGTAACTTGCTGTGTGATCTCAGGCATGTTACTTCACCCCTCTGTGCTTCGTTTTCCATACATGCACAGCCTCCCAGGGCTGTCATGAGAATTGAATTGATTTTTGTGAAGCACTGAATATAGCGTCTGGCACATTATGTTGCATAAACGTTTATAAAGTAAGCGTGTCTGCCTGTTTGGACTGTGAGCTGTGTGAAGTTTGCAGCTATGACTTATTTACCTTTTTATTTCTAGGATCTTGTTTAGTGCCCAGCACATAGCTCCTCAGGAAATGGTGAATATTTTTCTCTTGAATAATTTGTTCTTATTTGGAGGACCAAGGAAAGTTTCATGGAGAGGTGAAAAAAGGCGAAGCGGAGCAGTACACGATGGTTCTTCTCTGGTGTCATGTTTCTTCTTGGTGCTTACCTCCTGACATGTCCACATCTTTTGTTTATCTTGTTGCACTAGCATGTAAGCTCCATGAGAGAGCAGGAGCTTATACCTAGAACACATCTTGATATGCTGTAGGCACATTTTTATTTCTATAGAAACGTGAATGAATGAAAGGGTGGGAGTTAGGAGTATGTTTGTCTTGTTTTGATAGTGTGGCTGAAAGGTTCCACATTGCCATTTTTGGTGGAGGACCAGCGTGGCTGGAGCAGAATGCTTTTGGAGGTTGCAGGATGTAACCAAATAAATACGGCTGTACGTGGGGTTCTCTTACCATCCTCTGCTTCACAAATGTTTGGTTCATGCCTATGTTCCTTTATAATATTTTGTTTGTGTCTGTCACTGTCAATAAATGGTTAACATCTTCATTGTCAAGTATAGGGTAACTTACCTGTCTTGAAAGCTATTGTTTCTTGGAGATGGTTTATTTTTTAATAAGAAAATTAGTTTTAGAACTAAAATTCTTTAACAAGTATTTTTCTACCTTTAACAAAGATTTGATCATTAGAAGTCCATTCAGTGAATTTCCAGAGACAAAAGGAGAACTGATGGCATTGGAAGCAGCGATGAATTAGTGTCAGTGAAAGAGGCATACAGGAAGCAGTTTCATTCACTCAGCAAACCTGGACTGAGCAGCTTGTTTGCCAGGCCCTGTTCCCGGTGTCAGAGAGACAGAGAGGAGCAGATAGCATTGTCCCCGGTGACTGCACACTTTTACACACTGTGCCCAGCTGTGTAAGTGGTTGTGGTCCAGGTTTGTGATGGCTAAAAAGAGGGATTGATGGGCTGCTGTGAGAGCCGTGGCTGTCAGGCTGGCTGACCAGGGAGCAGACATCCCTTAGATCTTTAGAACTTTACAGAGGGGGTGATTCTTAAGCTGAGTGTTGAAGGATACATAGGAATTAGGAAGTCTGGGGAGACAGGCATTTGTAAAAGTCTGGAGGTGTGAGAGAAACCTGCAGATTTGGTGGGATTTTGAGGTACGTGCTCACATTCTCTCGCCCCCTCTTTCCTTCTTGGCCAGTCCTCCTGCCTCCCACCCCGCCACTCCCCCAGGTCCATGTGACTAGAGTGAATGCAGGGGAGTGGCTCAAGTGGTTAGTGGGGGAACCAGGTCATGAAGGGCCTCATACAGCACATTAAGGAGTTCATAGTACATCCTGTGTGGTGTGCGGGTGCCCTTAAAGGGTTCTAAACAGGGCAGTGACATTAGAGATATGTTTAGTCTTTCTGAGATTGCACCAGAGTAAAGCTGACTGTAGCAGAAGTGTCCAGTCTGGACGCCACTGTGAGTCAGGCAGGAGCGAGTGGCACTCTAGCCCTGGTCAGCCAGGTGTAGGTGAAGAGCAGGAAACAGAAGTAAGAGATTTTTACACCGTCAAATTATTGGGACCTTTCATGCATTGGAGAAGGAAATGGCAACCCACTCCAGTATTCTTGCCTAGAGAATCCCAGGGGCGGGGGAGCCTGGTGGGCTGCTGTCTATGGGGTCGAACAGAGTCGGACACGACTGAAGCAACTTAGCAGCAGCAGCAGCAGTGACTCACTGAGGGCCAGACTGTCCAGTGTACAGGCTCTTTATCTGTTCAGTTTCAGCTCCAAGGTACAGCTCCACCTGGCATATAATAGATACTGTGTACTTACTTCTTTAATTGAAGATCTAAATGATTAAATGGAAAAGAGGGAGGAGTCTCAGGAGGTTTCTGGTTTTCATGTCTGGATGGATGTTGGTAGACATCCATTGAGGTAGTGAGATTGTAAAAGGAGCACATGAAGGGGGACTGTTAAGATGATGGTCGAGGTTTACTAAGCTTGAGATGTATGTGTCTGAACCTGCCAAAAGTACTGAGGAGGCAGTTGGGAAATAGGTTCTGGGGCACATACGATCAGTCTCAGTTTGGGACAGAGTTGGGAGTGTCACAAGTATACAGGCGCTTATTAAAGATATGGTCTTGATGCCAAAGGTGTCCACATGTAATTAGAAAGTGCCCCTGTGAGCTTGTTGAGATCAGTATTTTGTTTGTAAAGGATGGTAATCAGAGAAAAGTTTGTTGTATCAGATTGATCCCAAGTTGCTTTATAGGATGAAGGACACAGAGGTTTTCCCCCTGCTTTCAGATGTTGAGAGATGAACTGAAGTCTGAGTCCAGGTGAGGTTCATGGGAATGGAGAGAGAGGATAGGAACCGGAAATGTTATCAGAGAAGTAGAATGATAAAAGCAGAAAGGGAGCCTTGCTCAGGAAATGATATTTTAATTACAAAGAAACAGTTCAGAGGGGTATTTTGAATAGTGGAGTATCTCAGTTAAATTGATGTGTGAAATATAACTGGGAGCAGCCTAACAGCTGAAGGCCACGTTCAGCAGCAGAGGTCAAGAAGGAGCTCTGAGCTTGAAAGGTCACACTTTGGCAGGTTTCAGGGACAGGGACCACAGCCTGCCTGTGTGTTGGGAAGCGGTCCACCATTCTGATCTGCTCTGTGCCTCCAGTGGTGGGAGATTAGAGAGATTTGAAGAAAAGGGGTTGAGATGGGAGAAAGAAAAGATTAGGAAGAGAAAGGTGATGTTCCAAGCTAAGGACTCATAAGTTTCTAAGGAAAACTAGACGACTTTTTAGGCCTTGTAGAAGGAAAATCAGAGAAGGCAATGGCACCCCACTCCAGTACTCTTGCCTGGAAAATCCCATGGATGGAGGAGCCTGGTAGGCTGCAGTCCATGGGGTTGCTAGGAGTTGGACACGACTGAGCAACTTCACTTTCACTTTTCACTTTCATGCATTGGAGAAGGAAATGGCAACCCACTCCAGTATTCTTGGCTG
Organism: Bison bison bison; assembly: GCF_000754665.1. Lineage (NCBI taxonomy): Eukaryota > Metazoa > Chordata > Mammalia > Artiodactyla > Bovidae > Bison > Bison bison. The sequence continues at coordinate 11,458,014 of NW_011495018.1, read as the reverse complement.
GAGAATCCCAGGGACAGAGGAGCCTAGTGGGCTGCCGTCTGTGGGGTCACACAGAGTCGGACACAACTGAAGCGACGTAGCAGCAGCAGCAGAAGGAAAATATTATTTTACAACTTGGTAGCGAAAGAGAGAATAAAATAATATAGTTTGGTGCCAAAATACCAACAGTGAAGATCATGTTTGGCAAAGGGAAGTGAGGAGACCTTCCCTTTGTTAGAAATGACTTTTTTTTTATACTGATTGTCATTCTCTAATGATGATTACCTGGTTGTGATACTGTGTGGTTTTAGGGATGGTAGTGAATGGTTGACCTACTTTGCCTCGCGAATGCCAGCGCCTCATGTTCACTTGTATAATGAGTGCTTTGTAGGTAAGAGCCCTGACACACCTTTTCTTGTCAACAGAGTTAATATCTGTACTTTAGCTTCTTGTTGTTACTGTATAAATAAAGTTCTGTGTTTTTGGGTAGTGGAATAATGTTTGAATTGTTTCTTACTAGGAAAAAAAATCGTTCAAAATAACATCTAAAAGTAGTAGGTACAAATTTTGTTTGCATTTTTTGAAAAATTCTCTTGTATACAAATGTGGGCTTCCCTGGTGGCTCAGATGGTAAAGAATCTGCAGGAATGCAGGAAACCAGGGTTATATACAAATATGTCTACATAATTTATACATATTTACCAAATAAATAGTATGTAACTATATTTATTTTAAAAGTATGGAAAGGTATGTATCAACATATTAACAGCATTAACAGTGATTGTCTCTGGGAGGTGAGCTTACCAATGAGTGCAAGGTTTCCCTCCTTTTGTTGTTTCTTACTGGTATTTTCTAGTTTTTCATTTCAAAGAAAAAAGAAAAACAAGTTTTTCATTATTGTCTTTAAGGCAGAAATGTAAGTTTGAACAACAAAATAAGAGGTATAATTGCTAGACCTGCCATATAGAATCTTGTCCAGAGTGACAGCATCCCTTTAAACCATGTGCCCTCCTGTTCCCTTGCAGAGGATTCCACCGATGTGGGTGAGGAGGACAGCTTCCTTGGGCAGACTTCTGCTCACACATCTACCCCACAGACATTTAGTTACTTCTCTCAGGTATCAAGCAGTAGTGATCCTTTTGGGAATATTGGACAGTCCCTGTTAACAACTGCAGCAGCATCAGCTGGACAATCAGCCTACTCCAAGCCCCCAACGTCTCTGCCTTTTACAACTGGATCCCAAGATGTGTCGAATGCATTTTCATCATCCATTTCGAAGGCGCAATATGGTGCTGCACCTGCTTCACAAATCGGAATAAATCCTTACCCGCCTTCTCAGCCTAGTAATCTCCCTCCTTCGAATTTTGGGAGCCCACCACAAGGAACGCCCCAACAAGGATACAATCCGTATCGCCACACGGCTGTAAGCAGCAGGGCTAATCCTTACATTGCACCACCGCAGCTGCAGCAGTGCCAGACACCAGCTCATCCTTCCCATCCTCCGCCCTCCACACCCCCCGTTCAGATGTACCAGGTGCCTCCAGGATCTTTGCCGCCGGTATGAAGACATGCTTTATATCTTTATATCATTCACTGTAATTCTAATCCCTCTCATTTTTACCTGTGCTTTGATGACAAATTATTTTCAGATGGTTTTTTTTTTTCCCGTAAGCTATATGTTTTGAAGTAAACAATCTTTTAAAAGTAGGTCATTGAATGGTTCATGTTTTAGGTTATATTTTGTATTTATGGAAGTAGTAATTTATTTCAATGCATTAACCGTATGCCAGTATTACCAGATTTAATATAAGATAGCAATAACAAATGTCATCTGGAGATATGTGAGAGTCGAAGGAACTATTATCAGCTTCTCTTTTTTTAATTATACTGCCTGATCAAAACGCTTAATTACTGGGACTAAAATTGATTACTCCAATAATTTATTTACATTTATAAAGTTTGAATCTAGACAGACTATCTCAGACAGATGATGGAATAACTTTTGCCTTGGGTAAATTTTATGAAATTCCTTTATGCTTCCCCCCCCTCCCCGCCCCTAATTTTTCAGCTGACTTCCAAAGGGAAGTGAACTGAATCAGAAAAAGGGAAATGATTGAAAAAAAGAGTCAAGAACCCAGTGTGGCAGGGATAATGGTACTGTAGTCAGTGGCAATAGAGAATGGGCTCCATTTTACCAACTAATCTAAATCATACCAGTATACAAATTCTTGGTAACGGTGGATTTCAGCAGATTGGTAGCATGTAATGTAAGTTAGTATACTTGTTTGCTGATGAAACTTTGAAGAGTTCTGATTAAAAATGTTTAAATAATTTTAAGTAAACCGTTGCAAAAATAAAAAATAGGACAAAGAACACCCCAGTGCTCTAACCCAGGTTCCCTGTCATGAACATTTGTTCTCTCCTTCGTGAACATGCACACTGACACGTGTGGGGGCATCCTCTGCTCCCTCGTTCCTTTCTCACGCTGTGTATGTGCAGTTTTGGGGGGAAACATTTGAAGATCAATTACATACATTATAGGGCTTCCCTGGTGGCTCAGCTGGGGAAGAATCCACCTGCAATGCAGGAGACCTGGGTTTGATCCCTGGGTTGGGAAGATCCCCTGGAGAAGGGAGAGGCTACCCACTCCAGTATTCTGGCGTGGAGAATTCCATGGACTGTGTAGTCCATCGGGTCGCAAAGAGTTGTATACAGCTGAGCGACTTTCACTTACATACATTATGATTCTTTACTCCTAGATACTTTAGTGTGTATTAATATTTCCTAAGAATAAGAATATTCTTTTGCTTGACCACAGTAATCAACCTCAGTAAATGGAATATTTTGAAATCATTTTTTAATAAAAAATTGTATTCTGTTTTTAAAAGTATTTTTACTGCACAGAACTTGAGAAATGACTAATAGCCAAATGAGTAAAAATTGCCACGAGAAAACCTTGTTTTTAGTTTTTATGTCTTTCTTATCTTTTTTCTTGATAAACATAATTTTTCCTCGACAAGCATTATGTATGTTTACTTACATAAACTATGTCAAGATAGTTTAGATGTTAAGATTTTTTTCTAAAACATTTTTACTCTTTCTAGAGAATTCTAGTATATGAGTAAAAGATGATTTATTTAATCAGGTTTCTGGTAGGTCTTTGGATTGTATCCAGTGATTGTTATAAATAATCTTTTGGTATTCGTCCTTGTGGGTGAATTTTTACAGTTTTGTCTTTAGGATGAATTCTTAGAAATGGAATAGGTAGGTCAAGGAATATGCATTATATTTTATTTTTGGCCATGCCTCATGGCTTGTGGGATCTTGGTTCCCGAACCAGAGATGACCCCAGACCCTTAGCAGTGAAAGCAGCAAGTTCTAACCACTGGACTGCCACAGAATTCTCGAGCATTATGCGTGTGTTAAAGATGGAATAAATGACAGGAGGTGTACTGCTGGATTGATTCTATAAAGGTATTAGTTTACTTTGCCATCAGTGTGAGAAAGCCCTGTTCACTTTCCAGCTGGCATGGGGTTTTGTTATATTTTTAAAAAAATTTAATTGCTCTGGAGCTTAGTTATTAAATAGCTGTCTAGAGAAATATTAAGAATAATTATTACTAATGTCAGTTTGGGTCTGCATCATACACAGAATTGTTCCTTTGGACTGACTGGTGGTCCTGTCTTTTATACCCCCAGATCCCTCCTCCAGCGCAGGCAGGGTTGCCCCCTCCAATCCAGCAGCAGGCACCTGCCAGACCTGCAGGACCCCCTTTGCAAGCGCCACCTCCTTTTCTACTTCAAAACCAGTATGAACCTGTCCAGCCCCACTGGTTTTACTGCAAGGAGATAGAATACAAACAACTATGGATGCCTTTCAGTGTTTTTGACTCTTTGAATCTTGAAGAAATCTATAATTCAGGTAAGTGTGGGTCCTGCATCATTTGTATCTGATTTGAGGAAGAGTGGAATGAAGAGTAAGTATCCATGGCCTCCTTTTTATGAATGTCATTTTCTTTAATCCTGTAGACCTCACCAGCCTCTGTACCTTAAGGTGATGATACTTTTAATAATACACTTGTATTATTAAGTTCTGGGTTATGTGAGTAAGGTATTTGAAGACATGTTTTAGTAATTTTTTTGTTTAAAGGTATTTTAAATCCAAGAACTAAAGTAGTTCGTATAATCCAGGTGTCAGTTTTCTTATTTCCTTTATTTGTTTGTAGCTAGAGGGCAATGCAGGAGACCTGGGTTCAATCCCTGGGTTGGGAAGATCTCCTGGAGAAGGGAAAGGCTACCTACTCCAGTATTTTTGGCCTGGAGAATTCCATGGACTGTATAGCCCATGGGGTCACAAAGAGCTGGACATGACTGAGTGACTTTCACTTTCACTTCATAGGGCATTTATAAAGCATTTTCTATGGAACTCTTGTTCCTTCAGATAAGAGTTTTAAAAATGCTATAACTACATCCATCTCTCTCTCTCTCTTTTTTTTTTTTCCTGGAGCAAGAACATCCATCTCTTGAGGCGATGTACAGGAGTAAGTTAAGACTCTGAGAAGTTTCACTATAGAAATAGGTTTTTTTGTTTATCCTGAAGGTATTTCATCTTAGGACTTAAAAATAACCTATTCTTTAGAAGTATGTTCATGGAGCATTTTCTGCTTTGATACATAGAGAAAAAGCCTACCAGTTATTGGAATTATTTCATGATGCTTTTATATTTTACTCTGGTTATTTCTTCTCCACTTAAAAGAGTCATCATTTTGAGCAGCACAGATTAATCTTAAAATTCTGTTTTTGAATAGAAATGAGCTTTGTTCTTTGTCTTTAATGTTAGACGAGTCACCATATTCATTATTTATTACTTTTAAATCTACCTTGTAACTGTTCAGTTAAAATGTGGACTTTGTTTTCCAGTCCAGCCAGACCCTGAGAGTGTGGTCCTTGGCACTGATGGAGGGCGCTACGACGTCTACCTCTATGACCGGATGCGGAAAGCCGTGTACTGGGAAGAGGAGCCAGCCGAAGTGAGACGCTGTACTTGGTTCTACAAAGGTGACACAGACAGCAGATTTATTCCCTATACAGAGGAGTTCAGTGAAAAGCTAGAGGTACGTGGGCTTTATTCTTTTATGCCTTTCTTTAAAACACATAGACTCTGTATACATTGGAGCCTCATGTAACACCTCTCACAGTGGAGCGGACTTTATTTACAGGACACCTCATCTTGATCCTATTCACAAAGACTACTTTTTAAGTAATGTCATCTTTTTTGAAGTGCTAATTGTGGTCTTGGTGTCTGAAGATAGAATGTTGTTCAGGGAAACATTACAGATTTAATATAATAAGATATTGTATCAAACCTTCAAAAGAACTTAGGCTGCTGGGATCTGCTGTACTAATACATGCCAAGCATATGGATGTTTTTCAAATTAATATTCAGTAAAAGGGTTTATGAAAATAAACATAAGAATAGGAATAGATGTTGTCAGACTTTTTAACCATTGTAAAACTGGTGGTTAATGTTGCTTTACATAATAGTGTTAATTTATTGTTGTTAAAATTTTCTTAATAATTGAGTATTTAAATATTTGAAATGTTAATTTATCTGCATACATGGGCATGATAAAGGACAGAAATGAAAAAGCCCTAACAGAAGCAGAAGAGATTATGAAGAGGTGGCAGGAACATAGAGAAGAACTGTACAAGAAAGATCTTAATGACCTGGATAACCACTATGGTGTGTTTACTCACCTAGAGCCAGACATCCTGTAGTGTGAAGTCAAGTGGGCTTCAGGTAGCATTAGAAGTATAATTGACAGGCAAGGAACTATATATATTTATGATACATGTATGTTTCAAAAAGTTTGGGCATATCCATACACCTGTGAAACCACCACCACAAACAAGTTAGTAAACCTGTCTGTTGTCCCTTTTTGTCTTTTCATACTGTTCATGGGGATCTCCTGGCAAGAGTACTGGAATGGGTTGCTATTCCCTCCTCCGGTGGGCCATGTTTTGTCAGAACTCTTCACTCTGACTTATCTGTCTTGGGTGACCCTGCATGGCATGCCTCACTGAATTATGCAAGCCCCTTTGCCAGGACAGGGCTGTGATCTGTGAAGGAGGTCTTTTAAGAAGAGGTGGCAAGAATACACAGAAGAACTGTACAAAAAAGGTCTGATGACCTGGATAACCATGATGGTGTGGTCACTTACCTAGAGCCAGACATCCTGGAGTGTGAAGTCACGTGGGCCTTAGGAAGCATTACTATGAACAAGGCTAGTGGAGGTGATGGAATTTCAGCTGAGTTATTTCAAATCCAAAAAGGTAATGCTGTTTAAGTGCTATATCAAATATGTTAGCAAATTTGGAAAACTGATCAGTGGCCACAAGACTGGAAAATGTCACTCCAATCCCAAAGAAGGACAATGCCAAAGAATGCTCAAACTGCCATACAGTTGCTCTCATTTCACATGCTAGTGAGGTTGTGCTTAAAATCCTTCAAGCCAGGCTTCAGTAGTACGTGAACCGAAAACTTCCAGATGTACAGGCTGGATTTAGAAAAGGCAGAGGAACCAGAGATCAAATTGCCAACATTTGTTGGATCATGGAGAAAGCAAGGGAATTCTAGTAAAACATCTGCTTCTGCTTTGTTGACTCAGCTAAAGCATTTGACTGTGTGGATCACAGCAAACTGGAAAATCTTAAAGAAATGAGAATATCAGACCACCCTACCTGTCTCCTAAGAAACCTGTATTTGGGTTAAGAAGCGATAGTTAGAACCAGATATAGAACAGTGGACTGGTTCAGAATTGGGAAAGGAGTACAACAAGGCTGTGTATTGTCACCCTGCTTATTTAACTTATAAACAGAGTACATTATGCACAATGCTGGGCTAGATGAAGCACAGACTGGAATCAAGATTGCTGGGAGAAACATCAACAACCTCAGATATACAGATGATACCACTTTAATGGCAGCAGAAAGTGAAGAAGAAATAGAGAGTCTCTTGAAGAGGGTGAAAGAGGAGAGTGAAAAACCTGGCTTAAAACTCAGCATTCAACAAACTAAGATCATGGCATCTGGTCCTATCACTTCACAGCAAATAGAAGAGGAAAAAGTGGAAGCAGTGGCAGATTTTATTTTCTTGGGCTCCAAAATCACTATGGGTGGTGACTGCAGCCGTGAAATTAAAATACTGTTGCTCCTTGGAAGGAAAGCTATGACAAATCTAGGCAGTGTCTTAAAAAGCAGAGACATCACTTTGCCGACAAAGGTCTGTCTGGGCAAAGCTATGATTTTTCTAGTAGTCATATATGAATGTGAGAGTTGGACCATAAAGAAGGCTGAGCACTGAAGACTTGATGCTTTCAAATTGTGATGCTGGAGAAGACTCTTTTTTTTTTTTTTTTTTTGGAGAAGACTCTCGAGAGTCCCTTGGACAGCAAGGAGATCAAACCAGTCAATCCTAAAGGAAAACAACCCTGAATATTCATTGGAAAGACTGATTCTGAAGCTTCAGTACTTTGGCCATGTGATATGAAGGGCTGACACATTGGAAACAATCCTGATGCTGGGAAAGATTGAAGGCAGAAGGAGAAGGGGAGGCAGAGGATGGGATGGTTCGATAGCATCACTGACTCATGAGCAAATTCAGGAGATGGTGAAGGACAGGGCATCCTGTTGTGCTGCTGTCTGTAGGGCTGCAAAGAGTCAGATTAGCAACTGAACAACAACAACAAAGAAATTAGTAGACAACTCTAAGCTTTGGTTTTCACCTCTGTGTAATGGGAATAGTGTTATTTAGGGCTGATTAAAAGCAGTTGATCAAATGAGGTACCATATGTAAAATGTTAAGTTTGGTAACCACTTAATAAATGAGATCTGCCATTATTGTTATTTTTATTACTATCATTGTTAATCATTTTCTTCCACACTTCTCTTAATGTGACGCAGATTTATCTTACTGGATTGTGTATTGTTTCCATTGTAGGCTGAATATAAGAAAGCTGTAACCACAAATCAGTGGCACCGAAGATTAGAGTTTCCAAGTGGAGAGACGATTGTTATGCACAATCCAAAGGTAGTGGTATTGTTTAAGATATTAAAATGTTTAGGTTTTAAAAAATTATTTTGCTGAATGTGTTTGATAAGTGTTCATTTTTATTCTGCAGTAGGGAATATTTATAACAAGTGCATTGCATGGATGATAGAAAAATAAATGAAATTTAAATTTCTCTCACTAAGTTTCTGTTTATGGTAGCACATTAGCTAAAGCTTAGTATGCATCATTGAAATTAAGCTTGACAAGTTTTTGTACTTGACCCAAGGTCAGCAGACTTTTCTGTGAAGGGTCTGAGAGTAAATATTTAAGGCTTTGTAGGCCATGTAGTCCGGAGAAGGCAATGGCATCCCACTCCAGTACTCTTGCCTGGAAAATCCCATGGATGGAGGAGCCTAGAATGCTGCAGTCCATGGGGTCGCTGAGGGTCGGACATGACTGAGCGATTTCACTTTCACTTTTCACTTTCATGCACTGGAGAAGGAAATGGCAACCCACTCCAGTGTTCTTGCCTGGAGAATCCCAGGGACGGGGGAGCCTGGTGGGCTGCCGTCCATTGGGTTGCATAGAGTCGGACACGACTGAAGCGACTTAGCAGCAGCAGCAGGCAGCCATGTAGTCTCTGAAAGTGTATTGGTATTTAGGCAGTATGTAAACCAACAGGCATGGCTATTTTCAATAAAACAAACAATATTTCAATTAAAACAATATTTCAGTGTTTTCATTTGCTTATAAAAATGAGTGGGAGGCCAGGTTTGACCTGCAGCAATAGTTTGCCTACCTTACCCTTGAGAGTAGTTTGTTTCAACCTTTACAGTAAAAATACATTCTTCCTCTTTTTATTTATATTGTCTCCAGGAACCTTGCTTGTTTCTTTAAAGATACCGGGTGTGGTGTTCAAATTCTTCCATTTACCATCCTTAATCTAAGCTCAAGGTCTCTCACCTGCAACAGTGAGAGGTGTTTTTAGATAGGGTCTATTTTAGGGTCATATTTTAGATGAAGTGAGGTGGTTTGTGCAAGAGCATCTAGCACGGTGCATATGTAGTTTCTCAGGACATAGGCTGTTTATTACAGAAAAATGTAAAAGAAAAAAATAATCTGTGTCTGACCACCTCTATAGTCCTTACTGATACATTGAAATAAGTAAATAAAAACACCCACAGCCCATCAAAATTTAAAGTGTTGAAGGGTATTAAATGAAAAATAAAAGCCTTTTACTTCTACATTCCCCTAGTTTTGCCTCTTAATGGTAACCATGCTTACTCTCTTTAAATTTTTTTTTTAACTCTTGTTTTTATGCAACACACAGAACTTTGCATACCGTCTTACATGCATTCATTTTTTTGGGGGGAGTGAGAGACTGATGTTAAACTATCATTTTACTTTTTTAATTGAAGTATAGTTGATCTATACAATATATTAATTTCAGGTGTACAGCATTGCGACTCAGTAATTGTATAGATTATTATACTCCATTGCAAGTTATTACAAGACAGTGTCTGTAATTCCTTGTGCTGTGCAATATATCCTTATAGCTTATCTATTGTATACACAGTAGATTGTGTCTCTTAATCCCCTACCTCTATCTTGCGTTACTCCTTTCCCTCTCCCTAGTTGTTAAACTGCTTTGCTTTTTTTGTTTTTTTTTAATCTATGAGTCTTTCTGTTTTTCTATATACATGAATTTGTTTTATTTTTTAGAGTCCACAGATAAGTATTTGTCTTGTATTTATCTTTTCTGACTTAATTTCACTACACGTGTTTTCTAGGTCCATCCATGTTGCTGTAGATGGAAGAATTTCATTCTTTTTTTATGGCTAATATTCCATTGTATGTGTGTATTTCTCTATATCTGTGTGTCTGTCCAACATCTTCTTTATCCACTTGTCTGTTGATGGACACTTGGATTGCCTCCATATCTTAGCTGGTGTGATTAGAACTGTTGTGACCTTTTAAGTTTTTTGGTTTAAGTTTATTACTAGGTATTTTATTTTCGAAGAGATTTTAAGCGGAATTTTTTCTTTTACTTCCTCTTTTAGTTCATTATTAGTGTATAGAAAAGCAACAGGGTTCTGTATATTAATTCTTGTATTCTGCCACTTTACTGAATTCATATATCAGTTCTAGTAGTTTTTGGTGGAGACTTTAGGATTTTCTGTATACAGTGTCATGTCATGTGCAAATAGTGACAGTTTTACTTCTTTCTTTTCAGTTTGGACGCCTTTTGTTTCTTTTTCTAATCTGATTGCTGTGGCCAGACTTCCAATACTATGTTCAATAGAGTGGGCATCTTTGTCTTGTTTCTAGTTTGGAGGAAATACTGTCAGCTTTTCACCACTGAGTATGATATTAGTGGTGGGTTTTTTCATAAATGGCCTTTGTTATGTTGAGATACGTTCTCTCTGTAGCAACTTTGATGAGAGTTTTGTCAGGAATGGGTGTTGAATTTTGGTTGTTATTTCTCCTTTTTCATTTCTTATTTTGTTTAGTTGTGTCCTCTTCTTGGTAAACCTGCTCAACGGTTCATCAGTTTTGTTCTTTTTTCAAAAAATCAGCTCTTGGTTTCATTGCTCTTTCTTATTGTTTATTTTAGTCTCTGTTTTATTTATTTCCTGTCTCATCTTAATTAGTTCTTTCCTTCTGCTGACTTTGGACTTCATTTTTTCTTCTTTTTCTGATTCCTTTAGATGGTAGATTAGGTTGTTTGAGATTTTTCCATATGACACTGGGCTAAATTTAATACAGTTGATTTAACAGAATAGTGTATGTCTTCCTGAAAAGTGGTAGGTAAGTCCGTTTTTGACATTGAAATTGAATTTGCACTTTGTTATTTAGAGGAGTTTGTGTTTATAAAACAAAGATTCCTCTACTGCAGGTGACTTTTCTTTAATTTCTTACATGTAAACCTGGAAGTTTGTTATATTTTTAAATCAAGACCAACTACTTCTCATTTAGTTGTATTATTTTTCAACACAAGCATTGGAAATAATGGTATTGACTTGCTTAATCTTAATGGTTACTGAACACCAGCAAGACTGCTAGAAAACTGATTTTGGAGGACCAGTGTAAGTACTGGATTTATAAGCTATACTATAAAGTAGTTTATCGTGTACGGAAATAAATCATTTAATTTATAGTGGAAATGGATTTGGTAGTGAGCTCTGTCATAACCCTTCTCTGTATCTTGAAGGTTATTGTTCAGTTCCAGCCTTCCTCAGTGCCTGATGAATGGGGGACCACGCAAGATGGACAGACAAGGCCTAGGGTTGTAAAGCGCGGAATTGATGATAACCTGGATGAAATTCCTGATGGTGTGTATAATTTGTTTAGGATCAAGATCATTTTTAAACTTTTCTACTTTAAAATGATGAGAAAAGCAAACAGCTATTAGGATTACCTGCCATATTTGAATTAAATAATGAATGAAATGAAACAATCTGAATGATTATTCAGGTTAAATAATCTGAATCAATCTACAATCTAAATGAAATAATCAGTAAAATAGTGGATTTAGCTTGAAAATGTTCATTATAGTGTGTATAAATTTAACAAAGAGAAGGATTTTGGGAAAAGATTGTAAATTTTATATCGGCAGGTTGCTTCTCCACGTGGGGCTTAGTGCCCTGGGCAGTTCTGGAGAAATGACAAGGTTAATGGAGCCCCTAGAGGTACAAAACCGATGGTTGTCATTGGCTCATAGCTTCTCCAGTGAGCTGCTTTCTCCACTCCTTGGTCTCGTTCACTGATTTATGCCAGGATGGACTTTGAGCTCTGTTCATCTAATTTTGGCAAGTTTGTGATGACAAAAGAGATATTGAATATTGCTACTCGTTTAATAAAACCTAAACCAGTCTCCAGCTTGTGTATGTTTGTATGTATGGATGTGTGCATGTCTTGTCTGTCTTTTGCAGGAGAAATGCCTCAGGTTGACCATTTGGTGTTCATGGTACATGGCATTGGACCTGTGTGTGACTTGCGCTTTAGAAGCATTATTGAATGTGGTAAGTGTTCATGAAATGATTTGAAAACTATTAGAAGAACTTTAAGCCTTTATTTTAAAGTGTTTCCAGCTGTGTACTGTTAGCTGATGTACTGTCAGGAGAGATTGAACTGAACACTGGGCAATACTAATTTGTACTTGTTTTGCTCTTATGACATTTGTAACTCATAAAATCCTAGACTGTGAAGAATGAGCAGGGATCTTGGAAATAATTTAGCCCTTCTGACAGCCTCTGCCTGAACACTTTTCAGCTATTAGGAACACCTACATGTTGAACTGATTTTTGGTGGATTAGTTGGGAGAAGTTGTTTAAAGGAACTATGAATTTGTCTGTTTTACATAAATAAAAAGCTATGAATTTTATTTTTTTATTTGTAGTAATAGTTCATATTTATTGAATCCTTGGTATGTGCCAAGTATCTTACATGTTTTGTATCATTTAACCCTCATAATAACCTTTTGAGGTATAGGTGCTGTTACTGTCATCTTTACTGTTAGGTAAGGAACTGAGGCCCAGAGTGTGAGTTAACCTCTCCTGTGTCTCAGTCTGGGAGGTTCTGGAGCAGGTCAATTTGATTCCTGAGTCTACCCACAGTGCATTTCTGCCTGCCAGTAGTGGTAGTTGAGCTAATATTTTTCAGTCATTTATCTATTTCTGTAAAATAATGTAAGAACTTCTTAAAGATTGTTTTTTTTTCTTCTCTGAACTAAATTTTGTCATTTTTTTCCTTTGAAAAGTTAGTGTTACAAAAAATACTGGTATAATTGAGGTGATTGCTGACTGCTTACCGAGGTAGCAAAATTTAATCCAGTACATTTGTCTTCCCTGATTTTTTTTTCTTTAAGTGGATGATTTTAGGGTGGTTTCTCTAAAATTGCTGCAGACACACTTCAAGAAATCTTTAGATGATCGGAAAGTAAGCAGAGTGGAGTTCCTTCCAGTTCACTGGCACAGTTCCTTGGGTGGAGATGCCACAGGTGTTGACAGGTTTGTGGATTTTGATAACTTGGTTTTCAGATTAGTCAAACTTAGACTCAGATTTTAAACTGTCATATAAAGTAGTTTATTATGACTTCAACAAGTACACTAAAAAGCTTTGATTATATATTTGCTCTTATATATTATTAAATACTGTTAGGTTTATATGCTACTTTGTATGTGTGCATGCCTGATTGTGTATGTATGTGGTGTGTATATTTCTATTGTAAATATTTAAGAGAATCTAAGAAACTTAAACTGGTTTAAAAATACTTACCTATAGTGGTTTTTTCCTTGTATAGTGGCTCAGACATGGGGCTGTCCTGTACATTGTAGCATGTTGAACGGTACCCTTGGCTTCTATCCTCCAGATAAGAGTAACACAACCTAACCTCTAATTTAACAACCAAAAATGTCTCTAGTCACTGCCAGATGTGCCCTGGTGGCAGAGTTGCCCCTAGTTGAGAACCACTGGTTTAGATGATTGTTTCTCAGTGGAGACTCTTCTGGCAGGACAGTTGTCATGAAAGACTGTTGTGTGTATTGTAGGCCATTTAATATCCTTAGTCTAAATGCCACTAACTGCCAGCAGCACTTACCAGGCACTGTGACAACTAAAAAGGCCTCCACTCAATTTTGATTGCTTCCAGTTGGGAACCACAGATTTAGGAAGTATTTCTTCTAGGGACACAGAGCTGATAACATACTTGGATTTTAGTGAACGTCATGATGTTTCAGGGCACGTGTGTTAATAAAACCAACCTATGAACATTTTATCATGTAAGGCCCTGTACAGAGGATGAGCTGGTTGGACAGTATCACCGACTCCATGGACATGAGTTTGAGTAAACTCTGGGAGTTGGTGATGGACAGGGAGGCCTGGCATGCTGTAGTCCATGAGTCGCAAAGAGCTGGACACGACTGAGCGACTGAACTGAGCTGAGGCCCTGTTACAGGGCTGTTTTCTTTCTCTGGGTGTTCCTGAAGTATGCTGTGCTGTGTCCTGAAATATGACCATCTCAAATCAGGAAAGATTTTCATTCTCTTAAACTCCTTTCTTAGTTTCTTGCCACATTCTCTGTTGTCTTTTGCCACCTACAATTTTTGTCAGGTATCCTGATTTCCAGTAAATTGGAAGAAAAAGGTAGGCTTTCCTCTTTAAAAACGAAGTAAAGATCTTTGTTTTGGCCTTATTTTATATGATAACTTTAGAGAATCCACAAATTCACAGGATAGTTATAGGCACAAGTTGATAATGTTTTTGGTTTATCTTGATTTATTGACAATAACTGACTGAAATCCACTCATAATTAGTCTGTGAGTTTTTTTTTCTCAGTGTATTTTCAGAATTCAAAATAAAAACTTTTATAAACTCATATTTAAGGTGGTTACTAAGTATACTTTTTTCTTTCCAAACAGGAATATTAAGAAAATCACTTTACCGAGTATTGGTCGGTTTCGTCACTTTACCAACGAGACCTTGCTAGACATTTTATTTTACAACAGCCCCACCTACTGTCAGATGATTGTGGAGAAAGTGGGGTTGGAGATAAACCGTCTGTATGCACTCTTCATGAGTCGGAACCCAGACTTCAAAGGCGGGGTCTCCGTTGCTGGTCACAGCTTAGGTGAACCTTTTAAATTTCCACATTTAAAGTACAATTTTTGTTGAGTCATCACTGTTTTCATTGTGGGTGACATGGTTCGTAAGAGATCTAGAATTATAGATTTTCAATTTTATAAAGGGTAGAAGTGAATGCTTTGAGTTTACATTCTGCCTTTTGCTATTCACCTTTCCTGTTGCCTAGGAATGCTTTATATTTTAATTTATTCTGCTATTTGGTAAAGCAAGAATATTGATTATCACATCTTGATTAGCATCTAACTTTACGTGACTTCCGCTTGGGACTTTGAACAAAAAGAGTAGGAGAATTTAATTAATGTTATAGAAGCACCTAGTACATTATGAAACAAAAAAGCAAAATGCTTCTTCTTTTTTTTTTTAAAGGCTCTTTAATATTGTTTGACATCCTGTCTAATCAAAAAGATTTGAGCTTATCAAAGTCTCCTGTGCCTTTTGCTGTTGCTAATGGAGTTGTGAAGCAACCACATTTTCAGGAAAAGCAGGTATGGCCCACTAACATCTAGATTTAGAGTTTGAGCCAAAGAGCTTTTCAAAATCTGAACTGATTTTATGTAATAAAACTCCTTGAGGTTTACAAGTATGATGGAACCACAGAGCTCGTTTGAGTTTTTCTCACTTGTCTTCCTTATGGATTATACATTTAAATGTGATAGAATGTTTATGGTTTGTTTGAAAAATGTGAAGTAAATTATTGTAGAAAATGAGGGCATACAAATTTAGTAATTTTAGTAATTTTCTGAATATTCAAACTTGGAATAACAAACTGCCCAGAATTAGGATTTATGTATGGGACAGAATTAAGATTTTTCCATAGATCAGAAGATATTTTATGGGAGTTTTTCTGAACTTTGTAATATTCTCCCAACTTTTTTTTAAAAGATACCCGAAGAGCCAAAGCTGACGTTGGATGAGTCTTGTGACCTTGATGTTGAAAATGAAGAAGTCCTGACTTTGCAAGAAACTCTGGAAGCACTTAGTCTCTCTGAATATGTTAGCACTTTTGAAAAGGAAAAGATTGATATGGAATCTCTGGTACTGATGATAGTTTGATTCATTTTTATCTGAAACTGTTTTTCCTTTGTATGAGATGGAAAATTATTAAGGTTTAACCTAACCTTTTACATCACTGGAGAAGGAAATGGCAACCCACTTCAGTATTCTTGCCTGGAGAATCCCATGGATGGAGGAGCTTGGTGGGCTACAGTCCACGGGTCGCAAAGAATCGGACACGACTGAGCGACTTCACTTTACATCACAGTGAAAGCAGAGACTTAAATGTTTAAAAAATTGAAAAAATCAGGAGAACTTTAAAAAAATAATAATCTGGGAAGACTTTTCTAAGTAAAGCAAAACCCACAAGCCATGAGGAAGAAAAAAAATTGTGTAGTAGGGGATGCCATAAACAATATCTAAAGGCCAATGATAGGTTAAGAAGACAATTTGGAGCACACCTTATAGACAAAGCATTTATTTCCTTCTTATTCAAAGTTGCTACAAATTAACTACATGAAAACCATCAACACAATAGGAAAATAGGCAAAGGATATGAACAGATGTATATGGAAAATAAAATAAGCAACTTCTTATCAAGAAACTCAAGAAAAATATGAATTAAAAGTGCAATGAGATTTTTTTTATCCTGTCAGTTTGGCAAGAATATTAAGAGTTTGATGTTCATACACTGTGTGGCCGGGATAATGGGAAATAGGTACTGATACATACTGGAGTAAGAGCATAAATTGGTACAACCTCTGTGGAGGGCAGTCCACCAATATCTTTGATTATTTTTAAAGAATTTATTTATTTGGCTGCACCAGGTTTAGTTGCAGTATGTGGGATCTTGTTCCCTGACCAGGGATCAAACCCGGGCACCCTGCATTGGGAGCATGGAGTTTCAGCCACTAGGCCACCAGGGAAGTCCTGTCTTTTAAAATACAAAGAATGCATGCACTTACCCCAGCAATTTCACTGCGAAGGGTATTTCCTATGAAAAAATACTCACATGGGAGTACTTCCAAGGATACTCACTGTAGCACTATTTGTGATAGCAGCACCTTAGGAACACCTGTGTCCGCTAGTAGGGCGCCAGTGAAATCATTTATGGTGTATGCACACAGTGGTGAACCCAGCTGTTGAGTGAACGAGGCAGTGCCAGAGGGATTGGTGTGGAATGATCTCTAAGGTTTGTTATGTGAAAAGACCAAAATTCAGACCTGTTTGTGTATAGGTTTGTTGTTCAGTCACTAAGTCATGTCCTACTCTTTGTGATTCCTTGGACTGTAGCGCACCAGGCTTCCCTGTCCTACACTATCTCCCAGAGTTGCTCAAATTCATGTCCATTGAGTTGGTGATGCATAAAAGTCACACACATGGAAAAACACGGGATGCTGTGTATACATAAGAGATCTCTGGACGGAGAGGAAGTTGCCTGCAGTATCTGCTCAGAGGACTGGGTGGTTTGGGTGGGTGGAGGGAGCCGACTTCATTTTACACTTGACATAACTTCTGATACCATACAACCGTGCGTGTATTTTCTGTTAAAAATTAAGAGAATGATTTAGATGTGGAGGCTGAAGAGTTTACCACCTAAATTAGTTCGTAATTAAAAATTACTGAGGGTGGGGGTAAAAAAATTAAATTGACTAGGATATTCAATTACCTTAGATGATATAGTTTCTTTTCATAATTTCCTTTTTTCAATTTCAGTTCATGTATCATTAGATTGACTAATGTGCTTGTCTGTTTTCTTTTAAAGCTTATGTGTACAGTGGATGATCTGAAGGAAATGGGGATACCACTTGGACCCAGAAAGAAGATAGCTAACTTTGTAAAACATAAAGCTGTCAAACTGGTAAGGTTCATTTCTGCTCCTAAAAGAAAACACAGCTTATCTCTGACTGCTGCTGCTAAGTCACCTCAGTCGTGTCTGACTCTGTGTGACCCCAGAGACGTCAGCCCATGAGGCTCCCCCGTCCCTGGGATTCTCCAGGCAAGAACACTGGAGTGGGTTGCCATTTCTTTCTCCAATGCAGGAAAGTGAAAAGTGAGAGTGAAGTTGCTCAGTTGTGTCCGACTCTTAGCGACCCCATGGACTGCAGCCCACCAGGCTTCTTCGTCCATGGGATTTTCCAGGCAAGAGTACTGGAGTGGGTTGCCATTGCCTTCTCCATATCTCTGACTAGCTTGTTTATATTTTGGAAATTTTTTGTTCACACCATTATGGTTAGGCCAGTTACTGTGCTCCCTGCTCAAGGGAACAGTAATGAAGTTGATGGAAGCCCATACGTGGGAGTCAGCCAGAACTGGGTTTAAATTCTAATTAAATTCCAATTCATGGTTTTCCTGGGGCTGATCAAAGTTCAGGTTAAAAGGACTTTAAGTTTTTAAATTGGTATTTGCATATTCCCAGTGCGACACTGGATAAGTCCTAGACAAATAGATGAGCTGGTGACCCTAATTTCCAGTTCAACTACTCATTAACTATATATTCATGAGCAATTTGCTTAACTTTTCTGGTCCTTGGTTTCCTTCATTTCTACAGTGGGATTGATAATGCCTTCCTTACAGGATTGCAGAGTGGATGAAGCCATGCATGTATAGCTAATCACCCAATAAATATTAGCTCATTTTCTGTCTTTATAATCCTTCTCACCCTCTAAAGGATAAAAAGAACACACACATACATCTCATTAAATAATAACCAAAAAGCAAAAATTGTCAGCAATCCAAAACACAGCAATAACAGCAACAACTAAAAAGCATTTAAGAAGAAGTAAAACAATTGGGAATAAATCACTTGTTTTATTTAATTTTCATTAAGTTAACTATACAGAGATTTTCTGTAAACTTAGAAAAAGTTGGTAGCATTTAGAGTAGGTATTTTGTTTTTATTGTATATTAATTAACATGATCTTCATTGACCCTTCCATCATTTAAACTTCTGTGGTTCTTTACTTTGGAAGGACTTAACATGCCCCTTTATGTGTAATACGGTTATAAAGTCATAGGACAGAGTTGTTGTGATTAGCTAAGCAGTTGAGTTGTTCAGCATTTTCCGAGTGTATCTTTTGGATCAGGCACGTGCTGGATCCTTGGGACCTGGAGATGAACTGTGCGGTCTGTGGTCTAGCTAGAGGGGAGATTTGACCACAGAGAAAGTATTGGTCCCCTGACAGCGCTGTCTCTGCTGTCAGAGCCAGGTGAGGCCTGGCCATGGGAGAAGGGACGGGCTGGTGAGGGAATACTTCCCCCAGCTGTTGGTGAATGAACTTGAAGGAGGGGTGGGGTCAGGGGAAATGGCTTTCCAGGAGGGGGCAAGTATTTTTCTGCGGTGGAAACAACAAGGGGACTGAGAATAGGGTAGGGGAGAGTCCCAAAGGCCCGAACGGCAGAAGTGGCAGCTGGTCCTCAAATGTATTCTCATGCCCGGGAAGGGCATGGTGCTTTTTAAACTAACACCATGAAATGCTGACTTGCTTATTAATTTTTGTCACAAATTATGATTTAGCACCAAATCATTTATTTAGTCTAAATTTTAATTTTTTACTTCAAAAATGTTAAAATTTAAAGCTATGTGCTCTAAGCCACATTATCAGGGTCTTCTGCATTGCAGGCAGATTCTTTACCAACTGAGCTATAAGGGAAGTCCCTATAAAATTTCAACCATGAGCAAATGTGCTTATAATAAATAGTAAATGAGTTTTTAGACATTGATTCCTTCCTGGTTTTTCCATTAATATTTGCTGTCTTTTGCTATTGGTTAGGGCCTACTGGCTGATATGCAGTACTAAAGGAAGAAAAAGTTGGAGCAAATCTTAAAGTTGAGACAATTCCATTATCAACCTGAATTTTATGTTAATATGTGTGTGTGTGTGTGAGAGAGAGAGAGAGCGAGAACTGGGCTACATTTTAGCAGCAGTGTAAAGCCACTGGGTCAGTTCTAAGGGACACGATGTGAGAGCCACTGCTGTGGGTCAGTGGAGCAGTCAGGGCACTTCCATGACTGGGCTGGTGTTTTAGAGTTCACTTGGTTACAATGTGGGCATGGAGTTAGAAGGGGGTGAAGCTAGAGGCTGTTGGGAATCTCAGCATTGTCACTGTGATTATGCAGTGACTCAGAAATGGTTGGGGTGTAGTAGAAAATGGAAAAGAAGGTGCAACTCAAAACACATGTTAGGCACAGGATAGTGTTTGTGATGGTTGGTTGAAGGTGATGAAGACTGAGTAGAGAGGCAGCATCTCTGGTGAGCACAGTGGTCACACCAAAACCAGGACACCACAGGTGTGTCCACGCTGGACACCAGCCTGTGTTCTCCACGTGTAAGCACGTGCGTCTGCATGTGCACGTCAGTGAAGCACAGGCCTGTAGAAACAGAGAAACAAAAAATGAGAAAGAAGCTAGATTTCCAGGCCCTGCATCTGCCCTTGGTTTCATAGTTCAAGAAAAGGAAGAAAAGTCTTCTGTTTATAGTTCTTGAAAAGTCTCTAGAAGGAGTTTGGTTTGGCTCCTGTAGTAGCTTGGCTGTATCAGTTATGGCACTTATAAGAATGTTTTGAAAGGGTAAAAACCTATAAAGTCATCTTATTTTTTAAATTCAAAAATAATTGCCTCTGAATGAACTGTGACACTTTCTCAGCCGTGTTACCATTGATCGCTCTGTTTTTCATCATTAACAAGGTGCTGCTGGATCAATAATGAGATAAAATGGTGCATCCTATTGATTTACTGTAACTGAAAAGTTAGCCCATTATTTTTAATAAGGAGATCAGGTATTTGTGACCTGAACTTTTCTTTCCCCTTTGTAAACCATCTTAATCATTTTCCTTTGAAAAGAAATAATTCTTAGTGCTGGGAATGTTGGCTCACTTTGTTTTCCAGTTACTGCCTCTGTCTAAGAGGGAAACAAAACAACAGTTTGCAGTAGGACGGTTTAGGATCTATTTAGACCGTTCTCTTAGCAATTTAGATTGTTAAGTTGTGTGACTGTAATGGGAGGTACCTCGAAGTAAGAAAGCAAATTTAAACTGAAGAACGTTGGTCACATTCTTCAGTTTGTGTTTTGGGTTTAATCCTGTGGTGTCTCCAAAGGGCAGAGATAACAAGGCCAACCCAGACCTTCATGGTGGGATCAGTTCCCAAATGGCTGGTGGAGAGCTTTCTTTTTGCTATATCATCTTTTGAATTAACCAGTTGGACTGGTTTCCAGGTTTCCTAGTATTTGAAATTCACTGATGGACAAGAGCAGTTAGACCAGCTGTTGGGTTTAGGCACTGTCAATAATGTTCAAACAGAGACTTAGCCAGGCATTCACAGCTTGGGGAGTGAGGACCACTGAGACCTGTGCCCATGGGAAGTCAGCAAATCCACCGTGACGGTCGTTCACATTTCCCTGACATTGTTGCCGCTGTACTGGGGCGCAATCACAAACCAACATGGGCGGATTTTGTCTCATTACTATAGTGATACAGCTGTTCTGTTGATGCTCCCAGAGATTTTCTTTACTGACTTATTTATGAAACGCATAGATCTTGAGCGTTCTGTTCAATAAACTTTGACAATTTTTGCACCTGTGTAATCACCAGCCAAAACCAGAAATAGAACATTTTGTCACTCAGTTCTCTCATGCTTCTTTCTAATCAGCTCCTCCTGCCACACAGCTCCTCTTCTGAATCTGATCACTATCCAATAGTTTTGCCTGTTCTAGAGGTTTATATAAATGGAACCAACACTGAAAATTCTTTTGTATCTTTCTTCTTTTACTCAAAATAGTGTTTTTAAGATCCGTGCAGTTGTAGTTTTATTTGCAGTTTACTTCTTTTTATTTCTGAGTAGTTATCCCACTGTATGAACGTACCACAATGTGTTCTTTACAGAATGCTTTTGAGGAAAACTTGGTGGCTTCATATAGACGTAAGAATGTAAACATGTTGAAGGAATAAATTTCTTAAGTTTACACCTCTTTATGCTATGCTATGCTATGCTAAGTCACTTCAGTCGTGTCCGACTCTGTGCGACCCCATAGACGGCAGCCCACCAGGCTCCCCCGTCCCTGGGATTCTCCAGGCAAGAACACTGGAGTGGGTTGCCATTTCCTTCTCCAATGCAGGAAAGTGAAAAGTGAAAGTGAAGTCGCTCAGTCGTGTCCGACTCTTCGAGACCCCATGGACTGCAGCCTACCAGGCTCCTCCGTCCATGGGATTTTCCAGGCAAGAGTACTGGAGTGGGGTGCCATTGCCTTCTCTGACACCTCTTTATAGGAAGTATATATTTTACAGTTACATAAGTACTTCTAAAATTATCTGGCTAAAGTTGAGATCATAAAGGAAGAAGTTGGTATTTTAAAAAAAAAACTTCTATTAAAATTTTAAATTACATAAAAAGTGTAGGGCACAGAGTATAATAATAGCTAATATTTAGATTTAATTGTAGCTGTTTCGCCACATTTTTCTTTGTTCTTAATTTTCTTTTTCTTAAGAATTTTAAAGTAGCTTATAGACATCATGGCATTTTTTTCCTTGACTATTTAGTATGTGTCTCTAAAAGGACATTTCTCTAATTGACTACAATGCTTTCATTCTTAGGCCTAAGAAATTACTAATCATTCCTTAATATTGATATGGGTATTTCATAGTGATAGCTGATAACTTTTCCCCCTTAGTTATGTTATGAAATTTTGGTATTTCACAGGAAGAGAAAAAAGCAGCATCGGAAAAGAAGGCAGCGGTGGCCACTTCAGCAAAAGGACAGGAGGAAAGTGCTCAGAAAGCTAAAGACATGGCTTCTCCTCCCTCAGACTCGAACGAGTCCAAGAGGAGACTCCCGCTTGGAGCGTCCGTCTCTTCTGTGCGTGTTGATTATGAGGCCTTTGAAGTTGGCACCGGACAGGCAAGTCAACACACTGACTCAGGCTGTGTGGTTTATGTTGGAATCACTTACCTGGGTTATTTGGGCGACTTTAAATTCTTTAAATATTTATTCAACAATTTTTTCAGGGGAGGATGGAGAAAACTGATTTTCTCTTAATAAAAACAGTATGCTTTCATAATGTTAGAAATAAAGGATTGAATGTGTACTGAACATATCACCTCGCCTTTGAAATAGTCTCTATTTAAATCTTTTCACCTCTCGGTTTTATAGCGTTCAGTGTCTCAGCCACTAGAAATAGAAGTGGTGATAGAAAATTATTTTCAGAGTATGCTTAAGCTTTTTTATTACTCACAGTTCTTCCCTGAGGGAAATAGTTTCTGTAAAAACCTACCAAGTAGTTGATAATGCTGCATTTAATGATAAACTTGTTTCACGGTGGCTTAAAAGTATTAAAATCTTTTTAGAGAAGGTTACTTTCAATTTATTTATAGTTGTATGGTTCTAATCTCTTAAGTGAGTTCATGACTGATTTAAAGAAGGCAGAAAATATTGCTGGATGTTTGATACAACCTATTCAAGCTTTTAAGCCTAATTCATTCATAAAATTTGCATTTAAAAGGATTTTTATTTATTTCTTTAACTTACTTATTGGCTTGCCTACTCCAGAGTGAACGAGCTTGGTAGTTACAACTGGCAGGCTCAGTTGCCCCACGGCATGTGGGATCTTAGTTCCCTGATCAGGGATCAAACCTGCGTTCCCCACATTGCAAGGCTTGCAAGGTGGATCCTTAACCACTGGATCACCAGTGAAGTGAAAGTTGTTCAGGCGTGTCTGACCTCTTGCGGCCCCATGGACTGTTGCCTGCCAGGCTCCTCTGTCTATGGAATTCTCCAGGCCAGAGTCCTAGAGTGGGTAGCTGTTCCCTTCTCCAGGGGATCTTCCCAACCCAGGTCTCCCACATTATAGGTGGGTTCTTTACCATCTGAGCCACCAGGAAAGTCCCCAAAAATGTCTTCTTAAAACATGAGCAAACTTTAACAGACTCTAGGCAATAAGAAAGGGCAGATACTTTCTTAGCTGCATGTAAAGGCTGAAGAGGAGGTTTGTGGAAACAGGGCTTCCCCATCACCAGGACAGTCTCACTGCCTGCTTCTCCTTGGAAGTGTTGGCATCTGTGAACATGGAATTGTGGGTGTTGGTGGTCTGTACTCCCCTCTTCATAGCTTCATCACCACAGAGGTAAAGGAATCTACCTAATAGGTCCAGTTAAGAAACTTTAAAGGAAGGATTTTATTTGACCTGACTTGAGTCTTAAGTCCATTCTGGACCAATTCTTATTGCCTGGGGAGTGGGGCATGGTTTGATTGACCCAGTCCAGGTCCCATGCCATCTCCTTTGTTACCCAGAGGGTTGTTGTGGTAATCCACAGTGTGCATCATTCATGCCAGAAGGCCAAAAAGTACTGATTAAGGAAAAGATAAGGGGAAAAAAAAAATCTCATAATCTCCTTAACCATGACTAATTACCATAAGCAGTTTGAACAAGGCCTTCTGGACTCTTGAGCATATATTTACATATCTATTTTAATAAAAATGGAAAATACTAGAACATTATACAGGTCTCCCTTGACTTATGATGGGGTTACGTCCTGATTAACCCATTATAACCTGAAAATACCCAAAGTCAAAAATGGATTTAATACACCTAACCTGCCCAGCATCAGAACATTAAATATTAAATATGCTCAGAACACTTAACATTAGCCTACAGTTGGGCAGAATTATCCAACACAAAGCCCATTTTTTAAATAGGCTGCCATAACAAACTATCACAAGCTGGGTGGTCTTAATCACCATAAATTTACTGTCTCACAGTTCTGGAGGCTGGAAGTCCATGACTCAGGTGTCAGCAGGGCCTTGCTCCCCGATGAAGCCCTGTAGGGGCACCCTTCCCTGCCTCTTTCCCTTCTGATGGTTTGCCAGCACTGGTTAGCGTCCTTTGGTATAAGTGTGCTTCAGCCCCCCACCCCATTCTTCCATTTTCACGTGGTCACCTCCCTTTGTGTTCACGTCACTTCCCTGTCTCTGTGTCCAGGTTTCTCCTTTTTATAATGACACCAGTCACTGGATTTAGGGCCCACATTAATGCTGTAATGATTCTGTTTGCAAAGAAAGCCTGAGGTACTGGTACAGTTCTCTTTGGGGGGAACACATTCAATCCATAATATTGGACCTGTAGGCAGTTTTTCACTCTATTAAGCAGTCCAGTGATAAACAGTTTTAAACTAATTTTCTGTGAACATTTTTTATTCTTTCTTGCAGTTATATAACTGGAAATATTTATAGCTGGGCCAAAAGCCGTGAACACAAGAATGTTAATAGTTATTGCTACTTGCCCCTGGAAAGTTTGTACTCCCACTGGCAGCTTATAAGACTGCCTCTCTCTCCTCTCCCTTGCTAGTACTATCATTCTTGTTTAAAAATGTCATATTCTAAAAAAAAAAAAAAAAAAGTCCTTACTTTTATAACTTCTTCTAAAGAAATAATTTTTTCACATGCAAACAGGAGTTTTTAATTTTTTTTTTTTTTAGTATTTTATTTATACCTGTGCTAACTGTATCTCACTGTATTTCTTTGAGCACTAGAGAAGTTAGATGTTTTGTCATCTGTTTTTTATGCTTTTTTTCAATGATGTACTAGTGTTCTATTTTTCTATTGGGTTGCTTTTCTCTTTACTGGTACTGAAGAATTCTTTATATATTAGGGATGTTGGCCCCTTCATGTAAATATTTTTTCCAATTTATAATTTTTTTAACCTTATTTTTTTTTCTGGAACTGAGGGAAAATGCATAATCTTGAGAGCACCTCCTTTGTGGTCCCCATCAGTAGCATAAACTATTGAATTTGCAAATTAGGAGCAAACCAAGGGATGTGAAGTCTAGACTTTGTTAGAAGGGCAGCCTAGTTAGTAGAAAGAGCTTTGCATTTGGAGTTAGACGTCATTCTGCCACTCACCATGTGCTCCTGGTAAGTGTCGTCACCTACTTGGGCTTCACTGTCTTCGTTTGATACGTGGGCATGAAGGTCCCTGCCATGCCCTCTGCTCTCAGTGGACCTCTGTCATGCCCTTGATTATGCCATTCCTTGTTCTTCATTCTCAGGATACTGAATTGATGGAGACAGAATTTCTGTCACTGAGCAGCAAACGAAAGAGCTTTGTAAAGTACAGAGAGCTGTCCGAATGTGGGTGCTTTCTCTTATGCTAACAGTTCTCTGTGAGCTGAAAGGCTACATGTGAGCTTCCCCCACACAGGAGCTCTTTGGGGATAAATCATCTTTTAATGGAGAGAAACATGCCGAATGAATGAGGATGGTAGTTGTAATAGAAGTCATAGTCATTGGATGCTTAAAATATGCTAAGCACCTTATGTGGATTTGATTATTAAGTGTGGTTTTTCAACCACATTATGAGTTTGGCATTGTTATGATTCCCATTTTATAGATGAGGAAACTGAGGTGGAGGCAAGAGAGATTGAGAAACTTGCCTGAAGACACAGAGTGAGGAGTGGAGTCAGGGCTCAAACCCAGGTAGTTTGATTCTAGAGTCTGCAGCTTTGACCACATTTATAACTAACATAGGGATGATACTTCTGTACACTGTATATTTTATGCTTTATACAATAAGTGAAAGTCTAGTTAGAGGATGTAATTGTGGATAAAGATTTCAGAGGGAAATTTTTTGGTCCTTTTGTGCTAGTAGCAGCTGTCCATTACAGTGATCATTAGCATCGTAAGCCACACCTTGCAGAGCATCATCTGTATTGGGGTGCTTTTAATTAAGTGAAGTTTTAGTTGAACCTTTGATATTTGTCTTTCATGACATTGAAATGACTGTCTTTCATTGTTTTCTGATTCTTCCTAGGTTTCTGTTGTTTACAGCTCCTTAGACTTTGAACCAGAGATTTTCTTTGCCTTGGGATCTCCAATTGGTATGTTTCTCACTATTCGAGGAGTGGATAGGATAGATGAAAACTACAGGCTTCCTACCTGCAAAGGATTCTTCAATATTTATCACCCAGTGAGTAACCTGCATTTACTTCGGCTTTGAAGAAGACAAAGCACTAGTCCTCTTTATCCTGATAGAGTCTCAGATTCTTATTTCTTGGGAATTAAAACTGATTTTGATTTTGTACAACTCAGCCCTCTGACCTAAACAATACAGTCTGATAGTTTGCAATAAACTTTTCTACCAGAAAGCCTTTGTTCAGGGAAATGATTCTTTTGTTTGCAAAGTAATTTTCTCCACAAACTGAAAAGTCGTCTTATAAAATTACCAGTATTTGAATAAGGTGTGAAAAAAAAAAAAAATCTCTGGTTTGCCAGTTATCTGTTTTCTCACTTAACTAAGATACGTAACTCAAAACAGCTTTTCATAAATTTCTAATTCTTCGGTTTATAGCTTGATCCAGTGGCGTATCGATTAGAACCTATGATTGTACCAGATTTGGACCTGAAGGCAGTTCTCATTCCACATCACAAAGGCAGAAAAAGACTGCATTTAGGTAAAGAGAAAATGCTATAAAAACTCATTTCCTTCCTGTCATTTTGTGACCTGTCATTTAATGATTTGGGTTCTTCCTGTCATTTGCATTTTAACACTAAGCTCTTATTTAAGTGCCTACTATGTTCAGAACCTGTTTACTAAATATTTGGAGGAGCTATAAAGTTACAAAAGAGTTTCTTCTCCTTGATGATTTCTTGATAATATTTGATATTTGTTGATACAATTGATATAATTGTTGATATAATGAGGAATGGGGGAAGTTGGTGATAAAGTGAGATGCATACATTTTGATAAAACTTGGTAAAAGTTTTTGGAATTGGGAAGCAGAGTTAATTTTGAACTAAAGACCAAACCATCAAGAAATAAATTTGATGCTCAGTCAAGTGAGCTGTTTTTTCTTTGGTAACTATAAACAAACTTTTTCTTTTAAATAAATTTTATTGAACAAAATGGATTGATAATATTCCAAGTAGGGTTTAGGTTTCTTTTATGTCTATTAATGGTGTATATTACTTCTTATTCATAGGTTTAAAAGAAGGAAAAGTAATCATGCCCTCTTAAAATTTTTTTTTTCTTTAAGCTTGCATCATGCTTTTCAAACATAACTTTTGAAGTTAAAATGAGAAATTTGATACTTTGATATTCTTAAGATTTTGAATTAAAATGTGATTTATTAGACAAAAGTAGAGAAAGTAAAGGGGCAGTAGTTTCTTCGTTTTTAAATTAGGAGTTTAAATTGTGATTATATCAGAATCTCAAATTCTCAAAACCATTCACCAATACATATTAGAAAAACAGTCATCTTTTTAGTCTTGTGGGCCCATTTTTTGACTTATAAAAAAAGGCCCTTAAATGTGCTTATACATTTTTATGGTATTTGAATTACGTCTTTTTTTTTTTTTTTGGAGAGAGAAAATATATAGGTTTAGGCTGGATCAAGTTTAGTCATTAAGAAAATGGTAGAGTAAGACTCCACAGAACATTTTAACATGTTGAGCGTTCTTGGCTGAGAAACTCCCATGTATTTATTTGACATTTAAGAGACGAGTAAGAGGTCTTATCCAGTCTGAGGATAGTGTAACTTGTGTTTTAATTTTTGTGGTGCAGAATTTTACCCAGTAACTAATACCTTGTTATGTCGTCTTAATCTCTTTAGAGTTGAAAGAAAGTCTGTCTCGTATGGGATCTGATTTGAAGCAGGGTTTCATTAGCTCTCTGAAAAGTGCTTGGCAGACATTAAACGAATTTGCCCGTGCTCATACCTCTTCAACTCAGTTGCAAGAAGAATTGGAGAAGGTAGCCAATCAGATCAAAGAAGAAGAAGAAAAGCAAGTAGTTGAAGGTAAATTTAACATTTAAGGCATTTTCCAGTGCAAAAATTATTTGTGAACAAAGCACACATGAATTATTTGATGCTGTTTTTCCATTATAGTCCTTTTTGTTGAAATGTAGAGGCTCTTCCTATAAAGGAAAAACTGTTTGTACAAACTGTACTTCAAAACGCATGGCATCCTTTCTTTTTAAACTAGGTTTTGGGCTGATAGTTGCAGGTTTTACTCTACTGCTGTTTAGTTGCAACCCCATGGACTGTAGCCCATCAGGCTCCTGTCCACAGGATTCTCCAGGCAAGAATACTAGGGTGGGTTGCCATTTCCTGATCCAGGGATTGAGCCTGCTTCTCCTGCGTCTCCTACACTGGCATGAAGATTCTTTACCACTGAGCCACCTGGGAAGCCCAGGTTTTACTGTACAGGCTTTAAATTTTGTTGAGATTCATAAGGCCAGAATGGAATGTTGGAGTTGAGAACTAAGTTGGTATTCAGGCATCTGAACGGCCCCCTGTGAGGAAAGCTCTTCTGTGTCTGACTGTGTCACTGTAGACTATACGTGCAATGTCAAGTCGTTGTGCCGTGATGTTTTTGATTCTTTCAGGTTCTAATTCTATTTCCTTTCTCTCTGCAATGCTCTCTTACCCCTTTTCTTCAAAACTCCTGTCAGCTGGTTGGCTCTCTCTCCTCTCTCCCGGGCAGCCAGCCCCTCTCCCCCGGGCTCTTTGGAGGAATGGGAAGTGAGCCTGGTAGCTCCCCAGGCTGCTGCGTTTGTCAAGCAATTTTCTCTTGAGCCCAGAAAGTCAGCTAAAGTCAAAGGATAATGATTAAGTGATTGACTTTGATATTGAAATGGTTTGAATTCTAGCAGAAAAGATTGTTGAAAGTCCAGATTTTTCCAAGGATGAGGACTACTTAGGAAAGGTTGGAATGTTGAATGGAGGCCGTCGAATTGACTACGTTCTTCAAGAAAAGCCAATAGAGAGTTTTAATGAATATCTTTTCGCTCTTCAGAGTCACTTATGCTATTGGTAAGTATTTTCACCTTTGAAAGTGTTCATGTGGCCTTTAGGTGCCAGTACATACTGCAGTTCCGTGAGATTCTTGCTGAATTAGCATTTGTTACGGAGTATTAATTTGAACGCCCATATATTCAAAATCAATCTTTTCCCCCGTTAGCTTAGTTATCCACAAGATGGCAGCGTGTCACCTGCGTTTGACCAAAGGCCTTGGTACTTGCACATATTGTTGGGATGCCTTTCAGATCGGGAATGGTGGGGACTTTGAGCGCCATCCTTTCATATATCCGGTGTCACCAGGGAGAATGGCAGCACAGCTGTTTTGTTGCTGATCAGTCTTTATCCATTTTTTAAGGACAGCTCTGAGATTACACAACTTTGTTTTCATTTGCCCTCCTTAGGTAGAGATGAATAGAACCAAAGCTGCCTTTCCACCTTTATGCATAGAGGTTAATTTCTCATTATCTCTTAAGTAAATGTGCTTTTCTTTTTAATAGGGAATCAGAAGATACTGCTCTGTTATTACTTAAAGAAATTTATCGAACAATGAACATTAGTCCAGAACAGCCCCAGCATTGATTGGACTTCAGCTTAACTGTGTGAGTTTATTTTGTGTATAAATTCTGAAGGCTTCATTCTGAGGCTTGTTTTTTTTTTGGGTGCACCCTGCAGCGTGTAGGATCTTAGTTTCTTGACCATGGATCAAACCTGGGCCCCCTTTGTTGGGAGCAGAGTCTTAACTCCTGGACTACCAGGGGAGTCCCATGTCTTTCTCTTCCTCTGTTAGTCACCTGGCAAAAACCTTAATCCTAGGAGACCAAGTTGTCTCTTACTCTGAACCTCACCCGAGTTGCAGCACATGGCCAGAGAAAAGTCAGGCAATTGTGTTAACCATACTCGCTTCAAATCTATGACCAAAACATCCAGTGGGCAGTAAAGCCTGCAGTATGGTTCTGCCACACTTGTGCTGGTAAATTCCCTTCCCCACACCCTGAGGTGACTGTTATTTTGCTCCTCTCTCTCCTCACGTTTCCCACAGCCCTTGACCATGACCCTACTCTCACACACTTTGGAGAGAAGCCAGAGAACCCCGCTCTGACCACCGCCAACTTTACCCACTCTTCTCACCTTTGTATCTTTGTGATTTTCCCGCATCCACCCACCCATCCATTCATCCACCCACCCACCCACCCACCCAGCATCTATCCATCATTTGCTGCGCACCTTACTTACCTGCTAAGTGCCTAGGCCCTGAGGGTCACAGCAATGGACTACACAGTGTCTGCCCTCAAGGATCTTCTTTCCTGTAGGGGAGGACAGACAATAAACAAACAATGGAAGTGAGTCAGATGGTTAAAAATAGAGCAGCAGGATAAGGGGGAGAGGGGAATACCTTTGAGATGGGAACAAGTTGCTGTTGTATATAAAATGGCAGGGGACATCCTAAATGATAGAATGTCATTGGAGCAACTGAGCCAGCTGGATATCTGGGGAAAGAAGATCATCTCAGACAGACAGAATATATATCAGAACAAAAGAGCTGCCTCATCCTTTTTAGTGATTGTGTCGTATTTCATTGACTGTTACACCACAATTTGTTTTAACCATTCCTTACTGTTGGGCATATAGGTTTACTAGTATGAACGGTGCTTCAGAGATACATTATATTTAATAGTTGTATTTCATTCATAGTTCTTTTTATTAAAATCCTTAATTTATCTACCACTGTGGCACGTTTAGGTGATTTTCCAGTTTTTCTCTATTATAAAAAATTCTTAACATGTAGTTGTACGTACTTTTTGTGCATCTCTGTTTGCTTGGCCTAAATTCCTAGAAGAAGCATTGTTAAATCTAAGAGTTGTCACATTTTAAAAAGATTTTTGATCTGTATTTATTGGGAAGTTATATTTCAGAAGGGTTGCAGAAGTTTCATAGCTACTGTCAATATAAGTGCTAGTGTTTATCTACCCTTGTCCATATTGGTTATTACTATTTTTTAAAGCTAATTTGATAGCTAGAAATTGTTATGCATACATACTAAGTCACTTCATTCATGTCCAACTCTGCAGTCCTATGGACTGTGGCCCTCCAGTCTCCTCTGTTCATGGTATTCTCCAGGCAAAAATACTGGAGTGGGGTGCCATGCCTTCCTCCAGGAGATCTTCCCCACCCACGGGTCTTCTGTCTCCTTCATTGGCAGGCAGGCTCTTTACTACTAGCGCCACCTGGGAAGCCCAGAGGTTGTTAGATCATTGTTTCATTTTGCGTTTCTGTTACTAGTGAAATTAAGTATGTTTAAGTGTTTTTAACTGGCTATTTCTTCTTTTGTCAATTGCCTGTTTTTGACCTTTATGCTTTTTTCTGGAGGTGGGGGGTATGATATTTTTGCTTCTTATTGATTTATAGTTTTGATAGTCAAATTAACGTTTTGTCATTACAGTTTTTTTTTGAGTTTGGCATTTGCCTTCTAATAAATAAATACCCCCTTTTATTTTTTGGGGGTAGGATCAGGGAGCATGTTTTAAAAATGTGCAGTCTTTTAATATTATTTAGATAATTACATTTTTTTTTTTTTTAGTTTTTATATGGTTTTGTTTTTTCACCTGACTTTATAGTTTTGAAGGATATGGTATAGAGAAGAATTTAAATTTTTTCTTAAATATTTCATCTTTTGCCTGTGCCATATATTGAATAATGTACCTTTTTGTTGTTGGTTTGATGATTTTATCATGTGCTGTTGACTTTTTTTTATTCATACACCCAGTATTTGTTTTCTAGGTTTTCTGACATCTTTTCTATTGACTTATTTGTCTGTCTGCCATATTTTACTGATTTCAAGTTACATATTTTTTGCATTTCAGCATCTTCACATTTGGAATGCATCTTAAAAAGCAGCTGTTGCCTTAATGAAAGTTGAGTTGTCCCTGAGAGGGTTTGAGTTTTCTTCTACCAGTCACTGGGGGGCACTGTTCGTCTGAGTCTGATGAAACTAACTTCTCTGCTTCAGATTTTCTTGGCCTGTGCTGATAGTGTGCACTCAGGTCATAAAATCTGCAGGCTGGTGGGGGTGGAGGCACCAGGTCAATATCAAGGAATTTCCCCTCCTTCCTGTTGTCAGAGAAGTGGTCTTCAGCGTCTTTGCTTTCTTTCTGGAGGACGCATTATTATTTTTATTATTATATTTTTACCCCTCACTGAGGCTGTTTGGGATTTGATATCCCCACTTTTTGTGAGGGGCTCTGTGCCTTTTAGACTCCCCACCCCAGGCATCTTTTTTTTGCATGATGCATAAAACAGTGTTGCATATTATAATTGATGCTGTCTTAGATTTAGTGAAAGTTTTTTTTTTTTTTTTCTAATTTTATTTTATTTTTAAACTTTACATAATTGTATTAGTTTTGCCAAATATCAAAATGAATCCGCCACAGGTATACATGTGTTCCCCATCCTGAACCCTCCCCCCTCCTCCCTCCCCATACCATCCCTCTGGGTCGTCCCAGTGCACTAGCCCCAAGCATCCAGTATCGTGCATCAAACCTGGACTGGCAACTCGTTTCTTACATGATATTTTACATGTTTCAATGCCATTCTCCCAAATCTTCCCACCCTCCCCCTCTCCCACAGAGTCCATAAGACTGTTCTATACATCAGTGTCTCTTTTGCTGTCTCGTATACCGGGTTATTGTTACCATCTTTCTAAATTCCATATATATGCGTTAGTATACTGTATTTATGTTTTTCCTTCTGGCTTACTTCACTCTGTATAATAGGCTGAAAGTTTTTAATATCTGGTAGTCCAATTTCTTAGGATACCATAGTCTTGGCTATTATTCCAAATGAATTTTGAAATGATTTAAATTCCCCTGACATTCTTTCTGCACAAAACAAAGCAGAACAAACAAAATCCGAACCATAGCAGTTCTAGGACTGTGACATCATCACCTGGTATGAAAAATTAAGACCCTTTCAGCTTGCACATGATTTGTTCACTGTAATTGTTTTATTTCTTCTTATACATGGTTGTAAAACTTAGGCAAGAGCTTAGTTCCTAACAGTATACTGACACTATAAAATAATTTGAAATCGTAACAGTCCCTCTATACATGGTTCATTCAGGCATCGACAGTTTTGCTGAATTTTTTTTCTGTCCTTTAATTTTAGAATCGCTCTTTAAAAAGCCTCAGATTAACCTGACAGATAATTCACTATGTTTTGTCTTTTATTTTTTGTACTCATTTTGTTTTGAAGATTATTAAGCTAGTTAACCTCACTGAATACTCCCTGATGGCCTTCTGTCCCTCCAGAAGGCCTGTCTGAGGACTTTGTGTTCACGGGCCTTGTTCTTCCAGGCAGTTTGCAGTGTTTGCTTGTCGCTTGACAGTGTGTTCTTTTATTTTAGAAAGGAATGACAGTGAGTTTTTGTGTTACGTCTGTAAGTTTGTAAAGTTGACCGAGGACTCTTTTTTTTCTTTTCAAGACTCTTGTCTTTGCAGAAGCTTGCAGTCTAAATTACAGTGCTGAGAAAATCCTCGGAGGACATTCCCAGTCCGCTCCTGGGATGGCTGACAGAAAAGTGATTCATTGACAGTTCCTGTGCTGTCATTCTCAGATGTAGGGGTTCATTTTAAAGAAAATATGCAGGACAAAAAGACAGTGCAAAAAATCAGTACCACATTTGGACTGTGTAGGTGAGAAAAAGAAATGTTTAAAATGACGCAATTAAAAACTCCTCAGATCAGTTTAATTGTACAGTTGTCAAAGTAATATGTGATATCAATGAAGAATATTTGTTGCATGCAAACGGTTGTTTCTTTTTCCTAAAAAACTACTGTCATTGGTCTATTAAACGTGCATTTTAAAATTAATGTAGTATGTTCTACAGACTTCTCAAGAAACTATAATAATACAGTTTTTTAAAAATTTATGTTCAACTTTTTAAATGTGAATTATAGTTTGGGCTGCTTCAATGCAGGGTTACTTGT
>NW_011495018.1:11416910-11423480 GCF_000754665.1 Bison bison bison | reverse complement strand
GTATTTGTTAAGCAGAAGTAACCAAAATCACTTCTGTTCCAAGCTCCGCTGTGGTCTTGGAGCCTTCCAGGCTGTCGCTGGGAGGAGAGTGGTGAGAGGAAGTGAGACGCTCTGCACTCACGGAAGTCCTGTGAACGCTCTCCCGGTGTCGCTTCCGCTAGTAGCGGTGAGCAAGCAAGAAGTTTCTCCATTTTGTCACCTTTGGTAGCTGTGCAATCGCCTTATTGCTGAAGTTGCAGTTAATATGAGAACCACAGTAGAATTTTTCTGGGTTTGGGTTTTTTTGCCTTGTATTAATTTCACTTATACCAAAGTATTGGGAAGTATGAACTTCTAGACTGTAGCTGTACTTCATGAAAAGACTGTTCTGTGATATTTTACTTTGTTTTACTGTAGCTTCAGATTATCTGAATATTTTCCTAATAGTCTGTGGGAATGCTGATCTGCTTTTGTTACGCAGTAGGAACGTTTGACACTGTTTACATAGTTCTCATGGAACGTAGAATTTTTGGAAAGCCACATATGATACACATTTTTTGTGTATATATATTAGTGTGAATAAAACAGTAACATCAGTGCATTTTTCTAAAGCAGAAAACTTCTGTAATTTTCTTGTCTTCCTTAAAAGTATTCCTTTGAGTTCAGTGTTCATTTACTTTTCATTGTGAGCATCTGCTCTATGGTTAATGTCTAACTATAGCATTTGCTCCTAATAATAGAATTAGGACAGTAGAGTTTTTGAACTGCAGCTGACCCCAGACAGCATATGTTCCAACCACCTTATTCTGCATCCAAGGACACGACACTAAATGCCTTTCTCAGGCTGCTGGTGGCAGATCTGGGCTGGAGTATGGTTCCACCCACTCCCTTTTGGCCTTCATTTCTCGACACCAGTGCTATTACTTTTCACTTAATTTCCTCCTAACTTCCCCAACTGATGAAATAAAAATAAGAGTTATTTATGTATATTTTAATAAAATCCTGTTCGATTTTTCAACTTACAGCTGGTTTTGTCTGTATTATTCAACCTATGTTTTCTGAACATTGAGCAGAGGAGAAACCCTTGAACCAGTGTCCATAGTAGAAACATACACCAGAGCAGTTTTAGGAGTCTTGTGATTTTAACCCTTCAGAAGATAAAACGTAGAATTTGGGGGCATGTATTTATATCCATCTTCAGTTTCTTAAAAAAAACAAACCTAAAGTCAAAACAGTAAGTAGGTCTGAGGGCAGAGTCTCTTTATCAGCGTGTTGCTCACTGTTATAACCACCCTGCCTAGCACAGTCTCGTCACAAAGTGAGGCACTTGCCAAATATTTGTTGAATAAAACAATTCAGAAAATCAGAAGTAGAATTAAATAAGAGACCTTAGAATGACTGTTCAGACCAAACCCTTTACAAATTACGTATTTTCTTTAATTTTGCTTTCTGTTTAATATATTTATTGTTTGTTGCTGCTCTTGGGCCTTCTCTAGTTGCGGTGCAAGGGCTTCTCGCTGTTGTGACTTCTCTTGTTGCAGAGCATGGACCCTAGGTGCTCAGGCTTCAGTAGTTGGGGCCCATGGGCTTAGTTGCCCTGAGGCATGTGGAATCTTTCCAGACCAGGGATCGAACCTGTGTTCCCTGCACTGCAGAGATGAATTTTTAAGCCCTGTACCACCAGGAAAGCTCCCCATTTAAACATTTTAGATGAGGGTATAGCTGTTGAGTATAGCTTGACCTCCTTTTCCCCAGCAGCTCGTCCTCTCCAAGGACCCTCCTACCCATTCCTAACCTGGGTTGATGCTCTCATTTTCTTCCAATGAGGGAAGTCAAGTCTCTAGTGATTCTGAAATTGTTTCATATGTAGAGTTCGGGACTAAAGTTAAAAAGCTCCAGTGTCTGAAATTGAAGGTCAAAGGGTTGTTGTAAAACCGGTAAGGACAACCTAGGTCTGGTTTGTTAGGTCTAGGGTGCTTTGAGCTGCAGACACTGAATGCTCTGATTTTACTCCAAGTTAATGGTTCTCATTGTGCCAATGATTTGGCACTGGTTAGTATGAGTTATTAATAGTTCCCCAGGGCAGGTCCTCTAAGGCGAGTTGATAGAATTTAGTTCTGTTACGAGTTATGACAAACCTAGGCAGCATATTAAAAATAAGGGACATTACTTTGCTGATAAAGTGTCTGTCTAGTCAGAGCTATGGTTTTTCCAGTAGTCATGTATGAATGTGAGAGTTGGACCATAAAGAAGGGTGAACACCAAAGAATTGATACTTTTGAGCTGTGGTGTTGGAGAAGATGCTTGAGAGTCCCTTGGACTGCAAGGAGACCAAACCAGTCAGTCCTAAAGGAAATCAGTCCTGAATGTTCATTGGAAGGACTGATGCTAAAGCTGAGGCTTCAGTACTTTGGCCACCTGATGCGAAGAGCCAATTCATTAGAAAAGACTCTGCTGGGAAAGATTGAAGTCGGGAGGAAAAGGGGATGACAGAGGATGAAATGGTTGGATGACATCACCGACTCCATGAACACGAGTTTGAGCAAGCTCTGGGAGATGGTGAAGGACAGGAAGCCTGGCGTGCTGCAGTCCGTGGGGTCACAAAGAGTCACATGGCTGAGCGACTGAACAACAAGCTGAGGTGCTGACATGGCATTTCTGCTCTTGTCCGTCTCCCTGCAAAGCACCGGATGGACTGTCAGTTGACTTGACTCCTTGCTATTTCTATAAGACTTCCAACAGGTATCAGTCTTTTTCTGGTATTTCACCTCTCAAGTGAGCTTACCAGAATCTTGACAGTGTGTTAGAGAGCACTGGTGCCCACCTGCCGTTGTGTCCAAGCTCTCTGCCTCTTAGCTGTGGGACCCACGCAAGATCATTTTCGCCTAAGCTCTTGGCACAGTGTTTCTGGTCAGTTTCTTCTTTGATGAAATTCCTCAACCTCACAGTTGTGAAGCTTAAACGAAAATATGAGTAAAGAGAATATAGTGGTTCTGGGCTTTAGTAAGCACTCAGAAGAGTAGCTAATTATCACTACTGTTGCTCTTTTTATCATGAACACTCAGATTCAGGGAAGACCCATGTCTTTGTGCCACTTGCAGTCCTCCCTGGGCTGTACCCAGCCAGGTTTCTTGTCTCTGAGGGATGCGGGAGGTCTGAACGTCCTCCAGATGCCAGGTGTCTGCAGGTGTGCAGGCCTAGAGGTGGAGGTGACGGGAGGATGCAGGAGATGTGGAGCCAGTTGGGGTGGGGCTAGCGGCGGGGGTGGTAGTGCTCATGAGTCTGTCTTCATGCAGGTCAGTGGGACTCTGAGAAGGCACCTTTGAAGAACTTCTACGTGCCCTGATTCTCTAAGCTCCTTTTGGTATAAGGATCGAAAAAACACGTTTTCCTTCCTAAATTCTGCCTTCTTTTCTCCCTATTTTATTTTCCTGCTTTAAAACACCAACTATGCTGCAGATTTTCTCAAACCTATTGGCTCCATGGACAGAGGAGCCTGATGGGCTACATCCCATGGGGTTGCAGAGTCAGACATGACAAGTGACTTGGCATGCATGCAGCATTGGCCCCACAGAGCTCTGAGGGTGACTTCCTGTTGTTAACACTAGTGGGCGCTTGTGAGACAGTGCAGCCTCTTCATTTAATGCTTCCTTCTTGCAAGTCTCAAAGCAACTGAAACGCATTTAGATGGTATTCACACTTCGTGACAGTAAGTGGTCAAGGTATATGTTTAATACAGGAAACCTCAGAGTGACCTGTAGAACAGACCGGGGATTAGCGAGGACGCATCCTGGAGACAGTGGCCAGTGCTGCATATTTGCTAGGGGCTGAGCTGCAGTTCAGGTTCACGGACAGGTGGAGTCGGTGTACCTGGGGTGACCCACTGTGTTTTTCTTTCACTTATCCTGTTAAAGAGCGATGTTTGAAAACTTTTATTGTAGAGATTTTCATATACTCCAAAGTGTGGAGAATGGTGTAATGAATTGCCATGGATGGACCCCTGCCCTCGCCTCTGGTGATGCCAGGGTCTGCCTCTCTGTAACCTAAAAGACAGGTGAGCAGTGGCAGCCAGGGCCAAGCGGGAAAAGAAAGTGCGTTCAAGACGTGGAAAGACCTGAGCGGGAAAACGGCATCACACAGTGGGGCGACTGGAAGAAAGTAAGTTGTGCATGAAGCACAATAAGAGCTGTTTGAATGTGTTGAGTATGGTTTTCATTAAAATTGTTTTAAAGACAACATTTCTAGTGGTGCTTTTTCTTTTTGTAAGCCACTTGCTGGCATTCACTCTTGCTGAAAGGAACGTGGTTTGGAATATTGGAAAGTGCTCACTACCACCCAAGAGGCATTCTTTTTTTCCTGTGCCTCTCAGAGCGTGTGCCCAGCTGTATCTCCGAGACCTGCCTGCTTCTCTTTCCAAGGAACTGTCTAAATGCGTTTCAGTTGCTTTGAGACTTGCAAGAAGGAAGCATTACATGAAGAGGCTGCACTGTCTCATTAGTCAGTAGGTAAAAAACTGTTTTGGAGAGTACTTCCCACTCTTGGAGAAGCTTCTCATGAAGGCGGCTGTAATAGTTCTGAATGTTACTCCTTAGAATAGAACTGGGGAGAGGAATTTGTGTTTTGGGGCATGGACTGTGTTTCAGGCGCTGTGCAAACTCTTTTGTGTCTTTACAGAAACCCCATGGAAGTAGGTTTATTTTTCCATTTTACAGATAAGAGAACCGAGGCTCACAGAAGCTAGCCATCTTGCCAGGGCCACACAGTTAATGGCAGGGAAGTATAGAGTGTACTTAAGACTCAAAAAATAGGAGGAGATCTCTGCTATAGGAAGATACTTGCAAATTACCTCTTTTTGAAACACCCAGGCAGTCACAACACTACCTCCCCTGCTTGTTTTTTTTTCCTCCCACAAGCAAAAGCATTTTCAAAGGATCCTTTGAAAGAAAAGGGTAAGTTTTAGGAGGTGTGGATTATAATTTGCTTTGTTGTTTGCACCTGGAGTGCTTTTTCTTTTTAACGTAGAGGGTAAAAGCCTCTTGTTAGTGGAGATTCCCAAATATTGGTCTGAACAGGACCTAAATGTTTGAATAACTACCCTTTGAACTGAAAAGAGAAATAAAAAGATGGTCCTTTGTCCTTAAAAAAAGAGTGTAGAGGTGTCCTAGCTTGTGTGCCCACCTGAATGTCTCAGTGACCTGTCCCAGGTTTTAGATGTTCCCTTGGGGTTGGTTCTCCATTCTCACTGCCATCACCCTGGCTTTCCTTTAGCCCAGGCCACCGAGACACCGTGCAACCCTCCAGCATCCTCTGCCCTCCCCTCTCCCTGTTGGGGGCTTTCTCTGGTTCAGAATTTCCTGTCCTCCTCTCTCCGCTGCCCCAGCCTCTCTGCTGCCTTTCCTGCTGCTCCCGCAGTATGAGCCAAGCTGGCTATTCTTTTTCCCAGTTTGCTCTTCCTTCATCATCCCCTCCTGGCCTCTGCAGGAGACCAGAGCCTCGGGCTCCCACCTTCTCCACAAAGCCTCTGCCCTCCAGAAATCCTAAATAGGGCTGCTTCCCCAGTGCTGCTTGGTGATGTTGAATCGACATTTTACCCTGGTTTGGTCGCAGATGTCTTAAAGAGCATCATTCAACAGGGGAGAATGACTAGCACGGGATTCTAGCCTCCACATCAGAGGGAGGCAAAGCCCCCGGGCACAGAAAAGCCGATAAGAATGCCTTTCCTCTCTTCTCTGAGGCCGGCGGCCTCTGCCTCTCTGTCTTCCACCTGCACCCCTCCCCAAACACAGTGGGAACGTGAGTTTCTCATCTCACAGCTACATCTTGACCCTTGTGGGCACCCATCAGGTAAGAGGAAGAC
Organism: Bison bison bison; assembly: GCF_000754665.1. Lineage (NCBI taxonomy): Eukaryota > Metazoa > Chordata > Mammalia > Artiodactyla > Bovidae > Bison > Bison bison. Next base: position 11,417,644 of record NW_011495018.1, on the reverse strand, counting down.
TTCATGTGTAGATATCAGCAAGTGGCTGGCAGGGAAGGAGGTGCATGGTTCTAAACATGCAGTTACCTGGTAAGGTGTCCTTTATAGGCTGGAATTTCATATTAAGGATCTGGATTTAATGCTTTCTGTTCTCACTATTTAATAAAAAAAAAAAAGCACCCTATTACAAAACTTCCTGTGAAAAGGTACATTATAAAATCCCCTCCCCACTTAATCAGTTCAGTTCAGTCCAGTCGCACAGTTGTGTCCAACTCTGCGAGTTGTGCCCGTGGACTGCAGCACGCCAGGCTTCCCTGTCCATCACCAACTCCCAGAGTTTACCCAAACTTATGTCCATCGAGTCAGTGATGCCATCCAACCGTCTCATTCTCTGTCGTCCCCTTTTCCTCCCACTTTCGATCTTTCCCAGCATCAGGGTCTTTTACAGTGGGTCAGTTCTTTGCATCAGGTAGCCAAAGTATTGGAGTTTCAGCTTCAGCATCAGTCCTTCCAATGAACACTGATCTCATTTAGGATGGACTGGTTGGATCTCCTTGCAGTCTAAGGGGCTCTCGAGTCTTTTCCAACACCACAGTTCAAAAGCATCAATTCTTCAGTGCTTAGCTTTCTTTATAGTCAAACTCTCACATCCATACATGACTACTGGAAAAACCATAGCTTTGACTAGATGGACCTTTGTTGGTGAAGTACTGTCTCTGCTTTTTAATATGCTGTCTTGGTTGGTCATAGCTTTT
>NW_011495018.1:11406889-11416810 GCF_000754665.1 Bison bison bison | reverse complement strand
CTTTTCTTCCAAGGAGCAAGCATCTTTTAATTTCATGGCTGCAGTTACCATCTGCAGTGATTTTGAAAAGCCCCCCAAAATAAAGTCTCACTGTTTCCATTGTTTCCTCATCTATTTGCCACGAAATGATGGGACCAGATGCCATGATCTTAGTTCTCTGAATGTTGAGCTTTAAGCCAACTTTTTCACTCTCCTCTTTCACTTTCATCAAGAGGCTCTTTAGTTCTTCACTTTCTGCCATAAGGGTGGTGTCATCTGCATATCTGAGGTTATTGATATTTCTCCCGGCAATCTTGATTTTAGCTTGTGCTTCATCCAGCCTGGCATTTCACATGCTGTACTCTTTATATAAGTTAAATAAGCTGGGTGAAAACATACAGCTTTGATGTACTCCTTTCCCGATTTGGAACCAGTCTGTTGTTCCATGACCAGTTCTAACTGTTGCTTCTTGACCTGCATACAGATTTCTCAAGAGGCAGGTCAGGTGGTCTGGTATTCTCATGTCTTTAAACTAATTTTTCCCAAAGTATCATCTCAGGTCAAAATACTTAGTTTCTTTAAATAATATCTGTGATACCGTTTATTAGATGGACTTTTCTGGATACATTCAGAAATTCTTGTCTGTTTTGAAGGTTTCTGTCATTTTCATTAGAAATTCTTTAGGTAGGTCATGGGTGTGAGAGGGAGGGAGTTTATTTTATTCAGCATTCGCTAGGCCAACTCTTCAGTCTTATAATTCAAAACATACACTTGTAATAGAAAGTTGTTTATTTTTTGAGGCTGTGTTTAATTTCTTTTAGCTCAAGTACCTTTCACTGAACTTCCATTAAAATTCATTTTCTGATGCCACTTTTCATTTTTCAACAAATTTCAGAATCAAGCCCTCAGTGCCTCCACTTTCTTTCCTCTTTTCCCAGTTTTGTCAACACCTGAGTCTACTCAGGCTGTGGTCTTTGGATGACTGTGTGTGATTATCTCCCTCTATCATTACTTCTTATTGCCTGGGGCCTGTGGAGTTTTATTCTCTAGAAAATGACAATATTTTGCCAACTGAAAATTAGAGTTTACCTCTACTGTACACGATGAGCTTTGAATGGGTGAATTTGAGTCTCAGTCCCCTCCAGATGAAATCTGTAAAGAGGAAGGTTTCTGAATCCTTGGGCATCGATAGTTGAACATGTGCTGCTTATCTGCAGAGAATTAAATCCAGTCTGCTGGCTGGATTGTAGAGTCACGTCTGTCATCACTTTCTTTGGAGCTGAAAGAGGAGCATGAAGTCTCCTCTTGGCATATCTTAAAGTTCTGGAAAGAACTTTCTTGAATTGCAAGAGTGAATGTGTGCAGTTAGCTGGAACTAAATTCCCATTTGCCAGGCCCCAAAGGGAAATGAATATTTAAAGAAGTTTTTATTTTATAGCTGTTTAGCTCTGCAAAGTGCAGATCCCAACCAACTTTAAAGTGTTCAGTTTTATTTTTTTTGCTTTTGAATTTTATTTCATTTTAAGAGTGTCACATCTAAAGAAAAGACACCGTTGTTCATAAGACATATTTAGTATGGTGAAGTAGAGAACAAGATCAGTTTTTCTTAAACCTGCTCTAAGTCAAGAAAACATTTCACAAAAATAAGTATATATGCTTTAATTTCTATAAACAATGGGTGTGTTAACAATATTTGGCTAAAATGTTCATTTCACATTCACAATCAATTTCATAGTTTTAACTTTTGTCTGGAATTAGCTGTCCCGTCCTTTTTAGCTGTGGAAGAAAGTACTCCACAGATTTTTCTTTGATGAATTGTTAGCAAGTTATCTGAAAAGGTCACGAACAGATAAGTCAGTAAAACAGACTCATACACTTGAAATAAAATTTTCATCCTCATTACTTACCTTAAAAAATACAAATTAAAATGTAAAAGAAGGGACTTGTTTTTTTAACTGCTCATAATGCCAAATTAAAAAAAGATTGGCTTGAAAGCTCATCCATTGCTGGCAGAAATATCAACTGGATACTTCTTTTCCAGAAGACAATTTGGTATAATATGTATCAAGAGCCTTAAAATGGTCTGTACCTTTTAACCCAGTAATTTCACTCTGAGAAACAGAGTCTTTGAAAAAATGGACAAAGATTTATATATCCTGGATTGTTCATCCTGGGAGAGTTACAGATTGAAAGTCTGGAAACAAATGTTCAGGGTAGTTTAAACAAAATTACATGGTCAGTTTGGGAAGAAGTTGGAGGAGAAGTGGGAAGAAGACTTGGAAATTCACAAATTTCTAGTTTTGGCCACAAAGAGTCTTATTGGACAGTAAGAGCCCATGGACAGTTCGATGTAAGTCTGTATTTCTGTAACTATAACAACAGCCCAGTTGTATTGCTGCCAGGCAGGCTGGCAGCACTACCTGTACAAGGTCAGCTTGTCAGACAGGGTTGCTATCCTAGCTCAGATGACGCTAGCTAGAAATAGTCCAGTCTAAAAAAAAAAAAACAAACAAGAAATAGCCCAGTCTAGGAGATCAGTGAATGTGCAGAGCTTGAACTGTGGCTGGAGCTGGGGGCACAGGACTCCTTCTAACAAGTCCTTGGCAATCTGAGGATCAGAAAAGGGAGGGAGCCTGGTCAGGGTCGCAGATAGTGACAAAACCAGCGTTGCAATCTCCTGAGCCCAAGTTCATCTGTGTCCATTTTGAATCCCAAAGAGAATAGCTCCTTTTTATGTAACTCTGGCATTTGTGGCATCAGAATGGCATTGGCCCATTTTATAGATAAGGAAACTGAGATCAGCAACATGGAGTGACTATCCAAGATCACATTATAAGTAACTGGTGGCTTTGTGGTCAGAGTAGAGAAAAGAAAATTTTTTAAAAAATGAGATGAAAATTCAAGCTTTTAGTTTTCCTCCAATGTTTGGACAAAGTCTTGGAGGTTGCTGACCAATATTCTTTAGTGGATTTGGAAGAGAGAGGAGTGTGTTATCATCTGAAAAAAAATCCTCCTATTCTTCACATGTGGCTGGGTCTCCCACAGTATCCTTCCCTTGTCTTTTTCTGCCTCATGTAACTGTTGATAAGGTACCACTGGGGACCTGGGACAGCTGTTTCTTCACTCTAGTGACTTGTGAGAACATTTTGTTTTTTCTCCCTATGGGCGGATACTACCTACCTGTCCACCACTCCTGCTTTGGTGCTTTGTCAGGATCCCGCATTTGTCCCACCTGAGGGAACATGTGTGGTGGTGATGATGGATATTTTTTTTTCCGATGCAAAATACAGTCTTAAAACTTTATAAACTTGAGTCAGATCCATAAAAAAAACTTTACAAGCAGCTTTAATAGTTAGCGTTACTCCTTTTGCTGAACCTCACTTTCCTCTTGGCAGAAGACTTTCATGAACTTTTTGCATTTGATATTTGCACTAATTAAGGGAGGGAGACAAGCTGGGGATGAGTATCTCCATCTTTAATTAGATGAGAGAACCGAAATTCCCAGAGGTGCTGTGACTTGTCTGAAGTGACTCAGAGCAGTGAGCGGTGAAGCTGGGACTTGAACTCAAGTCTTCTCCCTCAAAGTCCAGTCCTCTGACGGTGGCATCATTCTGTTTCTGTGTGGAAATACATTATTTACCAGTACAGGCAATTCTTACGGTCCTTGAAAGTTATAAACATGAAATAGCTCTCAGCATTGTGTTGGACTGAAAATTTGGAAAATGCAGAGAAGCATAAATGAGAAAATAACAATCACATATTCTGCTCTCACCATTTTGCATTTTTCCTTAGTAAAATTGGGTCACATTATAATATTTGGAACTTCCTTTTTTCATTTACTGTTTCTTGAATTTTGTCTGTTATGGAAACAATTTTCTATAAAGTCAAATTGATTTTTACTTTCACTTATTTTTTGTTTTCAGTTTTCCATATACATATGCATATGTGGTGTGTGTGGATAGATGTAGATCTATCTATCTACATACATCTAGATACACCATACATACATCATAGAGGTTGATCAGATCAACTTTTTTTTTTTACTGTTTAAAAAAAATGAATTATTTATTTTTGGCTATGCTGGGTGTTTGTTACTGCGAGGGCTTTTCTCTAGTGGTGCTTGAGCTTCTTATTGCCGTGGCTTCTCTTGTTGCAGAGCGCAGGCTCTAGGGCTCGTGGGCTTCAATAGTGTGGCTCCCAGCTCTAGAGCACAGACTCAGTAGCTGTGGCACGTGGGCTTAGTTGCCCCGAGGCATGTGGGATTTTTCTGGATCAGGAATGGAACCTGTGTCTCCTGCAATGGCAGGTGGATTCTTTTAGCACTGAGCCACCAGGGAAGCCCCTGGTGATGAACCTTTTGATGAACCTCCTTTCAGAGAAAGCTTCATGAACATGTGAATTAGATTTTAAATTCAATCACTGAATAGGTTTAAGATTTCTCAGAGGTCAAATGATATAGGAAGTTGCTAAGGAAATAAGACTTTGTTCCCTTGATTTTATTTGAGTCTTTGTACAACCTCTTTTCAACCTTAAAATCACCTTCAAGATTCTGTTTCCTGAATGATAGTTTTGGTATTTCCCAACCTGTATGTTTCAAGTAGATTTAACTCAGTCACTTAGCTACCTAGTAAAGTGGTGGTTCTCTTTTTTTCAGGCCAAAAATAATTCTGCTAAAAAACTAAATTAAAAAAAAAATGAGACAGTGATGGGAAATATGAATTCTAGAAGACATTCCTCTGTTAGAACATACTGACCTTTTTGTTCTTTAACCAAAAGGGGGTAAATTGTTTCTAAACTACAAACTGGTTTTACCAGTGGATGCCATTTAAGTATGGCTTACATATATGATCGTGTAAGCCTAACGATTCTGTTTCTGACCTTTTAGAATCTTCTGGAAAGGCTTCCTAGTTCAGGAAGTTTTGAGTTGTCTTGTTTATGCTGTATATTTGATGTATATTGCATTCATTTGGGACATACATCTTACTTTAGAACTTGATCTGACTTATGTAGCTAATGTTAGCAATTTTTAAAATCTCTTTTGTAGTATTTGTTAATTTTACTTATTTGCTGCTGCTGCTGCTAAGTCGCTTCAGTCGTGTCAGACTCTGTGCGACCCCATAGACGGCAGCCCAACAGGCTCCCCCGTCCCTGGGATTCTCCAGGCAAGAACACTGGAGTGGGTTGCCATTTCCTTCTCTGATGCAGGAAAATGAAAAGTGAAAGTGAAGTCGCTCAGTCACGTCCGACTCTTCGCGACCCCATGAACTGCAGCCTACCAGGCTCCTCCGTCTATGGGGTTTTCCAGGCAAGAGTACTGGAGTGGGGTGCCATCGCCTTCTCCGTTCACTTATTTACTCATTTAAAAATGAAAATTGTTGAATTTGAAAAATAGATAAATGTATGTGGATAACTGAATCAGTTTGGTGTCCACCTGAAACCCACAACATGGTTAATCAGCTATGTGATGTGCTGTGCTTAGTCGTTTAGTCTAGTCCAGCTCTTTGCGACCCCATAGACTGTAGCCTGCCAGGCTTCTTTGTCCATGGGATTCTCCAGATAAGAATACTGGAGTAGGTTGCCATGCCCTCCTCCTAACCCAGGGATTGAACCCAGGTCTCCCAAGTTGTAGGTGGATTCTTTACCATCTGAGCCACCAAGGAAGCCCAAGAATACTGCAGTGGGTAGCCCATCCCTTCTCCAGGGGATCTGCCTGACCCAGGAATCGAACCAGGGTCTCCTGCATTGCAGGTGGATTCTTTACCAGTTGAGCTACCAGGGAAGACCCTAATCAACTATACTCCAATATAAAATAAAAAGTTAAAATTTTCAACTTGAAATTTGCCTTTGATCATAAAACTTTAATTTCAGAACATGTAATTATTGGCTTTAGTGTATTGTTTCCTCACAAATTTGTTCAGACTCTCTATTTACATTCTAAAAGCCTTAAATCCAAATTATGTATATAAGAACGGAAGAAGGGGAGCAGAGTAACCCACCTAATGTTGTCTCTCACCAAGCAATAGTATCTTCCAGAATATTCTTGTTCCTTTTTAGCTTTTTTCCCCACCCAATTTTTATCATCCAACTCATAACGTTTTTCAGTTGTGATGCCATAAGGGAGACTTCCACTTTCAGTGATGGTAGACTAGCTGATTGTATACCAACCCTCCCACTAAAAACAACTAGAAAATATACGGAAAAAGTGTTTGAAGGTAGCAGAGACCTACCAAAGAAGCGAGGTACAAGGGATTCTGAAAAAGACCCCCACCATTTCAACTGGGACTTCTAACAAGCTATTCCTTCAGACGGGGATAAAACAGAAGTAGAGCAGCCTTCACAAGGACTATGGCCCAGATTTACATTGGCTTAATCCTTGATTCGGAGAAGGCGATGGCTCCTCACTCCAGTACTCTTGCCTGGAAAATCCCATGGATGGAGGAGCCTGGTAGGCTGCAGTCCATGGGGTCGCTAAGAGTTGGACACGACTGAGCGACTTCACTTTCACTTTTCACTTTCCTGCATTGGAGAAGGAAATGGCAACCCACTCCAGTGTTCTTGCCTGGAGAATCTCAGGGACTGGGGAGCCTGATGGGCTGCCGTCTATGGGGTTGCACAGAGTCGGACACGACTGAAGTGACTTAGCAGCAACAATCCTGGATCGTAAAGTGATCTACCCATCTCCAAACTGCCTGCAAGAGGCAAAACACAGTTTTTGGGGAAGATAACATCATCTAGAGCTTCAAGTTTACTGTATAGTTTTGCATACATGATAACTAATCTATATGACTAAAAGCCAAAAAAAAAAAAAAACAGACCTATAGTACATCCGGAGAAGACAATGGCACCCCTCTTCAGTACTCTTGCCTGGAAAATCCCATGGACGGAGGAGCCTGGTGGGCTGTAGTCCATGGGGTTGCTAAGAGTTGGGCACGACTGAGCGACTTCACTTTCACTTTTCACTTTCCTGCATTGGAGAAGGAAATGGCAACCCACTCCAGTGTTCTTGCCTGGAGAATCTCAGGGACTGGGGAGCCTGATGGGCTGCCATCTCTAGGGTTGCACAGAGTCGGACACGACTGAAGTGACTTAGCAGCAGCAGCAGCAGCAGCATAGTACATCCAGACATTGGAGTTTCTTAGACACAGATTTAAAATAACGGCGATTAATATTGTCAAGAAATAGGATGACAATTTGGAGACTTCTTTCAGAGAACTGGGCTTCCCTTGTGGCTCAGACAGTAAAGGATCCAGGTTCAATCCCAGGGTTGGGCAGATTGCCTGGAGAAAGGAATGGCTAACCACTCCAGTATTCTTGCCTGGAGAATTCCATTGACAGAGGAGCCTGGTGGGCTATAGTCCATGGGGTCGCCAAGAGTTGGACATGACTGAGTGACTAACAATTTTAGAGAACTATATATGTATATAGTTCTAAATATATATATATAAACTATACACACACACACACATATATATAACTGAATGGAAATTCTAGAACTGAGCACTATAGTAATGGAAGATAAGAATTCGGTAGTGAATTTCATACCAGGTAGGACATAACTGAAGAGATGAATAGTGGATTGGTAAGAAAGTCAGAAAGAAATAGATTGAAACTCACAGAGGAAAAAAATAGAAAGCACAGGAAAGAGTGTAAGAGATATATGGAATATGGTGGAAAATCTAAATATGTGTAATTGGGGTCCACAAAGCAAGGAGGACAGAGAGAGAGCATTATTTGAAGAGATAATGAGGATTTTCCAAAACTGGTGAATGGTTTCAAGAAACACTGTAAACTCTTGTCTGGACACAAAGAAAGCCACACACTGAGGCACATCGTGGTAAAATGCTAGGTGGCTTGAAATCACTCCTTCAGTTGCTATTTGGCAAGAATGTCTTCAGCTCAGTGGGCAGCACTGTGGCTATGAATTCCCACAACTGCTTCCAGAGCTTTGCCTTTAAATTCTTACCACACACGTCTCTCTTTGGGGGTGCAGTTTCTAAGGACCAGCTTTGGTCTTTGGTCTTCGTAAGAGCTCTGCGCACCCAGCGGTGGAGTTCTCCTCTCGATGAGCTTTTGTCTGTGGCCCCAGGGGAGCACACTCAGTGCCTTGTGTGTCCTCGCTGGCCTCCTGCTGAGGGGCTGGAAACACATTGCCATTTTTTTTTCCTTTGGCTGTGCCTCTCAGCTTGTGGGATCTTAGTTCCCCGACCAGAGATTGAAACCGGTCAGCAGTGAAAGCGTGGAGTCCTAACCACTGGACCACCAGGGAATTACCAGGTTTCCTATCTTTGTTCCACCACTTACTCATCATGTGATCTCACTTCTTGAAGCTTTCAGTCCTAAAATGTACAATTAAGATGATAATGGTTATTTACACTTTTTAGGGGTATTATGAGAATTAGATGAGTTCATGGATGTAAAAGTTTTGACATACAGGAATTAATGGAATTAGTGAATGAGTTTATTTTTAAATCTCCTCAACCCATGTCTTCAGTCTGATTGGCAGCCACATATTCCTTCCTTAATAATAGCTGAGGCTTTCTTCAGATTTTTGTGCCTGGCTCATCCCAGTGGGAAGTAACATGAAAGGAGAGGAGGTGGTATACATTTTGTATCAGAGGAGAGAGCTTAAAAATTAATCTCCTTAAGTATGTACAAGAGTTGGTGAACTTCACCTTTCAAAAGAAGTGAACATTCACAAGGAGTTAGAAAAGTTTCTGAAGAACCAGAGAAATCAGATCCTGAAAAGATCAAATAAGCCACCTAGATTGTTAAACATTGCCACTCTTACTACCCTGACCCAATTTAAATTTGGTTCCTGTTTCTGCCTTAAAAAAAAAAAAAAAGATGCATAAAATATATACCATTTTCTCTATCAGAAAATTCTTTAATAACAATTCCATTAATTTGGACCCTGTATCCCTGATTCAGCTGCCTTCTGACTACTGTTAACTCCTTGACTGATGCATTTTAATATATGCATGTAAGTCAAGAAACACCAGGAGTAACAGGCAAATTTGGCCTTGGAGTACGGAATGAAGCAGGGCACAGGCTAATAGACTTCTGTCGAGAGAATGCACTGGTCATAGTAAACACCCTCTTCCAACAACACAAGACAAGACTCTACACATGGACATCACCAGATGGTTGACACCAAAATCAGAAAATTATATTCTTTGCAGCCAAAGATGGAGAAGCTCTATACAGTCAGCAAAAACAAGACCAGGAGCTGACTGTGGCTCAGATCATGAACTCCTTATTGCCAAATTCAGACTGAAATTGAAGAAAGTGGAGAAAACCACTAGACCATTCAGGTACGATCTAAACCAAATCCCTTATGACTCTACAGTGGAAGTGAGAAATAGATTTAAGGGACTAGATCTGATAGACAGAGTGCCTGATGAACTATGGATGGAGGTTTGTGACATTGTACAGGAGACAGGAATCAAGACCATCCTCAAGAAAAAGAAATGCAAAAAAGCAAAATGGCTTTCTGAGGAAGCGTTACAAATAGCTGTGAAAAGAAGGGAAGCAAAAAGCAAAGGAGAAAAGGAAAGATACACCCATTTGAATGCAGAGCTACAAAGAATAGCAAGGAGCAATAAGAAAGCCTTCCTCAGTGATCAATGCAAAGAAAAAGAGGAAAACAATAGAATGGGAAAGACTAGAGATCTCTTCAAGAAAATTAGAGATACCAAGGGAACATTTCATGCAAAGATGGGCTCGATGAAGGACAGAAATGGTATGGACCTAACAGAAGCAGAAAATATTAAGAAGAGGTGGCAAGAATACACAGAAGAACTGTACAGAAAAGATCTTCATGACCCAGATAATCACGACGGTATGATCACTCACCTAGAGCCAGACATTGTAGAATGTGAAGTCAAGTGGGCCTTAGGAAGCATCACTATGAACAAAGCTAGTGGAGGTGGTAGAATTCCAGTT
>NW_011495018.1:11379631-11406771 GCF_000754665.1 Bison bison bison | reverse complement strand
TGCTGTGAAAGTGCTGCACTCAATATGCTGGCAAATTTGGAAAACTCAGCAGTGGCCACAGGACTGGAAAAGGTCAGTTTTCATTCCAGTACAAAGAAAGACAATGCCAAAGAATGCTCAAACTACAATTACACTCATCTCACACACTAGTAAAGTGATGCTTAAAATTCTCCAAGCCAGGCTTCAGCAATACGTGAGCTGTGAACTTCCAGATGTTCAAGCTGGTTTTAGAAAAGGCAGAGGAACCAGGGATCAAATTGCTAACATCCACTGGATCATCGAAAAAGCAAGAGAGTTCCAGAAAAACATCTATTTCTGCTTTATTGACTATGCCAAAGCCTTTGACTGTGTGGATCACAATAGACTGTGGAAAATTCTTAAAGAGATGAGAATACCAGACCACCTGACCTGCCTTTTGAGAAACCTGTATGCAGGTTAGGAAGTAACAGTTAGAACTGGACTTGGAACAACAGACTGGTTCCAAAAAGGAAAAGGAGTACGTAAGGCTGTATATTGTCACCCTGCTTATTTAACTTATACGCAGAGTACAGCATGAGAAACGCTGGGCTGGATGAAGCACAAGCTGGAATCAAGATTGCCGGGAGAAATATCAGTAACCTCAGATATGCAAATGACATCACCCTTATGGCAGAAAGTGAAGAAGAACTAAAGAGCCTCTTGATGAAAGTGAAAAAGTTGGCTTAAAGATCAACATTCAGAGAACTAAGATCATGGCATCCGGTCCCATCACGTCATGGCAAAAAGATGGAGAAACAGTGGAATCAGTGGCTGACTTTATTTTTCTGGGCTCCAAAATCACTGCAGATGGTGATTGCAGCCATGAAATTAAAAGACGCTTACTCCTTGGAAGGAAAGTTATGACCAACCTAGACAGCATATCAAAAAGCAGAGACATTACTTTGTCAACAAATGTCCGTCTAGTCAAGGCTATGGTTTTTTCTGTGGTCATGTATGGATGTGAGAGTTGGAGTATAAAGAAAGCTGAGTGCCGAAGAATTGAAGCTTTTGAACTGTGGTGTTGGAGAAAACTCTTGAGAGTCCTTGGACTGCAAGGAGATCCAACCAGTCCATCCTAAAGGAGATTAGTCCGGTGTTCATTGGAAGGACTGATGTTGAAGCTGAAACTCCAATACTTTGGCCACCTGATGCGAAGAGCTGACTCATTTGAAAAGACCCTGATTCTGGGAAAGACTGAAGGCAGGAGGAGAAGGGAATGACAGAGGATAAGAAGGTTGGATGGCATCACCAACTCAATGGACATGGGTTTGGGTGGACTTTGGGAGTTGGTGATGGACAGGGAGGCCTGGCGTGCTGTGGTTCATGGGGTCACAAAGAGTCAGACACGACTGAGTGACTGAACTGAACTGATGAACTCATACACATTTTCTGTAATTATTATACTGCAAAATATTTTATTCTCATTGTGTTCTTTTTATTTAGGTAAATATATAGTTATACAAAAAAATTGTTGCATAAAATTGGAAATTAAAATCTTACTCAAAGAGTATTTCTAACCACTATTAGCATCAACTTGTCTGATATTTGGCTCTCCATTCAGAGAATTAAGAGAAATCTCCATCCACAGAGCACTTATTTTATCAGGCACCAGGAGAAGCCATCACTGTGCTAGATCTCATTTGGTCTTCACAGCAACCTGGAGAGGTCTTTAGGCCCAGGGCATCATTTTTTTTTTTTTTTTTTTCACTAGGCAGAAATTTCATTTTAATACAATATAAAATTACTATTATTTTTGGCTTCACTGCAAAAGATCATGCCCTGTGGGATCTTAGTTCACCAACCAGGGATTGAACCCATATCCCCTACAGAGGAAACATGGAGTCATCACCACTGGACCACCAAGGAAGTCCCATGAATATAAAATTGTACAGAAGTAATATGAGATATCTTAGTCTGTTGGACTGCTATAGAAACTACCACGGACTGTGTGTATTATAAACAACAGAAATTTATTTCTCACAGTTTTAGAAGCTGAGAAGTCCAAGATGAAGGTGTCAGTAGATTCAGTATCTTGTGAGAGCCCACTTTCCTGATTTGTAGACAGCTGTCTTCTCACTGTGTCCTCACATGTCAGAAGGGTGAAGGAGCTCCCTGTGGTCTTTTTCATAAGGGTACTAATCCCTTTTGTGAGGGCTCCACCCTTGTGACCTAATTACCTTCTAAAGGCTCCACCTCCTAATATCATCACATTCAATTCAGTTCAGTTCAGTCACTCAGTAGTGTCCGACTCTTTGCGACCCCATGAACCACAGCATGCCAGGCGGGAGGCCTGGTGATGGACAGGGAGTGTCCATCACCAACTCTCAGAGCCTACCCAAACTCTTGTCCATTGAGTCAGTGATGCTATCCAACCATCTCATCCTCTGTCGTCCCCTTCTCCTTCTGCCCTCAATCTTTCCCAGCATCAGGGTCTTTTCAAATGAATCAGCTCTTTGCATCAGGTGGCCAAAGTATTGGAGTTTCAGCTTTAGCATCAGTCCTTCCAATGAACACCCAGGACTGATCTCCTTTAGAATGGACTGGTTGGGTCTCTGCAGTCCAAGGGACTCTCAAGAGTCTTCTCCAACACCACAGTTCAAAAGTGTCAATTCTTTGGTGCTCAGCTTTCTTTACAGTCCAACTCTCACATCCATACATGACCACTGGAAAAACCATAGACTTGACTAGATGGACCTTCGTTTGCAAAGTTGGAGGTTATGATTTCAACATTTGGACTTGGGGGAAACATACATGTTCAGTCTGTTGCACCAGGTAAAAAGTGAATTTTTCACTCTATCCCCTTGTCCTAGTCCCTCTCTTATTTATATTTCTTTATAGTGTTTCCTCAGTATTTTGTAATTTTTGTTGCTGTGTATGTGATGATTTTTTAAAAACAATTTCAAGTTGGATATTGTTAGTACATGGGCAAGTATTGATTATTATTCATAATCTTATGTTAGTTGCCTAACTCTTCACTCTTATGAGTACTAATAATTTTCAGTTGTTTTTCTTTTGTATTTACTGAACATCAGTTTTCTCATCTGTGAAATGAAGATAGTGTGACAGAGCTTTAATAAGGACTGAATGAGATAAAGAAGCTGAGCTTAGTGCCCAGCTCAGTGGGGGCTTGATTAATATTAATTTGCAGTCTCACTTGCACCATCCTCACGATAAGATCTTTTCTTCATGATTCCCTTCACTGATTGTGGGAAAAGGATTATGGAGAAATGATTTGATCAGAAAAGGCTCTACTTACAGTTGCTGATACTGAAAGACCGACATCAATCAAGAGGCTACTAATAGTTCTTTTTTTTTCACTCTTTACGTGCTTAAAAAATTGTGGCAAAATTCACCTAACATAAAATGTACCATCTTAACCATTTTAAGTGTAGTACTGTCTCATGAAATATTTTCACATTGTTGTGCAACCATCGGCTTCATCCATCTCCAGAACTCTTTTCATCATGCAAAACTGAAACTCCGTACCCATCAGCAGTAACTTGCCACTCCCTTCCAAATGCTGGCAGGCACTGTTCTGCTTTCTGTGTCTATGAATTTGATGACTCTAGGTACCTCATGTAAGCAGAAACATACATTATTTGTCCTTTTGTGTCTGGCTTATTTCATTGAACACAATGTCCAGGCTTCCCTGGTGGCTCAGACGGTAAAGAATCTGCCTGCAATGCAGGAGACCTAATTTCAATCCCTGGGTGGGGAAGTTCCCCTGGAGAAAGGAATGGCTACCCACTCCAGTATTCTTGCCTGGAGGATTCCATGGACGAGGAGCCTGAAAGGCCGCAGTCCCTGGGGTCATGAAGAATTGAACATAACTGAACAACTAACACTTTAATGTCCTCAAGGTTCATCCATATTGTAGCATTTGTCAGACTATCCTACCTTTTTAAAGCTGAAAAACATCCCAGTGTATTAATATGTACATACTACGTTTTGTTTATCCATTCATCTGTCAGTAAACACTGGGGTTGTCCCACACCTTGGGTATTGTGAATACTTCCGCTTTGATTGTAGGTGAACAAATAGCACTTTGAGTCCTTGCTTTCAATTCTTTGATGTGTATATGCCAGTGGGTTTTTGAAAGCTAGAGCACATTAAGGATAAAATTCGTGTGTGCCTTCTTTGGTTTCTGTAGCCCTTGGAAGAACGGCCTGACCAGCAAACCCTGGGCATCTTAGGCTGCCGAGGCAGAAAGGAGGGGTCTTCAGTTGACTGCCACTGTGTGTTGAGCTTTCAAAACCCCCACCAGCTTGCCGTCTCAGCACTCATGGCTGCAGAAAGTGCTGGACAAATGCAAGATTTGCTGCTGCTGTTGCTACTCACAAATGTACATTTTTCTATTTTATTGTGTAATTCCAACCACTAAAATGACCCTGTACAATGTGGAAGCTCCAATCAAGCATTCACATGTGGCTTCCAGGAAAATAAAAATGCAGCAGGAAGCAGCAGCAGCAAGAGAAAGAAATTACTGGGAAAGACTCACAATATGAAATGCCGTGGCTGTTTTTTTCCCTCCCTCTCACCTTCATTTAAATGCCCTGTATTATTAAATGCAGCATTGTTTGTAATGGCAGAGACTATAAACAACCTCGATGTCTATCAGTGGGAAATGCTTAGATAAATCACACTTCTCCACGCCGTGTGAGATTGTAGTGCTGTAAAAAAGGTGCTCGACCTTTTTGTAGAGAAAGATCTCCCAGATAGTTAAGTGAAATAACATAGGTGAAATGCTGGTTAGATTGTAGAGTATGCTGTACTTTGCAGAAAAAATGAGCATTAAGACTGTGTGTTGTGTATTTATATGTATAATACATTCTTACTCTTGTTTGTGTGTGTGTGTGTGTATACTCTTGCTTATATAATGAAACTCTGGAATGATGACAAACCATTATCAGTGGTTATATTTGGGGATGGGAAGATTTTCACAGTATCACTTTTTAGATATACTTTTTATTCCGAAACCTTGTGAATAGATCATTTTTTGAAAATCAAGAGAGAGAGAGTTTGTATTTTCCTACCAGCCTGACCATGCTGCTACTGCTGCTAAGTCGCTTCAGTCATGTCCGACTCTTTGCGACTGCATAGACGGCAGCCCACCAGGCTCCCCGTCCCTGGAATTCTCCAGGCAAGAACACTGGAGTGGGTTGCCATTTCCTTCTCCAATGGAGGAAAGTGAAAAGTGAAAGTGAAGTCGCTCAGTCCTGTCTGATTCTAAGCGGCCCCATGGACTGCAGCCTACCAGGCTCTTCTGTCCATGGGATTTTCCAGGCAAGGGTACTGGAGTGGGGTGCCATTGCCTTCTCCAGCCTGACCATGGGAGAGGCTAAATATCTAAATTAAGTTGATTTACAGGCAACAAACAGTTGCATAATATCTTGCAAGAAAAAACACATCTCTGTTATGGGCTATTGAGAATTTATTTTCTGGTCAAGGAAACCAATAACTTCTGAATCTGACCCTAGAGATGTTGAGAGAGTTAGGGAGGGATTGGTGCTCAAAACCTCCCTCTACAGCTGACCCTAAACTCTTGGGAGAAAGGGGAGAGATGGGTCCAAGGTAGGAAGCCAAAGCCATGGTGGACTGGTTATACTTGGGCTTTCTCGCTCTCTTACATCACCCTGGTGAGCCAGGGCAATTAGCAAACCTTTGATTTATATGGCTGGATCCGAACTCGGGTTGTTTGAAACTCTGAAATCTCAATCAGCTCATAAATTAGCAGGCAGATGAACATGCTGATTGACTGAGTGCCCACTGCCATGTGTCCAGAGCACCTATCACTGCTCTCCCTGCAGGGTGACCAGGCAGGAATTGCTTGAGTTTGGAAAGCCCCAGTTGGGACTTCCTGTCTCTGTATCTCCAACTCACCTGGAGAAGCACAAGGTAGGGCTTATTCTCCCTACCAGAGAGCCATCACTAGCCAAGGAATAGTTAGTCTTAAGGGAATAACGGTGAACGCAGAAGAACAATTAAGAGACTTTTGAGGAGAAGCCACCTAAATGTCCATTGACAGAGGAATGGATAAAGAAGCTGTGGTACATATATACAATGGAATATTACTCAGCCATTAAAAAGAATGAAATAATGCCATTTGCAGCAACATGGATGGATCTAGAGATTGTCATACTGAGTGAAGAAAGACAGAGAAAGAGAAATATCCTATGATATCCTTTATATGTGGAATCTAAAAAGAAATGATACAAATGAATTTAAACGATACTAATGAACTTATTTACAAAACAGGAACAGACTCACAGACTTAGAGAATGAACTTATGGTTCAGGGCGGGGAAGAATGGGGGTAAGGGATAGTTAGGGAGTTTGGGATAGACATGTACACATTGCTATATCTAAAGTGATAACCAACAAGGACCTACTGTATAGAACATGGAACTCTGCTCAGTGTCATGCGGCAGCCTGGAAGGGAGGGGAGTTTGGGGGAAAATGGATACATGTATATGTATGGCTGGTTGCTTTGCTGTGCACCTGAAACAGCATTGTTAATTGGCTATACCCAACATAAAATAAATGGTTTAAGTAATTTTAAAAACGAGACTTCTGAGAAGCAAGAGTCCTGTGAAAGAGGGATGACTGCCGAAGTCAGAGATTCTGGGATGAGAAAATCCCGAGATCTAGTGACATATTATCTACCAAATTACACTTGAAACAGAAGGACACAGAAATACTGAAAAGAAAGAGATGAAAAGAGATACATGAGGCAACTAAAGCTCAAGGAACAGTTTTAGTATCAAAATGATTTTATGGAAAAACATCAAAGATAAAGAGTTGCATGCTGAAGAAAGGCACGATAAACCAAGAAGATCTAATGATTATAGACATATGCTCCTCATCCCATACCCTTGAAATATATAAAGCAAAATACAGTAGAATTAAGATGCTGCTGCTGCTGCTGCTAGGACACTTCAGTCGTGTCCGACTCTGTGTGACCCCATAGACGGCAGCCCACCAGGCCCTTCTGTCCCTGGGATTCTCCAGGCAAGAACACTGGAGTGGGTTGCCATTTCCTTCTCCAATGCACCGAAGTGGAAAGTGAAAGTGAAGTTGTTCAGTCATGCCCGACTCCTAGCGACCCCATGGACTGAAGCCCACCAGGCTCCTCCATCCATGGGATTTTCCAGGCAAGAGTACTGGAGTGGGGTGCCATTGCCTTCTCTGGGAATTAAGATGAGAGGTATATAAATCAAGAGTTATAGTTGGAGATTTTAACATATGCTCAAAAGCTGATAAGCAGAAAAAATTACCAAGGATGTAGAAGAGTTTAAGAACATGGTTAGTTAATCCAGATTAACGGAGATGAATTTAAGCAACACAGAATATACAATCTTTTGAGCACACACAGAATAAGCACACAGTGATTTATGTACCATAGCACAAAGGAAATCTCAGTGAATTTGAAAGAAATTGGGTACAAAATCAATATTAATAGCATCTTCTTACTCTAGAAATAACTCATTATAAAATGAAAACAAAAACAATTAGAAGCTCCACAGACCTTTCCATTTTCTAGGAGTTAACATAATAAAAAGCCTCAAGATCTTTATGAAGAAAAGTTTGAAACTCTATTAGACAATATAAAATAAAATGTAAATGAAAGAAGAGCTGTGGACAGGATAACATTATAAAACTATTAATTTCACTTAATTTGTAAATTCAATGCGATTCCAAATAAAATTCCAAGAGTATTTTGAGAGGACTTAATAATAATAATAAACTGATTCTGAAAATTAGATAGATGAATAAAACTTCAAGAATAGCTGAGATATCTTGGGGACAAAAAGGAGCAAAGAAAGATGACTAACACTACCAGATATTAATATATATTACAGAACCAGACATAAAACCAGGCCTGATTGAACAGAAAAGCATCTAGAAATAGACCCCATATAAATGGGGTTTTGGTATTTTATAGAGCTAGGGGAGAAGGGGATGACAGAGGATGAGATGGCTGGATGGCATCACTGACTCGATGGACGTGAGTCTCAGTGAACTCCGGGAGTTGGTGATGGACAGGGAAGCCTGGCGTGCTGCGACTCATGGGGTCTCAAAGAGTCAGATATGACTGAGTGACCTGATCTGATCTGATCTGAGAGCTAGGGAAAAGATGGATTATTTGGCAATTAATCTTGGCTTGTTATCTGGAGATAAAGTTGGATCCTCATCTCTACTATATGCAGAAATAAACTCCTGGTGGATTAAAGACCTGCCTTTAAAGATAAAAGCGCTATGTTATAGAAAACAATGTAGCTAATTCTTTATGATCTTGAGTGGTGGAGGATTTCTTAATAGGATGCTCAAAGTGTATACACTAAAGAAAACAATGGACTCTAACGTATTTAAAACTGACTTCTTTGGCTGCTGTTAATAGGCAGATATCATCAAAGTAAATAGATGACAGCTGGTAATATGCATGTGCAACATCTACAACTGGAAAGCAATTAACTTCTAGAGTGTAGGGGAAAACATCTAAAACTCAGTATAGAAAAAGGGAAATAAATTAGGAAAAAGAATTAAAAGGGAAATTACATGAATGGACAAGTTACGGAAGAGGAAGCCTGAATGAATGACACATATCCAAAGAGATGCTCAACATCAGTCAGAAAAACACAAATTGAAATAGTGATGAGACCCTATGTCCATTTGATACCAAAAAAAAAAAAAAGTTTTTAAGTTTATGTCACTCCCCTGTGTTAAAACTTTCACACACACCCATGCCACTTGCCCGATGGACCACACACTCACCTCTCCACTTTCCTCCTTTGCTTCATCTCATCAGACTTGCCTTTTAGTAAAACTCTAGTAACTGTGAAGATTGGAGAGAGAAGATACTAGAAAAAGAATGACTACTTAGAAGCCCACTGAAATAGAACAGGAAAGAGATGCCTAGACTGGGATGCCAAAGAGAGGGTCAAAGTGAAGAAACACTGAGAGAGAAGGAAGGATGTGCAGACCTTTGTTGGGGGGCAAGGAGTGGTTGTGAATGGCTTCTAAGTTTCGTCTCCCAACTTGTCCCATGGTGGTGCCATTCGTCAAGACGGAAAGGAGAAAGTCTAGGTTTATTTTCACTATGATGAGGCTGAGATAGCCATGGTACCTTCAGGAGGAGCTGTAGAGTTGTGGTTGGCTATGAAGGCTTGGCATCTAGAAGGGTGACCTGGGCAGAGGTGTCAGTTCACTCCATAGGAAGTGGTTAACATCATTTCGTTCAGTGAGACTGAGCCATAAAGCACAATAGCTTCCCTTTGTTGCTAAAGATGCCTTCTAACTACTGGCATTTTTTTTTTTTTGCAGGGCTAGGATGACCCCTCACCCCCAATTTGACCGCCTCATTTTATTTTTTGTCACATGATAAAGCTCACCTCTTGTTTTAGAGTCACACTTCATTGTTTGAAAAACTACTGATTGACGTCAGTGGTGAAGATAATTAAACTGCTTTACCTGGAGTTCAAATTCATGACTTTGGCCTCTTTAGTACTGTTGCTTTAACCAACCAGAGACTTAATATCTGACTCTGCTATCTGGCATGAAAATAAATGAACTTGAAAGTGAAAAAGTCTTCTTATTGTATTTGTTTATTAGATGACATTTTGAATGAGTTGTAGGTTAAAGTGATAAATGCTGTTACTAGAACTTCCAGGTTATTGATATTCTAGGATTTATGATCTAGAGTTACTTTCTAGTACTAGTAAGTATACAAATTCAAGTTACAAAGGTTCTAGAAAAGTACCGTGAGCTAATTAGAGGCACTTGATATATAAGCAATTGTGATATAATAGGAGATATGATTTTTCCCTCAGGCTGTTATCTGTGGATAGTCTTTCAGTGTAGACAGTGAGCTAAGAACATGGGAACATGGGATTTGGGACTTCCCTGGTGGTCCAGTGGTTAAGACTCCACGTTTCCACTGCAAGGGGTATGGGTTCAATCCTTGGAAGGAGAACTAAGATTCCCACATGCTGCTTGGCTAATAATAATGCAGTACCATTTATTAAAAATAGAACATGGAATTTGGAGGCAGACTTGAGACCTAGCTCTTCCACTTACTAAATGTGTGTCTTCTTAGGCTGTGGTTCGAAGATGGCTAGGGCAGTTCCAAACATCCAGAAGCATCAGAAGGGAGTCTTTCTTCCTGCATCTATGTAAGTTATTGAGAGACCTTGCCCGGAGAGCTAAGGCATACTTCCCTTCACATCTCAGTGGCTGGCATTGCACTGCATGCCCTGTCCTGAGCCAGTCATTGGCAAGGAGGGCATGGAACTATTATGTTTGGCTAGACCACGTCTCTCATATTCCAGAAAGTCACGATCCTGTGTCTGGGTGTGCGTTTATCTGCATCCACTGTCAGTTGTCTTTTCAACCTGCTGACTCATCCTTTAAATTCTGAAGAATGTTCTTGAAACATAAATAAGTTAATTTTCTTCCCTGTGGTTTTTCTGTTCTCTCCTCTGGGAGTGCCCCTCTTATGTGAGTGGTCTGGTCTACTATTATTCTACCTCCTGGACTGGTCTCCTATTCTTCTTTCTCTAATATTTTTCATCCCTTTGGAGTTTTGTTTTCTGAGTTCTTCATTTTGGCTGCTAAAAAATTTAACTCCCAAGAGCCCCCCTTTTTTCTTCTTTTTCTACTTTTTTCTTCTTTGTGCTCAGGGAAAGTGAAAGTCACTTGGGCATGCCCGAGTCTTTGCGACCCCATGGACTATACAGTCCATGGAATTCTCCAGGCCAGAATACTAGAGTGGGTAGCCTTTTCCTTCTTCAGGGGACCTTCCCAACCCAGGGATTGAACCCAGGTCTCCCACATTGTAGGTAGATTCTTTACCAGCTGAGCCACCAGGGAAGCCCCTTAGCATCCTGTTCTAATTTCATGGAGATAAACTATTCTCTTATTGCCCTGAGAATATTAAATGTGGCTTTGAAGCTTTTGTTCTTAGAGTGTCTACTTCTTCTAAATTGCTTTTTACTATTTTTGGTGTCTTTCATGTTAAGGATTTTACTCAAATATCTGATAATTATTTTTAAGCTTGAGACACCAAGAACCCCTGTGGGACTGGGCTTGTTGATAGAGAGCCTCACCATGGGTGGAAGGACCATTTCATTGGGGATTCCTCCCTCTCTCCTAACTGTCTTTATGTCTTTTCATTTGAATTGGCCAGAGAAGAATTTTAAACTCCTTCTTGGGGTTAGAAGCCTGGTTTACCCTGGGTTCTGAGTCAGGGAGGAGAGCTGAGTGTTTCAACATTAATATGTAGATCAGTCTTATTTTCAGTATCTTACTCTGTCTCTCAACTAGGGCTGGTGCCCCCGTCTTTTTATACCCATTCAAATGAATAAACCTCCCATTTTCTGCCAAGGTGGAGCAGGTGCAGCTGCTGAAAAGCATCACACTGGGGAGAGCATCCAGGAGATCTCAGAAAAACTGAGAAGATGGTGTAGTGTTCCCTTATACCCAGCACTCAGTTCCCATTATTATTAGCATCTTACACTGGTATGATTCATTTGTTACAATTAATAAACGGATACTGGTGCATTATTAATCTTTTAAATTTTGGGCCATATCCCGCAGCATGTGGGATCTTAGTTCCCTGATCAGGGGTCAAACCCATGCCCCCTGCATTTGGGAGCATGGAGTCTTAACCCCTGGACGACCAGGGAAGTCCCATAAGCATTTCTAAAAAATAATTTTGCTTATTCATTCTCCCTTCTGGCTGGGTGGGGTCTTTGTTGCTGCATGGGCTTTTCTCTGGTTGCAGAGAGCGAGGCGACTCCCTAGTTGCAGTGCATTGGCTTCTCCCTGCAGTGGCCTCTCTGGTTGCAGAGCACAGGCTCTAGAGCAGTCGGGCTTCAGTGGTTGCAGTGGGTGGGCTCAGTAGTTGTGGCTCCAGGGATCTAGAGCACAGGCTCAGTAGTTGTGGTATGTGGGCTCTGTTGCTCTGCAGCCTGGCATGTAAGATCCTCCTGATCAGGGATTGAACCCATATCTCCTGCCTTATTAGGCGGATTCTTTACCACTGAGCCACCAGGGAAGCCCCATAAGCATTTTAAATAAATGAATGAGTCTCTGTAGTCCTCAGATAACTTAGGATTGTGCCTTCTTATAGTAAGTCCTAAACAAATAATAACTGTTTGCCACACACACTACCAAATGCTTTATTACCACAGCAGAATAAATAAGCATGCAATTAAGTCACAGAAGATGAGAACCGCAAAATTCAAAGACACAGTACTCTGCTTCCTCCAGATGAGTAGCTTTTATTTAATGCTTATGAGTTATTCCATTCAGTCACACCTAATGCAGTTGGAAGGAAGATGCTAGAATGGGTACAGCGGCTGCCCTCCTAGAAATAGCACACTGAATAAGTAGGGTGTGTCTAGGTGCCAAGGAGAGGAAGGAGAAATGAAGTCAGGTTCTCAGGAGCAATGTATGCGGAGAAAAACATCATACGTTAACAACACTAGGGAAGAAAATACTGATTCCTAGGGCTCACCTCTACCTCTTTGAAACCTAAAGCCTGAGCACAGAAAAATTTATTCTAATTAAATACAGCTTCATTTTAATCCACTTCAGAATTTTCATCCATCTCTTTTACATTTGAATTTTAAGATTTCACTCTTTAATATTACTATTCATATTACTACTCACATTTTGGTTAAAATGCTAAGTACAAATCATTTGTTGGACTTTTTCACGGTGGGGAGAGGTGGAGGGTTGATGGCACCATCTGGGAAGTTCTATCTTAATGGGATTTGGGAAATGAGATAGGCCAAGTTGGTGATGTTTGTGGCTGAAAATGATAATGCCTTCCAGTGGCAGCCCAACTGACATTATTATTAAAGCCTGTATATATATTATTAAAGCCTGTATATATTAAAGCCTGTATAAAGCCTGTATATATATTTTAGAAATAATAATAAATTGGAGTTGAACTTTTGGTTCCTCTCCCAGGTTAAACTCCTCAATGTTTATCTTGTAGAAGACACAGAAAGAATTTGGTTTTAGACCTGTATATTTATCTAAGTGCAGTGAGTAACCATTTTTTTGTCTTTTTTTGTTGTTGTTGTTGTATATTTTCTATAGGGAAAAAGCAAAAATGTGCTTCAGAGCAAAACACAGAAAAAGTCATTAAAATAAAAACTCAAGATTGAGCCTCTGTAATATATTTTGCTAGTGGCAGCATAGCCCAATAAATCAGGTCTATTTGTTCACTTTCTTTATAATTGATTTTCCATATTTTTCAGCAAGTCATGGAAAATTCAGCTTTAAATATGTCTGTTTTTATCTATGACCTACTGTGGGAAGAAATTACTTGTGTCCATATTTTAAATTATTTGCCCTCATGAAATTTTCATGGTCTTCCCTCCAGATTGCTCTTCCATAAAAGGGCTCATTCATTTATTCACCCATTGCTTGTAAACGCCTTCCGCTGGACTCCCAGGGGTTAGCTCAGTGTCTGACATATGGTAGCATTTTACACATATTTGATGGATGAAAAAGTGTTGTCTGCATGCACACAACATCGTTTTGAATGTTTTTCCTAAGACATGGTCCCTTGCGATGTTCATTTTCTTTCCCTAAAGGCTCTCCCTTTCTTTGCCAGAGAAAGAGCTTTTTAAAAAAGTTAGTTTTAATTGGAAGATGAAAATTGCTTTACAGTATTGTGTTGGTTTTTGCCATATATCAACATGCATCAGCCATGGGTATACATATGTCCCCTCCCTCCGCATCCCACCCCTCTAGGTTGTCACAGAGCACTGGATTTGAGCTCCTTGAGTCATGATAATGAAAGAACTTTTAACTGGGTTCTGCCTTTAGAAGGGAGGGACTTCTCTTCTCCTTGCCACAGTTCCCCCTTCTTACTGGTTGGAGTGCAGACAAGATGTAGAGCTATTGTAGACAGATAAAGGCAATGCTCTTGAGGATGGAGAGTCACGGATGGCAGGTGTCTGGATCCCTGCATGACCCAGCGGAGCAGAGCGGCCCTCCAGCCCCCATACTGCCCGTGCAGCATTACATGAGAGAGAAACGAACTCCCATCTTTTTAAAGCCATTGTTATTTGGAGATGTTTCTTACACAGCAGCCAGATCTGTTTTTTAACCATACAGTTCTCAGGGCATTTAACTCTAGAAGGGTTGAAATTGTTAGTTCCTTGGTCTTGTCTGACTTTTTGCAACCCCATGGACTGTAGCCCACCAGGCTCCTCTTTCATGGAATTCTCCAGGCAAGAATATTGGATTGGGTAGCCATTCTCTGCTCCAGGGGAAGTTCCTGACCCAGGGATTGTACCTAAGTCTCCTGCATTTCAGGCAGATTCTTTACCATCTGAGCCACCAGGGAAGTCCACAAAGGTTGAGAAGTTCTTAAATAACCATAATGTATACCAGGATGAGAGAAATTCCATGAGAGAGTTCAATAAATGCTCTGAGAGTTTAGAGGAGGGAGGGTTCACACCCACCATTAGCAGAGCAAATGAAGTGTGCTTTAGATATTAGGATGTCTGAATTTTTAAGTTTTTTAAAAATAACTTTATTTATTTATGATTTGGCTGCACTGGGTCTTAGTTGTGGCACATGGGATCTAGTTCCCTAACCAGGGATTGAACCCTGGCCCCCTTCATTGGGAGCTTGGAGTCTTAGCCACTGGACCACAAGGGAAGTCCTATGGATGTCTGAATTTTGGCGAGCAGCATTACTCTAGGGTTTGATGGCCATGGATATTGTTATTCATGGTACCTTAACCGCCTGCCTTACCTTGCTTGTCTGTCTGGCACAACGTTGCCACCTTCAGATTTGGGCAAAGCAGACAGACATTCCAGAGGGCCTGGGGAGAGGGAGGGGTCAGTGTGCACTCAGCTTGCATGCAGAACAGAAACTGACCACGCTCTCTCTAGGTAAATAAGTTCTGACCCTTGCAAATTATCGAGATGGCCAGGAGATGTGAGATCGGACAGATGTTGGGGTTCAGATTCTACCTTTAATTTGCAAATTATCGAGATGGCCAGGAGATGTGAGATTGGACAGATGTTGGGGTTCAGATTCTATCTTTACCATTTCCCAGCTGTGAGCAAAAGATTGTGATAGCTGAGATCTGGCTCAATGGGTTCAAATCTCTGTTCCACCCCGCAGGACCCATGAGATCATGGCGATTTGTTTTACCTCTCTGTGTCCTGATTTCCCGTGGGATAAGAGTACCCACTTCTTACAAGTGGTTGAGGACTGTTGAGGAGATTAAGTGATTAAGTGAAAACTCCTGATAATATTAAGTCTTTAACACACATTTAATGCTTAGTATGTGCCAGGCACACAAGTATATTTATATATCTATTTAATTTGTATATAGAGAAAATAGTGTCTGGCATATAATAAATATTTAATGAATACTACCTATGATTGTTGTTGTTTTTAGTGACAACTTCCTGTGATTTAATGGCCTCAGTTTACATACATGTAAAACCCAGGTGATAATACTTACCTTCTTGTCCTCATTTATAACATGAGGACCCCTTAGGGTCATAAGATTATGTCTGTAAAACACCTGCAAAATGCCTGGTAAGCAGGAAGATCAACATTATCAAGCACCTTTTGAAGTAAGTCTCTAAAAAATATTTCCTCATACATTTCCTATGTACTTCTAAGGCAAGTATGTGCAGATTTGTTCAATGCAGACTTGAGGGGAGAGGAAGCCATGGGCATAAGTGAAATAGTGTTGGCCAAACACTCTGCTACACTGATGATATTGTAAGGATTTTGTGGCAAAGATACAGAGAATTCCAGTTGGTGTCCGGGGTGGGAAATAGTAGTTGCCATTTATTGAGGCCTTCTATGTGGTTCACCAAGGCCCCGGGGTCTGTGGGACTGTGTCCTTTCCGATGGTCAAGAAAAGTAAGGTTCAGAGACGGTAACTGATCTGTCCACAGTCTCTCGGTTGGCCTAGAACCTATTGCACACACCCTCTGGGTTCCTGTTCAATCCCTTTCTGGCTGAAGTGCCAGTAGCAGGGCCAATGGTCCAGGCAGGAATGGTGGGATGGTGAGCTTGGCTTGCCTGGAGGTTCCTGTCCACCTGTGAGTATCAGTAGATCCCCTGCCCCTGTGACAGCCTCTGACTGTCCCAGAAGGTGCCCAAGCAAAGTATTAATAACCTCAGACCCTGTGGTGGTCCCTTGGGATCTTCCCTGGATCTTCCAGGACCTGGTCAACTCTCAGTCACTAGGGATAAAACCCTCTTTCAGCTGGAATGGGAGAACTCTTACCACGGTGTCTCCCAGTCTTGTGGTGTCATAGGAAGCATTGAAATCATAGGGAAGAGGGCTGTGAGTTGATCACTCATTTTGGTGGCTCTTTGAAAGCACGGTTCTCTTTCTCTTGCCTTTCTGGACCTCTGGAAGGGTTGTGGGGACTGTGCGGACCCCCTCAGTTCCTGACCATTCTTGCTGCTCTCCCTGTGTGGTTACTTCCTGGGCTTTGTGGCACAAGGGACAAAGCAGAAGATGCCCAGGGCTCCAGGTGGGACAGGTGAGGCTTGGTTCTTTCCACGCTGGGATTTCTAATCCATCTGGGTCTCCTCCAGGAGCCTTCAACACCTGCTCTTCTGGGAGCAGAGCCCAAAGCCAGGCTTTTTTGGGTCCCTCCATTCCTCTTCACCTCTCTGCCTCCCTTTTCCTGCTCCAAGGTAAGAGAATAGATGGGGAGGGCACAAGATGGGGAATCGCTTCTGCCAGATAGCACCGCTATTTAGATTTTTAAAAATTTGGACCGTACCCTTTGCACTTAGATACAAATAGTTTGTTGTCTCATTGTCTGGACATGACCTGGCCACAGCCCCTGGGACATGAACGCAGCCCACTTTTTATGATCCAAAGAGACTGTGGGTAGAGGGAGTATGGGGCCACGGGGCACATTCCTGTGTCCCAGGGTCATCCAGCTGCCTGTCTTTGCTTGGAGTGAGTGCGCCTGTGTGTTTCCACCCTTCCTTTGCGTCCCACATCCTTAATGTGATGAGACACGTTTCACCCAGTCCCTTTGTACAGAAACTATTGTGGTTGTATGTTTCTGTTATTTGGTATATATTTACTATAATACTCTGTTATTAGGTGTTAGCATGTATGAATTTTTCTGTGTTAAAGAGTTTGGGGAGCATTCCCCCAAAAACCCATCAGCCGTGTTTTACACCAAGAACATGTGTCAGACGTTTATAGGATTTAGGACAAGCTCAGGAACAGGTTTCATGAATGAGGGTAGTGGATGGTTCAGCCATATTATCTTTTGTTGTTCAGTCACTCAGTTGTGTCCGACTCTTTGTGACCCCACGGACTGTAGCACACAAGGCTTCTCTGTTCTTCACTGTCTCCCAGAGTTTGCTCATGTCTGTTGAGGCAGTGATACCATCCAACCATCTCATCCTCTGTCGTCCCCTTCTCCTCCTGCCCTCAGTCTTTCCCAGCATCAGGGTCTTTTCCAATGACTCAGCTCTTCGCATCAAGTGGCCAAAGTATTGGGAGTTTGAGCTTATCATATACTTATCATATACATATTATCTAGCATATCGTATACTCTTTACCAAGAATCTACTCTAGATAAAGCCATTTGAAACTCCAACAACCCCTGACTGGGGGCTCTCACAAAATTGGACTCATCCCGGGGAGGATTTGCTCCTCACCTGTTGGTCTGTAGTCATCTTTGGTAGGACTTATGCTTTGAGTCCTGATCTGAACACAGTGGCTGTGGACACTGGGGACTAGGAACAGAGCCTGATGATGGCCAGGAGTCAGATGCCTTTAAATGTTTACTTCTGAGCCAGTCTTGATGCGGGGCTTCTGTTTGGAAGTTGTCATTCATTGGCCCTGTCAGCAGATGTCACAAGGCGGATAGCTGTGAGTGATGACATGTTGCAGGGGGACACAAGATTGGAAAATCACTGGAGTGGGGCAAGGGGAGACAAATGGGCACTTTCTGTTTTAATGAAAATTTTTAGCAGTGAGAGGATGTAATTCAGAGATGATTTAAGATACAAAATGTACCTTTGAACTTATTGTTAATGTTTCTTATTTTTCCCAGACTATAGAAGTAGAAAAGTTGGAGGATACAGACAATTACAAAGAAGAAAACAATTACCCACCATTCCACCACCCAGAGATAAGCTTTTATCTATGCACATATTCCTACATGTAGCATATATTATATAAATATCATATACTTAATGTTTTAGAAATATTTTATTTAGAAACTTTTAATAATTATGACAGCAATACAGGCTTGCTGTAGAAAACTTGAGCAGAGATGACGGTCTCCCCAGCCACCTCATGGAAGGTCAATGTGGATATCTGGTGTGCATTCTTCTAGATATGTTCTTCACACACGTACTCCCTGCAAATTATTTTATTTACTCATCTATTCTTTCTTATAGCCATTTGGCCATAGATTTCCAATATCTTCTTCCAGTTCCCTGTCCTGGTGCCTGATTGGCTCAATTAATGAGCTCACCTTGCTGAATATACTGAGGCCACTGGTTCAATAGCTGGCTAGCACCCTTCTGAATCACAGCCCATAAGGGCTCGCCCATGGGACTGGCCACTGAACATGGATGGGAGCAACAGCCTACTTTCCTTTCTGGGACAAGGAGCTTCTCACAGGGAGTCTGTAGAGGACCCTGGGAGCAGGGTGGGTCCCTTACCCCCATCCTCCCTGTTCAGGGCGTCAGACTCAATAATTCCCACCCTGTCACAGGGAGCCTCTAGATGGTGACTGTGGTTGGCTTCGCAGATGCTACCTATGTTTAAGTTGATTTAAAGAAATGAAAGCTATGTTATGTCTCAGCATTTGTTATTGCACATTCATATGTACTGGAGAAGGAAATGGCAACCCACTCCAGTGTTCTTTCCTGGAGAATCCCATGGACAGAGGAGCCTGGTGGGCTGAAGTCCATGGGGTCGCTAAGAGTCGGACATGACTGGGAGCCTTCACTTTCACTTTTCACTTTCCTGCATTGGAGAAGGAAATGGCAACCCACTCCAGTGTTCTTGCCTGGAGAAGCCCAGGGACAGAGGAGCCTGGTGGGCTGCCATCTATGGAGTCTCACAGAGTCGGACATGAACTGAAGCGACTTAGCAGCAGCATTCATATGTATTCCAAACTTGTACTTGAACAACCTCCCAGAAACTCTGGAAAAATAGCTTCTGAGTTGGCTTCTAGTGTGTCTGAAAAGTTTTGGTGGTGTCTGGAAGCATGAAGAAGTTGACCCGTCTCATCTCTCCTGCAACATGTTGCTTACAGACATTACCCACCTCCTCAGAAGGGTCATGGCAATATTAACGCTGGTTCGGCTACTGACAGGAGAACTTGGGATTTCCCAGCGCTCTCTTAATTCTGTCATCAGCTGGGCTTAACACCACCCCCTCGCCCCTCTCCGCTTCCCCTGTCTTCCTCTCTGTACCTTCTGGAGGGTAGTGCAGTTGGAAACCCACACTTTTCTGTGTGCTCTCCCAATTGTTAAATGCAGCTAATTAACTGAATTTTCCGAAACTCTAGGCAGGAAGAGAAACCCACATCTGTGGGCTAACATTTGACACCATGGCACTGTAGCACTATATTCCAACCTCCCCATCGAGTTACATTGTTTTTTCATAATTTCAGAGAATCTCTCTCTGAAATCCCAAAATTCTTATCTTGCCTATCTCATGTGATTTATAGGCCAATTGGATGAGTAGTTATTTTAAATACCCTTTAGTTTACTCTTTAAGAGGGCTCATGGGCTGACTTGAAAACAAAAGGTGACTGTTTTGAAGATGCTTTTAATGTATGCTAAAGACATTTCGTTTAAGGAACAAAAACCAAAAACCACAACAAAAACCACTTACTCGGAGAAGGCAATGGCACCCCACTCCAGTACTCTTGCCTGGAAAATCCCATGGACAGAGGGGCCTGGTGGGCTGCAGTCCATGGGGTCTCGAAGAGTCGGACACAACTGAGCAACTTCACTTTCACTTTTCACTTTCATGCATTGGAGAAGGAAATGGCAACCCACTCCAGTGTTCTTCCCTGGAGCATCCCATGGACAGAGGAGCCTGGTGGGCTGAAGTCCATGGGGTCGCTAAGAGTCGGACATGACTGGGAGCCTTCACTTTCACTTTTCACTTTCCTGCATTGGAGAAGGAAATGGCAACCCACTCCAGTGTTCTTGCCTGGAGAATCCCAGGGACGGGGGAGCCTGGTGGGCTGCCGTCTATGGGGTCGCACAGAGTCGGACACGACTGAAGCGACTTAGCAGTAGCAGCATGGTACTTACTACATGTTAATTATAAACATAATTAAGACTGGAATTTTAAAAAAGAATTTGTTAACCACAAGGCAAATTAAAAACATAATTAAATAAAGTGTTTCACATTCTAAAACAAAAACAAAAACCAAATTCTGTGGTTTTGTAAAGAGAGGCCAAATGGAAATTAAACTTCTTACGGAAGTATCAGTGGGCATGCTCACCTCCCTAACATAAATTCAAGCCTACGTGATTTGAGTGTTATGATGCTATTTATCTCTTTGAACAGAGTAAAATGGTAGTGTATGTGACAAAATTACAACGTTGTGTAGTTCCTTTCTCCATTATTAGAGTCTAAAGCTCCTTTTTCTACATGAAATAAGGGTGACAATTATAGAGAAGCGCATCAGATGCTTTCCCTAGTACCTGCTCCCCGCCCCATGTCTTTCTCCTGCTTCCTCATTCTAAAACTGCCTGCAAGGTCCACAGGAAATGTATTGTGGTCTCAAAGCTGTCAATGCTAACTACTGGTTCATCTATTTTTCTGGCTCATCACCTTTTTCTTCTGAGGGATTAATCAGCTCTCAAGACTCTAAGATGTAAGAATAAGCCTGATGCTGTAAGGATGAGAGGAAAAATGAGTGAATGGAATGTGACCATAGTTGCTGGCTTCATGCCTGTATGTTCCTGTCACTGGGATGACATGCTATGATAAAATCCATTTCTTTTATGGGAATTTCTTTTTACAGAAGTACAGAGACGCCACGTGTCAGTAACTTAGTTCCCAGATTAGTGAAGACCTTGAAATCCTGTCCTCTATAAAACCGTGGGAAGTTTCCCTTCCAAAGTTAAGTCAAATATCTGACAATTAGAAAAAAATTCTAATGGGGGTGGGGTAGAGCTTAATAAGATCTAATTATAAAAGCTATGCAGTATTATGTTTAATGTAAGGGCAAACCATATCTTAGAGGATCACAAAAACTATTCCCTGGAACCATATTTATTTCTTCACAGTTCTTCATGACAGTTGAGAAGGGTTTAAAAGTCACAGATGGGGGGGTTGAATTTGTACTTGCACTTGTGTCTATTGGTAAAGACATTCTCTAAGTACAAGGTTCCTGTCAGCAGCCAATAATGACATTACTGTTGCTATCTTTTATCTCTATCATAGTTCCAGAAGCCTCAGGTTTTCAATCACAGCATGTTCCTATTGTGATGTATATTGCCAAAAATTTAACAAGAAATAATCTTAGGAGATATACAAAGGGTTTTTAAAGTTTAGGTGGCTATATATTTAAAGTAGTTGAAAAAAATACAGCTAGAACACCAAACCGATCAATTCAGATATGTATAACTCTTTGAAATAAAGTAGATGCTTTAAATGAAAGTAAGGAGCCTGACGGCCGGCAGTCTACAGGGTCGCAAAGAGTCGGACACGACTGAAGCGATTTAGCATGCATGCACACACACATTAAGTAAATAATAGTTTGAGTGATACATGAATATGACAAAAAGCATACGCATGGTATGGAAATGACCGCAGCATGAGAAACTGTGAGTTAATGGAGTCTCCCTGGGTCTAGCAGGCTGATTCTGTTTATCTGTCTCAGTGTTTGGCTGCATTGGGTCTTAGCGGCAGCCTCTGGGACCTGTTGGTGGGGCCTGTGAGTTCAGTGGTTGCTGCACTCTGGCTTGGTTGCCCTGTGACATGTGGGATCTTAGTTCCCCAACAAGGCATTAAACCTGCTTCCCTTGCATTGCAAGGCAGATTCCTAACCATTGGACCACCAAGGAGGTCCCAGGGTGATACTGTTTTTTAACTTTAAAATTTCAATCTGATTAAGGTAGACCTCAAGGATCAAGATAGATAATCCCAGTGATTTAACATCATGGGGAGCCTGAAGAGAATGTTCAGTCAGCTGTTGACCTTATCTTCCGATTTACCACCTGCTGTATCTTAGGTTCGGTTGTAGGCACCTTATTTTATATAATAGTGCAGACTCTGGATTTCTGACTCTATATTTTTTGTGTGTGTGAACTTAAATTTGTGTGAACTCAGATTTACTCAACCAACATGAACCTAATTTTTTCACATGTAAAGTGGGGAAAAATAGTACCTGGCTTGGGAGGTTCTTCTTAAGATTAATAAGCCAAAACACACCAGGGATATAGGCTGTTACCAAATGAAGCATTGGACAAATACTAGCTGTTACAGTTTTGGGCTTCCCCAATGGTTCAGTGGTAAAGAATCCGCCTGCAATGTAGCAGCTGCAGGAGGCACAGGTTTGATCCCTGGGTTGGGAAGATCCCCTGGAGGAGGCCATGGCAATCCACTCCAATATTTTTGCCTGGAGAATCCCATGAACAGAGGAGCCTGGTGGGTTACAGTGTGTAGAGTCGCAAAGAGTTGGACATGACTGAAGTGACTTAACGTGCACATACTCACACATGATTGTTTTATGTTTCTGAAAAGTTGTGTAAAGATAGTGGTTTATATATAAAATTTCATTTATCATGCCACAAATGAGCTTATTTAAAATAAATGCTTGGCGAATCCCACTGTGAAGCAATAATTACTATGAAATGTACTGTACTTTTGGACAGAATGGGCTGAAGGTGAGGCTGTTCTTAGAAACACTTAAGTTCTGTAAAGTTTTAAAGGCATTTATTTTCACTGTTTCTCACTGTGACTTGGCACAAAGAAAGGTACTTTAAAAAATAATATAAATTAGCTCGGGATTCTTGAAGGCAAATTTCCAAACTGTATGTGTAAGACTTCAGGATGATGGTCTGTATAATGAGAAAAAGTACTTCTACATTTCTCCTGGGAATTTTTTAGAGGAACTCTAGGTTATGGCACTTGAAAATGAGGTTTTGGTTTCCATTGTCTTTAGCATCACCTGAATGGAATGCAATTTCATTCTTTAAAAAGTTTGTAAGATATCAAACATCTTGCAGTTAGGTATGTCATATATTTTTACTTGGAAGAGGGTTTTTTTTTTTCCTTTAATTAATTCAGTTCAGCTGCTCAGTCGTGTCCAACTCTCTGTGACCCCATGGACTGCAGCATGCCAGACTTCCCTGTTTATCACCAGCTCCTGGAGACTACTCAAACTCATTTCCATTGCGTTGGTAATGCCATCCAACCATCTCATCCTCTGTCATCCCCTTCTCCTCCCACCTTCAGTCTTTCCCAGCATCAGGGACTTTTCCAGTGAGTCAGTTCTTCGAATCAGGTGGCCAAAGTATTGGAGTTTCAGCTTCAGCCTCAGTCCTTCCAATGAATATTCAGGACTGATTTCCTTTAGGATGGGCTGGTTGGATTTCCTTGCAGTCCAAGGGACTCTCAAGAGTCTTCTCCAACACCACAGTTCAAAAGCATCAATTCTTTGGGCTCAGCTTTCTTTATAGTCCAACTCTCACATCCATACATGACCACTGGAAAAACCATAGCTTTGACTAGACATCCCTTTCTTGGTAAAGTAATGTCTCTGCTTTTTAATATGCTGTCTAGGTTTGTTATAGCTTTTCTTCCAAGGAGCAAGTGTCTTTTAATTTCATGGGCTGCAGTTAATTAACTAATTAATTTTTGTCTGTGCTCGGCCTTCATTGCTGTGTGCAGGCGTTCTCTGGTTGCGGCGGGCAGGGGTTGCTCTCTCGTTGTGGGGTGCGGGCTTCTCATTGCGGTGGCTTCTCTTGTGGAGCACAGGCTCTAGGGCACTTGGACTTCAGTAGTTGCAGTGCGTGGGTTTAGTTGCTCCATGGCAGGTGGGATTTTCCTGGGCCAGAGACTGAACCCATGTCCCCTGCATTGGCAGGCGGATTCTTAACCACTGGACGCCAGGGAAGTCCTTGGAAGAGTATTTTGATTCTAGCTGTTTAGGTAGGGCTACATGTAGAATCGCAGAATTTTTAGAGTTGGAAGAAACCTGAGGTATTGTTGAGTCACCTCCTTCCTGGTGTTTCTGTCACAGAGCCCTACTGAAGTTCACCAACTTGTCCATGTTCCCCAGCTAGGTGGTGATTCTTCTAATGTACTACCACCCCAGGTCTGATTCTGTTTAGATTGGTCACTCATTAAGCTTCCACATCCTAAGTTTCTTAGTCCTGTCAAATTCCTTACGCATTTATTGCTTCTTTGTCCAAAAAGTATAAAAGGTGCGTGCTTTGACTACTTCTTAGGCCCCATTTCTGTAAGACCTTCATATGCCCAAGTTAAAATTAGTTTCTCTTTTCTCCCGTCAATCAGCCTGGTGTCAATTTTATTATTAGTGCAGCCACAAGAACTCAAGAGGAGTAGAAGGGGAAATTTCCCCTCCCCGACCATGCATAAGGGTGAGAGAGCCTTAAAACCATGGAGAATTGCCAGACAGGACCTGCGTGGCTGGGTGTTCAGGAATTTTCTTTTCCTGACTTCGGTGACAGTGGGAGACTCTCCCAACGAGAACCTGGAGACAAATAACTGATAGGAAAATTATCCTGGTACTTCTTTTCATGAAGAAAGAGAAAAGTTTTACCATGCTAAAGACCAAACCCCTGATTTATAAAGGGGTTGATTTCTACTTTGCAATTGCAAAGAAGAAAGGATAAAAATATCCATGTTGATTAAATCTCTGGGTATTGTGCTCCATTTCTCTTTTCATCTCTTGCCTGTAGGTTTATGGTCCCAGCAGCCTTGATTAGTTCATGATGTTCATTTTATTTGTTTATTTATGTTGAGCTCCACTCTGTACCACTCTCTGGCACAACTTGTTTGATGCACCCTAAATATTAAAGAGCTAATCTTTCCTACTGACAACAATAAAGAGGAGGAAGTATTTGGGCCTTCTCTCTGTGCCTAAATGTCTCCCTAAATGAATCTCAATTCACAAATAGAGGCTTTGGATTAAAACAAGCCATGCTTACCTATATGGGGAAAGAATCTAAAATCGAATGGTGTATGTATATGTATAACTGATTCACTTTGCTGTATCCCTGAAACTAACAGGATTGTAAATCAACTATACTCCAATGAGAATTAAAAAAGCCAACAAACAAAAAACCAAGTCCTCTTGAGACAGTTCTGAAAGGGGAAGTATCAGACACTCAGTTTTAGTATGAAATACATCGGTTTTCTCCCAACACCAAGTTGAAAGCTACACTTATGAAGCGATTTACCTATTTTGGGAGTGGAGAAGGAAGTGGAAGTAGGGCAAAGGAAGAGGGTATTGTGGCTCACAGGGGCACTTTGGACAGTTCAGAACACACCAGAGAATTGCTGGTGGTGCCTGGATGCTGGCTCTGGGAGAAGACTGAGGAGACTGGTGATTTAGTCCAGTGTAAGAAGAGCTTCTTTAATTAAGGAATAATTGTATGGATATTTTAATTTTTGCTCCTTTGTATTTATTAGATCCTGTGTAGAATAATTCTATGTGTTTATTAGAAAATCATCCAGAAATAGCCTGGTGGGACTTTTGCTCTTGCATTTAGAGAGCTGTCTGGTGGGAGAAAGATGATGCCCAGCAAATTGGACATTTGCACAGGGAAATTTTTGCCTTGGCCCGCTGTGCTGTTAACCTTCCACCTGGTGGCTAATTGCCTGTGGATCTCAAAAGCTGAAGCTAATTAGAAAACGAAAACTTAGAAATCTCAGTAAATGGGACATTCTGAAGATCTTTAGAAAACTTTTGTTTCCTCCCAAAGCAAGTTTCACTAACATTTATCTTTTGCTATTATGAAAGAAAGTATGATCTAAATGTCCTTGCATGAGTAAGTCTCCGAGATATATTTTGCCTTATTAATATTATTAGTATTTTTTGGCCACACTGTGTAGCATGTGGGATCTTTATTCTCTGACCAGGGGTTGAACCCATGCCCCTGCATTGGGAGCACTGAGTCTTAACCACTGGTCCACCAGGGAAGTCCCTTCTGAGGTTAAGACAACAAAATAGGTTTCAGGACTAAGCCTTAAGCATGATACACACACACACACACACACACACACTGTTACAGATCCTCTATAAGTAAATACAAGAATACAGGGATGTAAAGTAGCTGTCACAGAAGAACTATACAAAAAAGATCTTAATGTCCCAGATAACCATGATGATGTGATCACTCATCTAGAGCCAGACATCCTGGAATGCAAAGTCAAGTGGGTCTTAGGAAGCACCACCACGAACAAAGCTAGTGGAGGTGATGGAATTCCAGTTGAGCTATTTCAAATCCTAAAAGATAATGCTGTGAAAGTGCTGCACTCAATATGCCAGCGAATTTGGAAAACTCAGCAGTGGCCACAGGACTGGAAAACGTTAGTTTTCATTCCAATCCCAAAGAAAGGCAATGCCAAAAATGTTCAAACTACCGCACAATTGCACTCATTTCACACGCTAGTGAAGTCATGCTCAAAATTCTCCAAGCCAGGCTTCAACAATATGTGAACTGAGACCTTCCAGATGTTCAAGTTGGATTTAGTAAAGGTGGAGGAACCAGAGATCAAATTGCCAACATCCATTTGATCATTGAAAAAGCAACAGAGTTCCAGAAAAACATCTACTTCTGCTTTATTGATTACCCCAAAGCCTTTGACTGTGTGTATCACACCAAACTGTGGAAAATTCTTAAAGAAATGGGGATACCAGACCACCTGATCTGCCCCATGAGAAATCTGAATGCAGGTCAAGAAGCAACAGTTAGAACTGGACATGGAACAATAGACTGGTTCCAAATAGGGAAAGGAGTACATCAAGGCTGTATATTGTCACCCTGCTTATTTAACTTCTATGCAGAGTACATCATGAGAAATGCTGGACTGGAAGAAACACAAGCTGGAATCAAGATTGCTGGGAGAAATAGCAATAACCTCAG
>NW_011495018.1:11377102-11379250 GCF_000754665.1 Bison bison bison | reverse complement strand
TTTATTTTTAAAA
The DNA here is from genome assembly GCF_000754665.1 of Bison bison bison. NCBI lineage: Eukaryota > Metazoa > Chordata > Mammalia > Artiodactyla > Bovidae > Bison > Bison bison. The sequence continues at coordinate 11,379,237 of NW_011495018.1, read as the reverse complement.
CTCTGAAGGAGATCAGCCCTGGGATTTCTTTGGAAGGAATGATGCTAAAGCTGAAACTCCAGTACTTTGGCCACCTCATGCGAAGTGTTGACTCATTGGAAAAGACTCTGATTCTGGGAGGGATTGGGGGCTGGAGGAGAAGGGGACGACAGAGGATGAGATGGCTGGATGGCATCACCGACTTGATGGACATGAGTCTGAGTGAACTCAGGGAGTTGGTGATGGACGGGGAGGCCTGGCGTGCTGCAATTCATGGGGTCCCAAAGAGTCGGGCACGACTGAGCGACTGAACTGAACTGAACTGAATGCATTCATTTCTTTTGCGTAAGCATCTAGGATTGGAATTGCTGGTTCTTATAGTATCTGTTCAGTTCAGTCCATCACCAACTCCCCGAGTAAATATTTTTTTCCAGCCTGTGGCTTGTCTTTTTATTGTCTTAACAATAAAAAGTGGTTTTGAAGCAGAAGATTTAAATATTGATGCAGTCCAATTTATTAATTTTAAAACATTAAAAAAATCAGTTGTATTTTTTGTGTCTTACTTAAGAAATACTTGCCTAACCAAAACCCTAAAATTTTTTTTGATTTCTTTTATTTGTAAGTTTTATGGCATTAACCCTCTTGTGTGTGTGTGTGTGTGTGTGTGTGTGTGCACGCGCGCACGCACATTTGCTCAGTTGTGTGTTTGACTCTTTGTGACCCATGGACTGTAGCCACCAGGCTCCTCTGTCCATGGTATTTTCCAGGCAAAAATACTGGAGTGAGTTGCTATTTCCTACTCCATAACAATAGCAACAACAAAATAAATCTGACCTTAGACACTGACACTGAACTTGGAGATATAAAATGGCAGGAAGTTAATGCTTGCTGCCCATCAGAGATGGCATGCTGGGGGTTAAGTTGTAATCTCTTTGTAGGACTAGTTCTTATAAAGTAAAGACAGGATATCCCTCTTGCTGGTATGAAAAGAAGAAATATTTATTGATTTTATACCAGATGCCCAGGATCCAATTCTTCTGTCTTTGGATTGACAGTGTGACCCTTACCTGAGATGCATCCCAATTTCAGCAGATAAGACAACATAATTGTGCATTTATTTGCCACCTGCCTTCCACAGAAGCAGGTGGAACTCAAGCCAAGCACAAAGCTGAGTCGGGTCAGAAGGGCATCAGTGTTCATAGTCTGAGTCTATCCCCCAGAGCATATGGTCTATTTTAGGAGACAAAGACTTGATTAACCGAGCTGGCCCCGGTTCCAACGGAAAACAGAGCAAGAGTGTTGCAGCAGGGCACATAGGACTGGTGGGCGGGTTGCGTGATTTACTGTTTGGCAAGTTACCCGAGCGTCGGCTGCCCCCCTCCCCAATATCAACATGGAAAATGGAGTCTTCACAGCCATTTTGCTCCGCTTATTGAAGTTGAGTTGCTTATACTTCAGTCGGATTTGCTGAGCTGCACCTCCTTTTGGCCTACGTGCTAATAGATTTTTGTTGACTTGGATTGTCCTGCACTGCATTCCTTCAGCAATCAATCTATTACACAAATTCTACTCCTTTCTTCACGTGGAAACTGTGTGGTAGCACAGTTAACAGGGGCTGTGTTCTTTGGAGCAGAGTTCCCATTGTTGTTTGTCTAAGTCCTATCTAATCTTGCCTTCCCAAGGTGCAAAGTCTGGGAGATAAGGGCTACCATTCACGAAAACTAGCTTCTGATTGTTATCAGCCAGTTTATTCTGAGAGCATTTCCCCCCATCATTGTTTGTGAAATTGATTAAGACTAAGTAAAATTCAGATCAGATCAGATCAGATCAGTCGCTCAGTCGTGTCCCACTCTTTGTGACCCCATGAATTGCAGCACGCCAGGCCTCCTTGCCCATCACCAACCCCCGGAGTTCACTGAGACTCATGTCCATTGAGTCAGTGATGCCATCCAGCCATCTCATCCTCTGTCGTCCCCTTCTCCTCTTGCCCCCAATCCCTCCCAGCATCAGAGTCTTTTCCAATGAGTCAACTCTTCTCATGAGGTGGCCAAAGTACTAGAGTTTCAGCTTTAGCATCATTCCTTCCAAAGAAATCCCAGGGCTGATCTCCTTCAGAATGGACTGGTTGGATCTCCTTGCAGTCCAAGGGACTCTCA
>NW_011495018.1:11371935-11376608 GCF_000754665.1 Bison bison bison | reverse complement strand
TGCATTTTGGACTCTTTTGTTGACCATGATGGCCACTCCATTTCTTCTGAGGGATTCCTGCCCGCAGTAGTAGATATAATGGTCATTTGAGTTAAATTCACCCATTCCAGTCCATTTCAATTAGCTGATTCCTAGAATGTCGACATTCACTCTTGCCATCTCCTGTTTGACCACTTCCAATTTGCCTTGATTCATGGACCTGACATTCCAGGTTCCTATGCTATATTGATCTTTACAGCATCGGACCTTTAGGAAATGTTAAAACTCTGAAAGAATCGTGGTGAAAAAAGAAACCTTAATTTATCTTAGAGAGCATTTCCAATGAATTCTATCTCAGATGAAAAATAACGTACAGCATGAGATGCTCCCCTAAATAAGAAAACTGTATATAGATGTGCATGGGTGTGTGTTTGTATAGGGTGTGTGTGTGTGTGTGTGTGTGTGTGTGTGTGTGTTTATGGCCAGGGCTCTCTCCCCAACACTAATGTTAACTCAAGAATATTAGGCCGGAACTTCCTTGGAGGTCCAGTGGTTAGACTCTGCTCTTTCAGTTCAGGGGGTGCAGGTTCGATCCCTGGTCAGGGAGCTAGATCTCACATGCTGTGTGGCCAAAAAAAAGAAAAGAATTTTAGGCTGGTTATTAGCATTGAATTTGACCTTGAAGCTCACCCAACTTCAAACCTTAAATTTTGCAGGTGAGGAAGCTGGGTTCAGAGTGGTGAGGTGACCATTCTAAGATTCCACAGCCTCTATGTAGCAGTGACCAGAGGAACTCAGATTCCAAAGTTTTAATCTTTTGAGGGGTTTCCTTACCTAGTGTAAAAAGTGCATGGCATAGGCTTTGTTTTAAACGGTTTCTTTTCAAAACGCTGTCTTTCTCTGATTAGAATTTGACTTGCCATCTTTATTTGCTCAGGACACAGGGTCTCTGGAACTCAGGACTTTGGCAGAAACCAGGGAAATTCAGGAAAACCAGGATGAGTCTGTGACCCTGTTGCAAGGGTTTGCAGCTTTTCATCTGGATGGTTTTGTCCTGTTTCCTGGTGACCTGTGACTTCTGCCCCATGCTACATGAAAGGAAACAGATAACTCTGTTCTGTGACAAAGAAGAGACAAGTTGTGACTCCCTCTGGGCTGTGAGCACCCAAATCCTGCTCCCCTACACCCAGTTCAGTCTGTCCTTTCAGGCTCAGGCACCTCCTTTCCCACCTTCCCTGACCACCGTGGTGGTTGTCAGACACCTCAGTGATTGATAGGGATGATTTCTGTACGAACCATTTCACCCTATGCCATCAAGCACTGCAGTGATTTACTCAATGTCTCTGATTTCACGTGGATGGGTTTCGTCCCTTCGAAGATCTTGCGAGCCCCTTGAAGGCAGGAGGTAAGGCCACTGTGTCCTGGACAGGTGAGGATCCTGGCCTCTGGAGCCCATTTGGTTCAGAGTCCTGGTGCTCTGCGCTTTGTTAGTGAAGTAATCTGGGCAAGTCATGTAAAACTCTATTTCTCAGTTTACTTCTGTAAACTGGAGAATAATAGTACTCACTTCCGGAGGTGTCATGAGAATTCACTGATACCCACAAACTGCATATAGCAGCACCTGACACATGGCACATTAGCTACCATGAGTGGGGTCTCAGTAGATTCTGTGCTTGTTGGCTGATTTGAATGCATATTCACATGGCTAATTTCCTTACCTTTAACTTTGACTTGCAAGTTCTGCACTTTGAAAGTGAGCCTTGATGACCTAGAGGAGTGGGATGGGAGTTGGGAGGGAGGCTCACTAGGGAGGGGATAATATAATTATGCTCATATGTGTTTATGGCAGAAACCAGTACAACATTGTAAAGCAATTATCCTCCAATTATGAAAAATATTTTGAGAGAAATTGCAATGGAATTTAAAAAAGAAGTGATCCTGGTGGTGGAGAACGTTCCTTGCCACCTAGGCTGTTAAAGGATTCTGTGGGGTTCGTTAGAATTCTAACTGCACTGGAGCTTGCCTTGAAATAGAATCTTTAAGCATAAGGCCATCTGAGAGTGTCCGCTTGAAGATTACTCTTTATAAGTAATGCTTTTCCATCTTTGAACTGACCATTTAGTATCAGCAAGTTATCAATTAAAAATAGTTTAAGAGCATGTTAAAAGGACAGCTAATGTTAATTCATTGGAATGGATCTTTATTTTATTTGATACATAATTTGAGTTTTATGGCTGAAATAAAAGGTTAAAGCTGATAGGTAACTGAAACAGAATATGTGCAAAGTGGGAACTTAACTTTTAATTTTTTATATACCTTGGTGTAATTAATAAAACATTTCTTATAGCAGAATTGCATGACTGGATGAATCCATGGACTCCCTGAGTGTCAAAGCAAATCAGATTACTTCAATCCTCATCTAAGGAATAAAACTGTTCAAATTGCAGGGGCTGGTAAATTCTTGACTTTGCAACAAAGAATCTGTACTGTCTTTGGAAGAAGGAATAAACATTTTCTGCATTCTTTTTACCTGTAAGAAATCCAGCCAAAGCTGATGACAGCGTATGTTAATGTACTTGTCTGCCCAGCCCCTTCACCCTCTTCCTATGTTAAGCGAGGTTTCCCTCGTGGCTCAGATGGTAAAGCATCTGACTGCAATGCAGGAGATGAGATAGAATTCAATCCCTGGGTTGGGAAGATCCCCTGGAGAAGGGAATGGCTACCCACTCCAGTATTTTTGCCTGCAGAATTCCATGGACAGAGGAAGCTGGTGGGCTATAGTCCACTGGGTCACAAAGAGTTGGACACGACTGACTAACACTTTCACTTTCCGTTAATGGAGCACCTCCCCCTTCTTTGGGGTACAGCCCTTTCTCCCCTCCAACTGTGTACCGGGGGCTGCCCTTCATAAGACCCCAAATTCCTGACCCCTGCCATAGGTACCTGGTCAACCTGGGTCCTACATGTCTGTATGAGTTTCTAGGACTGCTATAACAAAATATCACAGAGCAGGTGGCTTACCATAACACCGTTAGAAGTCAAAAGTCAAGGTGTTGTCAAGGCTGGCACCTCTGGGAGGCCCTGAGAGGGAATCTGCTCCACATCTCTTGCACCTTCTCGTGTGTGTGTTTGTGTGTATGTGTGTGCTCAGTCTTGTCCGACCCTTTGTGACCCCATGGACTGTAGCCTGTCCATGGGATTTCTCAGGCAAGAATCCTAGAGTGAATTGCCATTTCCTTCTCCGGGGGATCTTCCTGATCCAAGGACGGAACCCGTGTCTCTCACGCCTCCTGCATTTGCAGGCAGATTCTTTGCCACTGCACCACCGGGAAGCCATAGCTTTTGGTAGTTGCTGGTGATCCTTGACATGCCTTGGTTTGTAGATGCATCTGTCGAATTACAACCTCTGTCATCACATGCTATTCTCCCTGTGTGTGTATGTCCGTGTCCAAATTTCCCTCATCTTATAAGGGCACCAGCCATTGGATTAGAGACCACTCGGATCCAGTGTGACCTCTTCTTAACTTAAATACATCTGCAAAGACCCTGTTTCCAAACAAGGTCAGATTCTCATGATATCAGGAATTAGGACTTGAATCTGTCTTTTGGGGACAGAATTCAACCCACCACACCTTCTTCCCCATGGTGAGTGGTCCAGTGATAATCATTGTACCCAAACTGGGCCAGTTGGAGTCTCCCATTGAAGCTTTGGGGAACATCCTTTTTTCCCCCTCTCTTCCTTCCTTTCTTCTTCTTCTTTTTAATAAATATTTATCTATTTATTTACTTGGCTGCATAGGGTCACACGGACTTAGCTGCCCCATGGCATGTGGGATCTTAGTTCTTCCACTGGGGATGGAACCCACATCCCCTGCATTGCAAGGCAGATTCTTAGCCACTGGACCACCAAGGAAGTCCCCATTCTTGCTCTCTGCTTGAGATAATCGTGGCTGAGCTGCTGGCCATCATAAGCCGGGCCTTGTGGAGAAGGTTGCCTGAGAGGGTGGAGCCCAGGAGCAGAGAAAAGCAGAGAGAAAAGACAGTCCTGATGACATTCAGGTTATTATATCCTGACTCTGATTTCCTTGGCTTTCTCACATGAGCCATGAGACATATTTGAGATAATTTTTCAGTAATTCTCAGCCTAAGGACCCTAAAATAATACAATTTAGAGGTTCTAGGATTTTGTGAGAAACTACCCTAAAATGGAAACACTGTCTCCTGGAAAGCGAGGGCTTAGCCAAGTTCGCTCCAATGCGCCTATAAGTTTACTTGGCAAGTAGTGATGTGTGCGGGCAGGGACAGCTCCTGTCTTCCAGGTCATGTAGAGATGCCTGCTCGCTCTGGATCACCACAGAGGTGGGTTCAAGCTCTGACTTCATTTATTTTTCTTTCCCTCTGTTGATGCAGTCCAAGCATGGGTTGGAAAAGAATTTCTAGACACAGAGCATTTTATCTCAATAGATGCAGAGAAAGCCTTTGACAAAATTCAACACCCATTTATGATAAAAACTCTCCAGAAAGCAGGAATAGAAGGAACATACCTCAACATAATAAAAGCTATATATGACAAACCCACAGCAAACATTATCCTCAATGGTGAAAAATTGAAAGCATTTCCTCTAAAGTCAGGAACAAGACAAGGGTGCCCACTTTCACCATTACTATTCAACATAGTTTTGGAAGTTTTGGCC
>NW_011495018.1:11366824-11371414 GCF_000754665.1 Bison bison bison | reverse complement strand
CGAATAGCCAAAGCGATCTTGAGAAAGAAAAATGGAACTGGAGGAATCAACCTACCTGACTTCAGGCTCTACTACAAAGCCACAGTTATCAAGACAGTATGGTACTGGCACAAAGACAGAAATATAGATCAATGGAACAAAATAGAAAGCCCAGAGATAAATCCACGCACATATGGACACCTTATCTTTGACAAAGGAGGCAAGAATATACAATGGATTAAAGACAATCTCTTTAACAAGTGGTGCTGGGAAATCTGGTCAACCACTTGTAAAAGAATGAAACTAGAACACTTTCTAACACCATATACAAAAATAAACTCAAAATGGATTAAAGATCCCAATGTAAGACCAGAAACTATAAAACTCCTAGAGGAGAACATAGGCAAAACACTCTCTGACATACATCACAGCAGGATCCTCTATGACCCACCTCCCAGAATATTGGAAATAAAAGTAAAAATAAACAAATGGGACCTAATTAACCTTAAAAGCTTCTGCACATCAAAGGAAACTATAAGCAAGGTGACAAGACAGCCTTCAGAATGGGAGAAAATAATAGCAAATGAACCAACCGACAAACAACTAATCTCAAAAATATACAAGCAACTCCTACAGCTCAACTCCAGAAAAATAAATGACCCAGTCAAAAAATGGGCCAAAGATCTAAATAGACATTTCTCCAAAGAAGACATACAGATGGCTAACAAACACATGAAAAGATGCTCAACATCACTCATTATCAGAGAAATGCAAATCAAAACCACTATGAGGTACCATTTCACACCAGTCAGAATGGCTGCGATCCAAAAGTCTACAAATAATAAATGCTGGAGAGGGTGTGGAGAAAAGGGAACCCTCTTACACTGTTGGTGGGAATGCAAACTAGTACAGCCACTATGGAGAACAGTGTGGAGATTCCTTAAAAAACTGGAAATAGAACTGCCTTATGATCCAGCAATCCCACTGCTGGGCATACACACTGAGGAAACCAGAAGGGAAAGAGACACGTGTACCCCAATGTTCATCACAGCACTGTTTATAATAGCCAGGACATGGAAGCAACCTAGATGTCCATCAGCAGATGAATGGATAAGAAAGCTGAGGTACATATACACAATGGAGTATTACTCAGCCATTAAAAAGAATACATTTGAATCAGTTCTAATGAGGTGGATGAAACTGGAGCCTATTATACAGAGTGAAGTAAGCCAGAAGGAAAAACACCAATACAGTATACTAACGCATATATATGGAATTTAGAAAGATGGTAACAATAACCCTGTATACGAGACAGCAAAAGAGACACTGATGTATAGAACAGTCTTATGGACTCTGTGGGAGAGGGAGAGGGTGGGAAGATTTGGGAGAATGGCATTGAAACTTGTAAAATATCATGTATGAAACGAGATGCCACTCCAGGTTCAATGCACGATACTGGATGCTTGGGGCTGGTGCACTGGGACGACCCAGAGGGATGGTATGGGGAGGGAGGAGGGAGGAGGGTTCAGGATGGGGAACACATGTATACCTGTGGTGGATTCATTTTGATATTTGGCAAAAAAAAAGAAAATTACATAAAATTCAAAAAAAAAAAAAAGAACAAAAGGCAGATATAATAAAACGGGCCGTACAAATGTGGTGGGCCGACCTCCTGACAGACCAGGGAAAGCTCCGTTTTCATGGGTTAATAGTCAATGTTTACAGCTTCAGGACAAAGCAAATTTCTGCTAGAAGTTTGGTGTTAAGTGACTGGTTGGGATGCTATGGGGTGTTTCCTGGAGTGGGCATCTTTACTTAATTGGGAGTCAGGAAGGTTGCTAGTGATGATCAGGGGGCTTTTGGCAAGGTTACAAAGGGGTCAGTCAGCTTCAGAGGTGACCTTGGTTCTGGACTCTGCTTCTGTGGCCTTGGGGCAGGACTCAGCACCCTCCTGCAGGCTTATCCTGACCCACTATCATTTTCATATGAATTTACAAAAGAAAACTTTTCTTGAGACCCTAAGAACAAAGGAACAATGCAGAACGACGTGCTTTCCCAGGATGACACGACTGCTGTAATAACATAAGAGTGTCTGGTCCAGCTGTCTGATTTGTTGCAAGAGTACAGAGGTCACAATGCAGCATCCCCGAAAAGCTTTCTGCCATTGAGTGACACTTGGCACACAGGAGGCTAGCTTCATGTCAAACCTGCTGGACACTTTTGGCTGCAAATAGCAAGAGCTTCAATATTAAGGAGCTTCTTATCTTACATGACAAGAGATGCAGACATAGGGCTTCCTTTGGTGGCATCATTAAGTCTCTGTTGCTTCCTACGTTTCTGCTTTCCAAGTAGGGACATTCAGGGTTTAAGTTATTCATTTTTAATTGAAGGATAATTGCTTTGCAATATTCTATTGGTTTCTGCCAAATGTCAACATGAATCAGCCATGGGTATACCTCCCTCTTGAACCTCTCTCCCCATCCCAGCCCCCTAGTTTGTTACAGAGTCCTGGTTTGGGTTTCCTGAGTCATACAGCAAATCTCCAAATTCATGTTGGCTATTTTACATATGGTAATATATGTTTCCACATTATTCTCTCCAGACATCCCACCCTTCCTGACCACCCCCCCCTCTGCCCCCCTGCCGTGTCCATAAGTCTGTTCTCTAGGTCTGGAACATGCAGTTTTGAGGTCATTAGCCCACTGGGGCCCCCTTTGCCTGGCAAAGCAATAAAGCTATTCTCTTCTAACTTCACCCCAAAACTCTGAGACTTAATTCGGTGCCGGGGTATGGAGGTGAGGCTGGATTCAGCTTCAACTGTCGTGGGCATAGAAAACTGGCAGGAGCCTCTTCCCTCCCTGCCAGGTTCCTGATCATGTTGCATCTGCCGCCTTGGCCACCTCTGGCTCCCTCAGTTATGTCCAGCTGCTGCTGCTTGCGTGCAGATCCCTCTTGGGCCACGACCAAACTCTTCATGGCTCCCCCATCCTCTCCAAGCACTCATGTGGGTGGTAGGGAATTCAGTGCCTGTGTGCTGGGACCATTGCAATCCCAGGACCCAGCACAGCACCTTCCCAGGGCAGGTACCTCCAACTCTTGGTGGAACAGGTCCATATATATCCATGGGCCACTGAGTGTTATGTATTACCCTGCAATAAACCTCTACGCTTTTTTGCTGTGGAAGGGTGTATTCGTTTTTGAGGACTTCTATAACCAAGTAGCACAAACAGGGTGGCTGAGACAGAAATTGTCTCACAGCTCTGGAGGACATAAAACTGAGAAGGACCCTATGATGCTTTTCTAGGTACAAAAGCCCCTCTGTGTTCCCTGTTTGTAAAAAAAGCAAGGCTTTAGTCTCCAAATCTTCCCTGGGTTCCAGAGAGCAGACTCAAACAGATTATGAATTAGGGAAGTGAGGGAATGCAGAAACAAAGGAAAATCAGTCAAGCAAGAAAAGTAATGATAGCTTAAACAAAAGTTCAGATAAATTTAATATAAATTAAATTTAAAAATTAAAAGAAACTGAGCTTTCACTGCTGTGGACCCAGGTTCAATCATTGGTTGGGGACGAAGATCCCACAAGCTACAAGCCATGGCCAAAAAAAAAAATTTTAAAACACCAAGTATTGGAAAGGAGATGGACCAATCTTACACATACGTACATTGTACAAAAGGAAACACCACTTTGAAAAACAGTTTGGCTGTTTCTTAAAAGTTAATCACATTAATCATATACTTATCCTGTGATTCATTCATGTGCTCCTAGATATTTATCTAAGAGAAATAAAATATATGTCTACAAAAATCTTCAGAAAAAAATTTAAAAACTGAAAAATAAAATATAGTTCAGATAATGAAACAGAGTCCAAGCTCCTCTTCAAGGGATTTCATAACCATCTAATGCATGTTTTTGAGTTGTTCTTCAGAAACTAAGACTTCCCACCCAGGTGGAGGTTGATGACTACATGCTGACCTTGTAGACCCTACACTGGTTAGAACCAGGCTGGTGCTTAAGAGTCCTGAAACACCACGGTGCTCCCTCACCACCAACCAATCAGAAGAAAATCATGCATCCTCCAGCCCTCACCCTAAATGTTGCCTTTTAAAAGCTTTTCCTGAGAACATACGTATACCTATGGCTGATTCATGTTGATGTAAGGCAGAAACCAACACAATATTGGAAAGCAATTATCCTTCAATTAAAAATAAAATAAAAATTCAAAAAACTCTTCCCTGAAAGCCACTGGGAGCTAGGTCTTCTGGGCATGAGCTGCCTGTTCTCCTTGCTTGGTACCTGCCTTATAAGTAATTAAATCTGCAGTGACTCTAAGTAAGGTTGCATTCTGAAGTACAGGGATTAGGACTTGAAATATGAATTTGGCAGGAGGAACATAATTCAACCCATAACAGGGGGTTACCAAGTATATAGTTACTGTTCCTTGTCCTCAGTTTTGTTGCTCTTTCTCCATTTATTAATATGTTAGAAAAGGTTGACACTTATATAGATTTATTTAAAGTATGGACACAGCTTTCCTTGAGGAGGACCAATGAAATGAATGTTCCCCACATTAACAAAACTAGAATTTTGGATTTTGTCTGAAAATGGCAACC
>NW_011495018.1:11363727-11366724 GCF_000754665.1 Bison bison bison | reverse complement strand
AAAAAATTTATTTATTTATTTTATTTGACTGTACTGGGTCTTAGTGGTGTGATGTGGGATCTAGTTCCTTGACCAGGGATTGAACCCAGGCCCCCTGCACTGGCAGCGTGAAGTCTTAGCCGCTGGACCACCAGGGAAGTCCCAAGAATCTTAGAGATCCGATAAATTGTGCTATTTCATTTCGACCTTGCGTATCTGTGAATAAACCGTATTTTCTCTTTGGAATCAGTGAATTGTTTGCATGAGAATACCTCATTCTTATCTGCGTGCCCTTTAAGCAAAATGTAGTTCTGTCTTGTGACTGGATGGGCACAGCTGACACAAAGTTTGCTAGAAGAAACTGGAAAAGATAGAAATAGCAAATCTTTTCTCTAGTACTTGCTCTGATAGGAGCTGCTGTTAAGCACTGAACTCATCCAACCGCCCCTCAGTCCCACGAGGGGACTGCTGTTAACAATCATCCCATTTTCTGGTACAGAGACGAGACGATGCACAACACGGCCAGCAGATGGCGCCAGAGCTGAACTTGAATGCAAGCAGCCTCATCCCCAGCTGCTAAGACACAGGGTTGATGCTGACTGATCTGTAACCAAAAGGGCTTGTGCGTCTGCGGCACAAAAAGCCAGACTCTGACAGCCACAAAGTAAGTCTGCAGCAAAGTCAGGATTTATTGCAGCACACCAAGCAAGGGAGTGGGCAACAAGCCTCAGATCCACTCCAACTTGGTCTTTGAGTTAGGATTTTTCTTTTTTTTTCTTAAAAAGGGAAAGAAGAAAGAGACCAGGATCAATCATGTGACGTTTCTATGACTTTCCTTAATTGAGGTTTTGAAGTCAGGATATCTGTGGTTTATGATTCTCTGGCCAGGTGGTCCATGGCTTGGGGGTCTGTTAATTCATCTTGACCTGGAGAAGCAACCCGAATTTGTGGTTAAAGGTGATATCTACAGCAGCAATTTCAGCACATTAACGATGTTATCGACAACAGCAATTTTAGTACAATAATGGTGGGATGGACAAGAGCAATTTTAGTCATCTGTCTGGTGGACTAGGTTCAATAAGCTCAGGGTTGAGATCTGAGAGGACAAGAAAGGGAACGAAATTTTAGACAGGGAGTTGAATCATAAACTCAGCTTTGAGGAGACTGTGTTTCAACACCTCACTTTAATCTTGGCCATTGTCTGCAGCCTCTCCGGGAATACACAGCCCCGGTGGGAACACAGTTACCTTGCAGGGGGCTTTTGAAGAGCTTGTTACTGGGAGCAGGGGAAACACGGCTACCTCTGCAGGGAGCCTTTGAAAGAGCATGGTGTTGAGAATGGAAACCGATATGGATTCTGATTAATTTTTGCCGCCTACGTTTCTGGCTAAGAAGCTGTCCTGATAAGATGCTAGACTCAGCCATGCGCCTGAGGCCCTGGCCTTGCCCCTATGCTGGCCCTGAAGTGTCCCCTCTCCAGGTACCCACTGGGAGCCCATCCCCTTTGGAAGTCCTCCAGCTCCACGGTCTCCCTGGCCTGTGGCTGCTGCTCTCTGAGCAGTTCTCCATTCATTAATAGCTTTCTCGGGGTTGGAGGCAGAGTAAAGAAGCTAATACCTCGTGTGGAATTTGGCAGAGGAGAGGCTGGCAGGAGCAAGTTGAAGCCAATGGCTGAGATGCACCGAGGGGATTCAGCGCCTTGCTTGTCTGGTATCAGCCCCCAGCACCTGGCGTGGCAGCATCAGCAGTGCCTTCAGGAATGGGAAGGACAGACAGACACTTCTGGTCACTGGGAAACAAATCTGAAAGCGTGGTCTCCAAGGCTATGGCGAAGCTGTGCACACGTTTTACTTGGGGAGAGGGAGGGAAAAGGGCGCCTCTGTTTCCCGTGAAGTGACACAGAGTGTGCCCCACGGAGCCCCAGTCAGGACACACCAGGGGCTGCGACAGTTTTCAGACCCCAGAGGATCTGCTTAAGGAATGGGCTTCTGGTGACTGGTTAAGGGCTGGGGGGTGCGAAAGAAGAAGAAAGGGAGGGACCAGATGGGGCGAGGGGGAGAAAAACTGCAAGCAGCCAGGCTTACCGTCTTGCCTGGGGCTTATCTGGAAATTTTGCCTTGGGGTTGACTCACCGTTGTGACTAACAGTTATGGAGGAATGGAAAGAACTGGTCTCTGTGAGTGACTAAGTAATTAATAGACAGATACGTACCTCTGTTTTCCTAACTGTAAAATGGGCCAATAGCTTGCTAGGATGGCGTAGGGCTACGAGTGTGTGTTTTGCAGCTGCAGCACTGTTGGGGTCCCCGTCCAGCTCTGATGCTTTCTCTGTGAACTTGAGCATCTCTAAGCCTAGACAGTCTCTCAGCAGTGAATGAGAGAAATGCACTGGAATTGGGCATGGAAGAGATCTCGGTGGGACCTACCTGCTGAGGAGGAGGACCTGAGTTTTCCATGCTGAAACGTGATCTTAGAAACAAGGCCATGTCAATCTGACTCATGTTTTTTGGGTTTGAATGGATAAAACAGAAGCTAGCCAGAGCAGATTCTAGAGAACAGAATTGGTTCTGCTTGGGATCACATAAGACGAATCAGCAGTAGCTTGTCAAAAAGCTGTACGTGGGACTAGAGTCTTGGGGACCACCATACGTTAATGACTGAATTTAGTCTTGTGAGTATCTGCATACATGTGATGTGAATTTAACTTCTAACCTTCTCACAATGCTACATCTATCTGTGACATGTTAAAAACAGAATCCAAGCGAGTAAGTTTGAAGGTCTAATTGACTTCATTGAGTGACTGGTGAACCGGGTAGCATTCCATCTAGCCTCTAGGAGGACACTCAGAGAAGGATGTACAGAATGGGATGTTTTTATAGGGAGAAGGGTGGGACAAGGGAGCTATTAGCAGAAGAAGAGCAATGATTGTTTTTAGGCCAGGACATCTTTTCTGAGGGGAGGAGGAGGGCAATGGTAAGGATTTTATGGAACAGATGGCCTCTTCTGCGGGTGAGGGGAG
>NW_011495018.1:11354840-11363627 GCF_000754665.1 Bison bison bison | reverse complement strand
GGTGAGGGGAGGGATGGAAGGCCCCCACATGACAGACTACCTCATTGGTCCTGACTGGAACATTCCAGGAGGGTTGATTGAGATTATGTTTCTGGGGAAGTTTGAAACTGCAATTAAGTCAGGTGTTTGGTGTAAGTTTAGCACAAGTGATGCCATTTTGACCCTATGGCTTTTTCTCTAACACTAGTTTAAACTCAGGAAAGATGAAGGGTTTGAGAGGTTTATTCCAGCTAAAATCCGTCTGAACTCAAGTCTCAGGTGGGCCAGGTCAGCCTGAGCACGCATTGTCTTTGTAGAAAGTTCCCGGCGTGGTTTCTTCCCATTGTGGGTTCTCGTGTACAGTGTTTGCCTATTTTTCTGGGACCTGCTTTCAGATTTTATGGTGGCTCTCTGCCCTACCTTCCATTCTGACACGTCGTAGGCATGACAAAATTTGGTCGAATGGAATGAAATTCTAAAAATGGTGAAGGTGGTGGCAACTTGGGTTGAATTAAATTAGATTCTGCTCAGTCATTCAGTTTCTCATGGGAACCTTTTTTTAAAAAAATATTTATCTATTTTTGGCTGTGCTGGGTCTTCACTGCCACGTTGGCTTTTCTCTAGTTGCGCTGAGCGGAAGCTACTTTGTAGCTGCGATGTGCTGGCTTCTCATTGCAGTGGCTTCTCTTGCTGCGGAGCTCAGGCTCTCGGGGCTCAGGCTTCAGCAGTGGCGGTTCCCTGGCTCTAGAACACAGGCTCAATAGTTGTGGTGCGCAGGCTTAGTTGCTCTGGCACATGTGGGATCTTCTTGGATCAGGATCCAACCTGTGTCTCCTGCACTGGAAGGTGGATTCTTTATCACTGAGCCATCAGGGAAGCCCTCTTGTGGGAATCTTTTAAAATAAAAAGTCTGGAGCTTTTCTGAATCAGGGGTCTCTCTAAGAGCCCGAGGAAACTTCTGACTGTCTCTCTAGGTTTTGCAATTAAATACAACGTATTGTAAGAAATTCCAGGGTGTTTATAGAGTCAGGTTGTCCATCTCTGTTTAAGCATCTAAATGCAAAGTCCTGTCTTTCTCATGTTCCTGGATGTGAATGGAGATATTTAAGGAGAAGAACACTGTGTTCATGGCTGGAGGCAAGTAGAGATGGACTGTCAGTATCTCATTATTTTGATGGATTTCTTCCCCCCACAAAGACGTGCAGAATACTCCAGGGTGAGCGGAGGAAGACAAATATAGTGATAGCCAGTCTTTAGGGCTTGTTTTGGTTACGGATCTTCTAGTTATCAATTTGATGTATGAATGTTTTTTTTTTTTTTTTTGGTTTATTTCCTTCCAGCTTCTCAAGGAAGATAACAGTAGGAGATTTGGTCAGAAAACCCAAACAGCTCAGAGTGTGTGTATTGTAGTGAAATCTGTGCCTGAATCTGCTAAACATAGGCCCCAAGGTAAAGAAGTCTTTAGAATAATCACGTGTTTCCCTATCAAAGTTGATAAATTAGATTGCCGCCCCCAACCTCCCCCCCCCCCAATATCTAGGAATTTCTAAGTGAAGATGCTGCACAGGTGTAGTTTTCAGGTTTGCATTCCTGCTTCCAACTTTGCATAATTGCTTATGGATTACTTTGCATGTGTTCTCAGATATGTCTATTTTCCAGCCACTGTCCTGTGCAAATATTTGACTTGGAAAGAGTGTGTATGAGGAAAGGCTGCGAGTTCTAACAATGCTCCCAGATCGTTCTATGTGGGAAGAGTTCCACTAGAAAACACACCCACTCTTTTGTCCACTGAGTTGGCTTTGAACATGCTTAAGTCAATTAGATGCCATTCTGATCATGGTCAGCAGAGTTATTTTAGAGTCCTGATAAATCACTTTACAAGCCAAGTATTTCACATTGCAGGGTGTTACTTGGGGAGGTAAGAGATGAGATGAGTAGCCTGGGATTCATAACTGATGACTTGTATAGAACTTTCCTTAGAGTTTTGTGTAGGAATGCTATAAAGCAAATCTTATGAAGCTTGAAACAGCACAAAGTGAACTTTCCAGGGTTCTCAGATTCCCTAATTTAGTTAAAACTCAGGTTTCTGTCTGTGGCGAGGTTGGACCCTGAGTACAGAGGCGGGTTTATGACTTCAAATAAGCTTGTGAGCGCTATGGAGCCCAGTGCTTGCAAGAAGCCTGCTGCTGCTAAGTCGCTTCAGTCGTATCTGACTCTGTGCGACCCCAGAGACGGCAGCCCACCAGGCTCCCCCATCCCTGGGATGCTCCAGGCAAGAACACTGGAGCGGGTTGCCATTTCCTTCTCCAATGCATGAAAGTGAAAAGTGAAAGTGAAGTCGCTCAGTCGTGTCTGACTCCTAGCGACCCCATGGACCGCAGCCCACCAGGCTCCTCCATCCATGGGATTTTCCAGGCAAGAGTACTGGAGTGGGGTGCCATTGCTTTCTTCATGCAAGAAGCCTAGAAGCCATCTAAAGTGGAGGAACAGCTTTGATTCCCACCCTCAGCTGGCTCAACAAGAGATAGACATAGCAAAAGAAAGAACTTTCTTGGACGTGTTGCCATTTGAAGGGTTTTTTTTTTTGCAAAAAAATATTGAAAAGTAGAATATTGTGGCTGAGAGTTTTCCTCCTGCACTAAATGCATAGTTCTTTGATTAAATTCATATTGCCTCAGAAGATTATGACCCTTCCAGAAGATTTTATGCTTCACTTTTGAGTGCTGTAGAGGATGAGAGGCCTGCTGTCATAATTTTGGTTTTATTAGAAGCATTTATCACACTGTCCTCTTACTTTTGTATTAAAATTTCCATATGACATCTTTAAAAGACATAAAGTAAAATCTTTGTTTTACTGCAAAATTCTTTTTGATTGAAGTGAAAGTCACAGAACGTAAAATTGACCATTTTAAAGTGAAAAATTCAGTGGCGTTTAGTATATTCAGTGTCTCGTTCCAAACATTTTCATCACCCACAAGGAAATACTAGACACATTAAGCAGCTGCTTTCTATTCCCCCCTCTCCCTAGATCCTGGCAGCAGCCCTCTGCATGTTCTGTCTGTGGATTTATCTACTCTATATTCATATAAATGAAATCATATAATATGCAACATTTTTGTGGCTTATTTCACTTAGAATAATGTTTATTCTAATATTTTATTAGAAGTTTATACATAGCAGCATGTATTAAAACTCCATTCAAGTTTAGGGTTTATCCACATAGTGGTGTGTATTAAAACTCCATTCATTTTTACGGTTGAATAATATTCTGTTGTATGGATCTGCCACATTTGGTTGATCCGTTCATCTGTTCATGGACGTTTGGGCTGTTCTCACCTCCGGCTGAATGTTTTGTTTTGGAATTAGATGCATAGGGCACTAATGTGGCAACTCACATGATGGCAGGATTCTTTGAGGAAGAGTCACTCCATGTACACACAGCAGGGGAGTACCAATAGTTCTGTAGGAGAGGGAAAGAGAAACGTGTTCCTGGCAATTGGCTAGTCTGTGACGGAGACTGGAATGGCTCTGCCCTGACTCACTTTGGTTCTCAAGATTGACTAGACAAGGCGTAATATACACTGATTAGCAGTGTTTCCAACCCTGCCTTGCTTCATGAAAAGTGGAAGTGTTAGTTGCTCAGACCCTATGGACTGTAGCCCGCCAGGCTCCTCTGTCCCTGGGATTTCCCAGGCAAAAATACTGAAGTGGGTAGCCATTGCCTTCTCCAGCAGATCTTCCTGACCTGGGGATCAAACCTGAGTCTCCTGCATTGCAGGCAGTTGCTTTACCCTCTGAACCACCAGGGAAGCCTTGTTTCATAGTTACCATTTAAAAAAATCATCCATAATTCAGTAGAAAAACATTTCTTTTCATATGTACACTTGCCTGCCACAAAACATTTGTCTTTATTCAGTAGACTTTTCAATAGATTTTTATCAAGTCAGCTTTCCTGAAACAACCCACAGTGAAATTCTACAAATAAACTACATTTCCTCCTACTTACTTATACCGATAAGAAGTCAAAGATGGAGGAATCCTTAGACTTCAGTTTTAAGTCCTCCAATGACAAGACTTTTCGGGGGTGGGGCATATTCCAAGACCTTACCACTGAGACCTTTCCCTTGAAAAAACAAAAAGATAAGAGCTGACCTATTTTCTGCCATCAAAATTTGATACACTCTTTTGATTCATTTAAAATATCTGGACTCAGCACTTGTAAAACTTTTCCTTTTCTGACCCAATGGAGAAATTCACCCTAATAAGAACCAGTCAAGCAGATTGCATGCTCAGATTCAGATTTTTTTTTTAAACCACTCTGTGTCAGTTAATCAGAAGAGAATCTTCACTGGCCATTTGTTAGAGCATCAATGTGATTTTTAGGGATGTGGCCACGGGAAGCCCAAGTGGGGTTGCACAGAACAGTGCCTCTGTCTCTGCCTCCAGAGGGAGCCCCCAAGGGCTGTTCATTATCTTCTCAAGTCTTGGTGATTTACAGTTTACATCCTAGTCTCAGAGAATACAGACCTCACGAACCCCAAGGTGATTGGCTTTGCTGCTGGTAATCTGGTTTGCAACTTTATTGCTTTCAGGAGATTCCTAATGTGGTCTTAGATATATGGTTTCATGTCAAATTCCAGTGGAGAAGCGAGGAATAATGCTCTTCCATTCACTCCTAGCCTCAGGTTCCAGTTTCCAGTTTTATGACAGGTAACAAGAGAGTAACAAAAGACACAAATATTCTTAGAACAATGAAAAAGGTGCATGGGAACATAATGAAATGTAGCCCCTTGTTTTTCGTCAATATTCTTACCGTCCTTTTGGGTCCTGATCACACCATTCTCAGTCCATCTTTTTCTTAGGCACCCACTCACTGATAGGGACTGTGGGTGATTTTGAATCTGACGCCCTTGGTTCTGGGTTCTACCACTTAGCATCTGCATCACATTGAACAAGTTACTTAACGTCTCTAAATATCAATCTCATCTGTAAGGTGGCAATAATTCCTAAGGGTTAATGTGAGTATTGAATGAGATGGTATACATAAAATGCTCAGCCCAGGCCTAGCTACTTAAGGGTGCAGTAAAAGGTCCATATTATTGTTATTTAAATAAATGCCAACCATGTCACTCAAGTTCAGTTCTTTGAGAAAAAAAATCCATCTGAAATATATGAGATGGTTTAGAATTAAGCGTTCATGTCACCAGGTAACATCAAGACCATGATAATGAGTACAGCTTTATATTTCAGAGCAACATAATGTTGATAAATGGAGCAATTGCAAATTCAAAAGGAAAAATCTGCTTTGCTGGAAGAAGGGGTGCCAGAGATTCTAAGCATGATGAATATGGATGAAATTGACTGAAGTTGACTGCTGAGAAATAGAATTTCATGGGCAAGAACATTTTAAAAAATTTAAATGAAATTAAAAAAAATATAGCTGACAATGATCAGAAATTTAAAAAAAAGTTGGTTGACAATGACTAATAACAATTACATAGGTTACCAGCAGGAATTTACCTTTTTGACAATTCACATATGTGTCCAACAAACATCTATGGAGTTTCTAAGACCAGCCACAGAAAGCACTAGGGGGCTCTAGGGGGCCGAGTCCCTCTTCTCAGAGAGCTCGTGGTCTGACTTTGTGCAGAACACACTGAGAGTAGAGAATTGGTACACCTAAACCAGACAGATTAACAGGAGAAAAAGAAACTAATTTTAGTTCTTGCACATGGAAGTCTTAAAGAAATATGACCTAAGAAGTGGCCAAAGCAAGCAGCTTTTATGCTTTTTAGACAAAGAAGCAATACATTTGAGAGAAATTGACAGGACAAAGAAGAGTCATCTAAAGAGGCAAAGTTGATGGTTGAGGAACTTGAAAAGACCAAAGTGATTCAAAGAGAGAGAAGGAGACAAAAAACCCCAAGTCACCAAGGAGGGAGGTCGCTGGAGGTGGCCCACTGGGAGCAGGGTGGGGACCATCATGGCGAGCAGGCGAGCTTGGGCATTTGGTGTCACTGGTGCCCAGAGGGAGGGCTGGGGGGATGACAGAGGACGCGCGCCAAGTGGCAGGGACCATATGTCTTCAAGTCTTGGACTCCATCGTGGGTAATAGGAAATCACAGAAAAGCTTTCCACACAGGAACCATGAGGTCAAGATTCTGGGTGCTGTTAATTTTTTGCTTCAATTTTAGAAAATTTTGATTCTCTTTCATTAGTTTCTCTCTCTCTCTCTCTCTTTGTCCTTCTACATATTCAATAAGAAAAAGGGGTGATGATAAGTAAATGTTGACTTCTTTCCCTTGCACTGGAGGAAGAGCAATGCCGCTTTGTGAAGCATTTTCCCATCTGCTGTGTCATCTCAGGCTCCTCCCAGGAAGAGAGCTGTTGGCTGAGAGATTTGCGAGCTTTTGACCTGTAGGGTTTCCTAGGTGTTGCTAGTGGTAAAGAACCCTGCCGGCCAACGCAGAAGACATGAGATATGGGTTCAATCCCTTCCCAACCCAGGAGAAGGGTATGGCAACCCACTCTAGTACTCTTGCCTGGGGAATCCCATGAACAGAGGAGCCTGATGGGCTATCGTCCATGGGGTCACAAAGAGTCACACATGACTGAAGCGACTTAGCACGCATGCATTTTGAGCTGCCAGTAAGGGAGGCCACTCCTGAGACAGCGGGTGTCTTTCTGTATGTTCCCAATACATTTGTCAAGGGCCAGTTTCCTTTCTTAGGGTAACTTCTCCTTTCTGTCATCTTGATATTACTAGTTTTGCAGGAGAATTCTGTGCCCATAGTCCTCCAGCATCTCTGCTTCCTTCTAGATGCAGATTTGCTTTATTTGTCATCTGTTTATCAATCCACCCATCTATTATGTATTGTGTATTTATTATCCTTTGCTCTTTTCCTTTCAAGGTCCTCTAACAATCATCTATGGCTTATTAGATGTCTTCTAATTAATACTCTTTTAGCTGCAAATAATGAAAATCGTTTCAGCAGATAGAATTCTTCGGAAGGGTCTTGGGGTCTATGGCAGGACCCAAGAACAGGGACCTGACTGGGTCCCAACAAAGACTAGAGCCAGGAACCGAATGCGTGGAAAGCTGCTGCCAACAGCGTCTGTGATTTTCAACCGCCCAAACCTGCCCTAGGAAGGCTAGGTGGCCTCGCTTGGTCTTCATGCCAAATCCCTGATGTAGAGGCTTTTGGTCTGTGGTCAGGGAACTGGAGGGAGGTCTTTCTGTATGAATATGATCATTGCCACTGCAGATCTGTGGATGGAGAGGAGAGGACAATCCCTCAAGAGTGATTGGGGCAGAAACCGATTAGACAAGGAATGAAACCATATGAAATTATGATTTGGCTACATTTTTTTAATAGAGGCTGGAATTTTTTTTCTAGGAAGAAATTTTGCTGCAAAGAATACCAATAGAGGCTGGAATGTTTTTGTTGGCATTTGAAGAGAACTTATCTTCCTTCCTAAGGCCATAATCATGATGGTGTGATCACTCACCTAGAGTCAGACATCCTGGAATGTGAAGTCAAGTGGGCCTTAGAAAGCATCACTATGAACAAAGCTGCTGGAGGTGATGGAATTCCAGATGAGCTATTTCAAATCCTGAAAGATGATGCTGTGAAAGTGCTACACTCAATATGACAGCAAATTTGGAAAACTCAGCAGTGGCCACAGGACTGGAAAAGGTCAGTTTTCATTCCAATCCCAAAGAAAGGCAATGCCAAAGAATTCTCCAACTACCACACAATTGCACTCATCTCACAAAATGCTCAAAATTCTCCAAGCCAGGCTTCAGTAATATGTGAACCGTGAATTTCCAGATGTTCAAGCCGGTTTTAGAAAAGGCAGAGGAACCAGAGATCAAATTGCCAACATCCTCTGGATCATGGAAAAGGTAAGAGAGTTCCAGAAAAACATCTACTTCTTCTTTATTGACTCTGCCAAAGCCTTTGACTGTGTGGATCAAAATAAACTGTGGGAAATTCTGAAAGAGATGGGAATACCAGACCACCTGACCTGCCTCTTGAGAAACCTATATACAGGTCAGGAAGCAACAGTTAGAACTGGACATGGAACAACAGACTGGTTCCAAATAGGAAAAGGAGTACGTCAAGGCTGTATATTGTCACCCTGCTTCTTTAACTTCTACGCAGAGTACATCATGAGAAACGCTGGGCTGGAAGAAGCACAAGCTGGAATCAAGATTGCCTGGAGAAATATCAATAACCTCAGATATGTAGATGACACCACCTTATGGCAGAAAGTGGTGGTGGTGATTTAGTCACTAAATTGTGTCCAACTCTTGTGACCCCATGGACTGTAGCCTGCCAGGCTCCTCTGTCCATGGGATTCTCCAGGCAAGAATACTGGAGTGGGTTGCCATTTCCCTCTCCAGGGAATCTTCCTGACCTAGGAATCGAACCCGGGTCTCCATGGCAGAAAGTGAAGAGGAACTAAAAAGCCTCTTGATGAAAGTAAAAGAGGAGAGTGAAAAAGTTGGCTTAAAGCTCAACATTCAGAAAACGAAGATCATGGCATCTGGTCCCATCACTTCATGGGAAATAGATGGGGAAACAGTGGAAACAGTGTCAGACTTTATTTTTGGGGGCTCCAAAATCACTGCAGATGTTGATTGCAGCCATGAAATTAAAAGATGCTTACTCCTTGGAAGGAAAGTTATGACCAACCTAGATAGCATATTCAAAAGCAGAGACATTACTTTGCCAACAAAGGTCCGTCTAGTCAAGGCTGTGGTTTTTCCAGTGGTCATGTATGGATGTGAGAGTTGGACTATAA
>NW_011495018.1:11346220-11354740 GCF_000754665.1 Bison bison bison | reverse complement strand
AAGGTCCGTCTAGTCAAGGCTGTGGTTTTTCCAGTGGTCATGTATGGATGTGAGAGTTGGACTATAAAGAAAGCTGAGCACCAAAGAATTGATGCTTTTGAACTGTGATGTTGGAGAAGACTCTTGAGAGTCCCTTAGACTGCAAGGAGATCCAGCCAGTCCATTCTAAAGGAGATCAGTCCTGGGTGTTCTTTGGAAGGAATGATGCTAGAGCTGAAACTCCAATACTTTGGCCACCTCATGAGAAGAGTTGACTCACTGGAAAAGACTCTGATGCTGGGAGGGATTTGGGGCAGGAGGAAAAGGTGATGACAGAGGATGAGATGGCTGGATGGCATCACCGACTCGATGGTCGTGAGTTTGAGTGAACTCCGGGAGTTGGTGATGGACAGGGAGGCCTGGCGTGCTGCAGTTCATGGGGCTGCAAAGAGTCGGACATGACTGAGTGACTGAACTGACTGACTGAAGGCTCATAAAAGTAATTCAAGTTATTATATTTATTCTCTTCATTTTCTGTGCATGGATCTCCTTCCTCTTGACCCTTCTGATCCAAATATCTTATAATCCTTTCCCTTGCTTCTCTTTTACTTAAGTTTCAGAAGTACGTGCATCTGTGTGTGTGTGCATGTGTGTGTGTGTATACAGTGAGCTGAACCTAGTGTTCAGACATGTCTGGGCATGGGGTGGACAGAGGGCTATGGACTGGAAGTGGCTGAGGAGAGATTTTTGTGTCTGAGCTGAGGGAGAACCTGGATTGAGGAGGACAGCAAGGCTCCCACCTTGCAGATTTGCCCAAGTTCGGATTCAAGAACTTAGCCCTGTAGAGGGCATGGCTACTAGTGGAAGCTGTAGGAACTAGTGAGGTCCTGGGGTGCAGGGCACACCTCAGCGTGTGGTGTACTTCCCTCTCGTGCATGGAACAGTGTGGCATGGGGGTGGCGAGGACCCAAGGATGGTGCTGGCTTGGTCCTCATGTTGGAAGCTGCTGGGTGCTTTCTATGCTGCTGACATTATGGAACATCTCTTATGCAACAAATGGATAACTCAGCCCCACTAACATGAACTTCTTTTCGGGGCTGAGTCTCAGCAGTCCTGGGGGTGACTCTGGAACCTCATAACCAAACCCAGGAATGCTATGAGGTCTGCGTTTTAAGTCAGGCTGCCCCAGTGGGCCCCATATCACTGTTTTGTGTAACATGGTACAACCTGCCAAAATCTTAACTTTTTAAATGTAGACGCCCTGCCTTATTCCAGGAAAGATATTAGAATCTCAATAACAATACATTTAGTTTAACAAGACTAAAAAAAAAAAAAAAAAAGATGAGTAAAGAAATTGAGGTCAAAGGAAAATAAGAATATGAAAGACCCGAAGAAGCCCAAGGTGAGGTTTGCACATAAAGTGCCCTTGTTATGATCCCAAGTGTGTGGCTGAGCTTCTCAGCCCCTAAAGCTCAGGAATAAATAAGATTCATGACATGTAAAAGATTAAAAGCAAACCAGTGGTTTGGAGAAGTGCAGCTATTTTTGTTACCGAGAGTGGAGACATTTCTCCTGTGGGTCTTCAATAGGAGGCCCAGTGTGATGTAGCAAATAATATCCTCAAAAACACCCATATGGAATATATAATAATATATAATGATGAGCTTCCCAGGGTTGTTTTTCATAGTGTCTTTCAGTGTAGGTCAAATATGGTGAAAAAATATAGTTTAGTAAAAACTTGTATATGGGAAGCAAAAATGGTTCAATTATTCTTTCCAAAGATCTGGCTGACTTGAAAGGTTGCATTTAAAACCGAAGGAAAGAGTGGGCGGTGTGTTCTCTAAGCAGTTTTTCACCAATATTACTTTTTGCAATTAAGTTCTGGTTGCTAAGTATAAGCTAGTACTGAGTACTGGTGGTCTGTTCTCTGACAAGTAGAGACATAGCACTGACCGTCAACCTTTAAGGGCCAATTCCTTGACTGGAGATGAGATGGGCATCCTCTTAAGAAAACCGGGAGTCTCACCAGGACAAGTGCCTGTGCTGAGGATGGTCCGCCCGCCCACAGAGGTGGGTCACAAAAGTACCTGTTGGCAGGGCCAAATTTTTCCTTAGAGAGCAATTCAGCATCTGTTGTAACATGTGGATAATGGCTGATTAGAGCCCCAAAGTCTTTTTTTTTTTAATAGTTATTTTTATTTATTTATTTGGCCATGCTGGGTTGTAGCTCTGGCATGTGGGATCTAGTTCCCTGACCAGGGATTGAACCTGGGCCTCTTGCATGGGGAGTGCAGAGTCTTAGCCCCTGAACCATAAGGGAAGTCCCTAAAGCCCCAGAGTTTAATGTCAGTCTTAGCTGTGCTCAGTCGCTTCAGTCATGTCCGACTCTTTGCAACCCTGTGGACTGTAGCTCGCCAGGTTGCTCTATCCATGGGATGTCCTGGCAGGAATGCTGGAGTGGGTTGCATGTCCTCCTCCAGGGGATCTTTCTGTCCCAGGGATTGAACATGAGTCTCTCATGTCTCCTGTGTTGAAGGTGAATTCTTTACTGCTGAGCCACTGGGGAAACCCTAGTCTTAGCTAGGAAAACCTTAAAAGCAGATTCATGCACTGTGTGCATTGTTGAGGTCCTACACTGTTCAGTTCAGTTCAGTCACTCAGTCATGTCTGACTCTTTGCGACCCCATGAATTGCAGCACGCCAGGCCTCTCTGTCCATCACTAACTCCCGAAGTTCACTCAAACTCAAATCCATTGAGTCGGTGATGCCATCCAGCCATCTCATCCTCTGTCGTCCCCTTTTCCTCCTGCCCCCAATCCCTCCCAGCATCAGAGTCTTTTCCAATGAGTCAACTCTTCCCATGAGGTGGCCAAAGTACTGGAGTTTCAGCTTCAGCATCAGTCCTTCCAATGAACACCCAGGACTGGTCTCCTTTAGGATGGACCTGTTGGACCTGTTGGATCTCCTTGCAGTCCAAGGGACTCTCAAGAGTCTTCTCCAACACCACAGTTCAAAAGCATCAATTCTTCGGCGCTCAGCCTTCTTCACAGTCCAACTCTCACATCCATACGTGACCACAGGAAAAACCATAGCCTTGCGTAGACAGACCTTTGTTGCCAAAGTAATGTCTCTGCTTTTGAATATGCTATCTAGGTTGGTCATAACTTTCCTTCCAAGGAGTAACCGTCTTTTAATTTCATGGCTGCAATCACCATCTGCAGTGATTTTGGAGCCCCAAAAAACAAGTCTGACACTGTTTCCACTGATTCTCCATCTATTTCCCATGAAGTGATGGGACCAGATGCCATGATCTTCGTTTTCTGAATGTTGAGCTTTAAGCCAACTTTTTCACTCTCCTCTTTCACTTTCATCAAGAGGCTTTTTAGTTCCTCTTCACTTTCTGCCATGGAGACCTGTGTTCGATTCCTGGGTCGGGAAGATCCCCTGGAGAAGGAAATGGCAACGCCCTCCAGTATTCTTGCCTGGAGAATCCCACGGACAGAGGAGCCTGACAGGCTACAGTCCATGGGGTTACAAGAGTAAGACACGACTTAGTGACTAAATCACCACCACCACCACCACTTTCTGCCATAAGGTGGTGTCATCTACATATCTGAGGTTATTGATATTTCTCCAGGCAATCTTGATTCTAGCTTGTGCTTCTTCCAGCCCAGCGTTTCTCATGATGTACTCTGCATAGAAGTTAAAGAAGCAGGGTGACAATATACAGCCTTGACGTACTCCTTTTCTTATTTGGAACCAGTCTGTTGTTCCATGTCTAGTTCTAACTGTTGCTTCCTGACCTGCATATAGGTTTCTCAAGAGGCAGGTCAGGTGGTCTTGGATTCCCATCTCTTTCAGAATTTTCCACAGTTTATTGTGATCCACACAGTCAAAGACTTTCGTTAACCCTACACTCTACTAAGTATTAATAATAGAGACGAATTCCTTGCCTTCCTGGAGTTTGGTATCTGCTGGATGGGAGATGGAGAGCACTGAAATAAATGAATGAATAAATGAAAAAAAAATAATGACAAGCTCTGCTAAGGGCTTGGACAAGGTAAGATGAGGTGAGGGGAGATCATCACATTAGGTGAGGTGAGAAAGCCCTTCTGAGGAGGGAGCTTTTAGACTGTGACCTGAACAAGACCCTGACCTTGCAAAGGTCTGGGAGAAGAGCCTTCGGGAAGAAGCAATGACAGGAGCCTGGACTGAGTCAGGAAGGGCCTGGTGGGGAAAGCACTGAGGTGGGGAGGCAGCTGGATCTGGAAACGGTGGGAGAAGGCGTGAGATGGGGCTCAGAGGCAGTGGGGACCTGCTGGAGGGGACCTGGTCAGCACACAAGACAGTCTTGGTTGTCTGAGCTTTCTGCACTTGAAGCATCGTACTTGTTTGTTCGTCTTTAACGTGGCTCGGTTGCAAAGTATGCTGTTAGGGAGCTCAGTGAGTAAATGTGCTGTCCCAGTTGGTTAGTATAATCTGTGTGGGTTTAGTCGCTCAGTCGTGTCTGACTCTTTGTGACCCCATCGACTATAGCCTGCTGGGCTCCTCTCTCCATGGGGATTCTCCAGGCAAGAATACTAGAGTGGGTTGCCATGCCCTCCTTCAGCAGATCTTCCCAACCCAGGGCTTGAACCCAGATCTCCCGAATTGCAAGCGGATTCTTTACCATCTGAGCCATCAGGGAAGCCCTGGCTAGTATAACAGTTATACTTAAAAGCAGGAGGCAGCAGAATGATTTTTATGCTGTGTGAATTAGATCTCAGTTAAAAGAAATTATGAGGGCAAGGGTCATATCATGGTGACCAATGTGGCATATAGCCAATTGGTGCTCAATAAATTATTTTAATGATTAGAAAAAAAAAGGCTGATTTTGAAAGGCTGATATTCAGTCCTTTGGGTAGTCCTTGTCTAGGAGGGTCAGTTGTCTGTTTTGACCCCTTGTTTGTGACAATGCCCTGTTTATATGGTGAATGCCATCTTTTGGTTTGGTAGTTGGAGTTGTCCTGAGGGTTTTCAGCCCTCCATAAAGTATCAAGTCATTAGGGAACAAGTGAAAATAAAAAGAGTGGTACTGTGGGAGCACCTTGGAGAAGGCAATGGCACCCCACTCCAGTACTCTTGCCTGGAAAATCCCATGGATGAAGGAGCCTAGAGGGCTGCAGTCCATGGGATTGCTAAGAGTCGGACACGACTGAGCGGCTTCACTTTCACTTTTCACTTTCCTGCATTGGAGAAGGAAATGGCAACCCACTCCAGTGTTCTTGCCTGGAGAATCCCAGGACGGGGGAGTCTGGTGGGCTGCCGTCTCTGGGGTTGCACAGAGTTGGACACGACTGAAGTGACCTAGCAGCAGCAGCAGCAGCAGTGGGAGCACCTATGTCTCTATCATTCTTCCAGAAAAAAATCTACTTCTCCAAAGGGAAATTCTTACCAACACTAAGTGTTGAGGTCCTGATAAGGGAAACAGTATAGCCCTGAGTTGTAATAACCCAAATCTGGCTCTACAGATTGTCTTGCAAAGAGAGAACTTCTCTTTGTAAGCAGCTGGTTTCAGGAGTGCCTCTGAACAATTTCTTTGAAGTAGATTGAAACAAGTTCTCCACTTTCTTGATTCTAGCATAATTTTGTTTTAACAAACCTCTTCTTCCCTCCCCCACCATCTTTAACGTCTTGTTACTCTTTTTTTTTGGATCACACCAAGGCTTGCAGGATCTTAGCTTCCTGATCAAGGACTGAACTCTGGTCCTTGGCAGTGAAAGTGCAGAGTCCTAACCACTGGACCACCAGGAAATTCTCGTTTTTTAAAAACATGAATTGTTACATGCTATACTTATTGATCTATGTTTTTTCCCCCATATTAACAATTAGGCCTGGAGAGTTTAAACATTAGCATAGAGATTGTTCTGGGAATGCCTATCCACTGCATATTATTCTGTGTGGGTGTGTCATAATTACTAAAGGATCTAGAGTTTCTTTTTCCCCCATGTTTTGGCTATTATCAACAAATGCTGCGTTGAATATCTGTGTGCATGGATCTTTGCAATTAATGCAAGTATGTGTATAGAATCAAGTCCTGTGCATGAAATTTCTGTGTCAAAAGGATGTGTGTGTTATTGATAGATACTGTCTAACTGCCCTCCAGCACGACTGCATCAGGGCACACTCCCATCAACAATTTATAGGAGCGGGAAGTCCTGCTTTATGGAGTGGTTATTAAAGGCTGGTGACAAGTTTAATTTCATATTTTTATTAATTCTCACCTTCTGAGTGGAACAGGGCCTCAGACAGTACATTATGACACTGCGGACAGATTCTTTTTGCAGCAACCTAGCTTTTCTCGACTCTGAATATTCATTGGAAGAAATATGTTGTTCCAGTGAATAATGGAAGCTGAAGCTGAAGCTGAAGCTCCAGTACTTTGGCAGGTCACCTACTGCAAAGAGCCAACTCATTGGAAAAGACTGGAAAAGATTGAGGGCAGGAGGAGAAGGGGGCAAGATGGTTATCAGCATCACTGACTCAATGGACATGAGTTTGAGCAGACTCCGGGAGGCAGTGGAGGACAGAAGAGCCTGGTTCGATGCAGTCCATGGGATCACAAAGAGTCAGACACAATTTAGCGACTGAACAACAACACAGGTTTTCTACACATGTATTTGTTTCCTAGGGCTGCCACAACAAAGCGCTGCAAACTTTGGCTCAGGACAACAGAAATACATTGTCTTTTTAGAGACTGAAGTCAAAATGATGGCACAGCCATGCACCTCTGCCGGTTTGGGGGAGGGTCTGCCCCAGACCTCTCTCTGAATGTCTAGTACTTCCTTTGCTTGTGGTCGCATAACCCCAGTCTTCACAGGGCATCCTCCCTGTGTGCAGACCTAGGTCCAAATTTCCCCTTTAAAAGGGCACCAGTCCTGTGGGATTAGGGGCCCACCCTACTTCAGTATGACCTCGTCTTCACTAAGTACATCTGCAAAGACTCTCGTTCCTAATCAGATCACATTCTGAAGTCTTGGGGGTTAGGAATCCAGCTTTTGAACTTTTGGAGTGAGGACACAATTCAACCCATAATGACAAGTGTTACAGATAAGTACATGCAACTCCAGGACACACACAGAATGCTTTCTTTTCTCACTCTGGTCAGAATACTTCTCTTTTCCCAATTCCCAGTGTCTAACAGCAGGTCCCATTTTTGACTCAGCCACCCAGAGACAGACCATCCATGCTTTCCCTTCCCAGATGTTAGTGTGACATGGAGCATGCCTAGAGAATCAAGTCAAATTGGGATGAATTCAAAAGACTTGTGTTCATACTGGGCAAAACCAGAGAAGCTAACCCTAACCCCTGAGAGAATGCTACCTGCCCAGTAGAGCCCATCTTGCCCAAGTGTGCAAGTCTGCAGAACTCAGAGGAATGCTTTCCCTGAGGTCATTATGACAATGACTAAAGTCTAAGTTAGGCTAACAAGCCTGTACTCTGAAATAGCAATCGTAACAGAGCACTGGAATGTGCTAGGCACTCACCTAAGCTCTCGACCTGTATAAACTCACTTAGACCTCACAATGACGCTACAAAACAAGATCTATTAATGACTCAAGTAGACAAGTACACTGGGGCACGTGTTTGAGTCATGGTCAGTTCCTGGCCCTTAAATGGTGGGTGAGCCCAGTTCTGCTTTCCCCTCTCTCTCATTTTTTTTTTTTTTTAATATTTATCTGGCTGTGCCAGGTCTTAGTTGCAGCATGTGGCATCTGGTTCCCTGACCAGGGATCAAACCTGGGCCTCCTGCATTGGGAGTGCAAAGTCTTAGTCCCTGGACCACCAGGGAAGTCCCTGTACTCATTTTAACTTAGGGGAAGCAACGAAAACTTTATTTCACAATCAGCTGCTAGTGCTGGTATAAAAGTAACTCAAGAAAACGGGGCTTTTGCACAGCTGGATATTTGTAAAGGGCTAGAGGGAGAGATGTCTCTTAGCCATATCAAAGTTCTACTTTCTTTTATTTTCTTAATTTATTTATATTTATTTATTTGGCTGTGCTTTAGTTGCAGCACCTTTTCCAACTTTTAGAGCTTTCTGCATCCCTTAGCTTCTGGCCCCCTTACTCCATTCATAGCAGCTTTAAGATGGTGTAGGGGTGGAGCTATACAGGTCAAAGTTCACATATACTATTGAAATTGTTGTGTTACTGAGTCCATGCTCGCTCTGCTCTTGGCACGACAGGCCAATGAATCCATGAGATGAGGGGTTGAGGCAAGGAGGAGACTTTAATTGGGGACCCAGCTGCCCAAGAAGATGACAGGCTAGTACCTCAAAATAACCGTCTTGTCAGGACCTGGTTGCCAGGTTCTTTTAGACCTGGTTGCCAAGTTCTTTTAGACCTGGTTTCCAGGTTCTTTTATGGATCAGAGATGGCGGGGAGGTGAGGAAACAAAGCAAAACAACTCTTCAATCCTTGCAAGTGTTCCCTAGATAGGCAAGCCTCAGGCAGGGGAATGTGTTAGTTTTACTTTTTTTTTTTTTTTAAATTTTATTTTA
>NW_011495018.1:11345434-11346113 GCF_000754665.1 Bison bison bison | reverse complement strand
TATGAAACGAGTCGCCAGTCCAGATTCGATGCACGATACTGGATGCTTGGGGCTGGTGCACTGGGATGACCCAGAGGGATGGTATGGGGAGGGAGGAGGGAGGAGGGTTCAGGATGGGGAACACATGTATACCTGTGGTGGATTCATTTTGATATTTGGCAAAACTAATACAATTATGTAAAGTTTAAAAATTAAAAAAAAAAAGACTGTTCTATACATCAGTGTCTCCTTTGCTGTCTCGTATACAGGGTTATTGTTACCATCTTTCTAAATTCCATATATATGCATTAGTATACTGTATTGGTGTTTTTCTTTCTGGCTTACTTCACTCTGTATAATAGGCTCCAGTTTCATCCACCTCATTAGAACTGATTCAAATGTATTCTTTTTAATGGCTGAGTAATACTCCATTGTGTATATGTACCTCAGCTTTCTTATCCATTCATCTGCTGATGGACATCTAGGTTGCTTCCATGTCCTGGCTATTATAAACAGTGCTGTGATGAACATTG
Source organism: Bison bison bison (assembly GCF_000754665.1). Classification (NCBI taxonomy): domain Eukaryota; kingdom Metazoa; phylum Chordata; class Mammalia; order Artiodactyla; family Bovidae; genus Bison; species Bison bison. The sequence goes on along the minus strand of NW_011495018.1, from coordinate 11,345,601 downwards.
GGGTACACGTGTCTCTTTCCCTTCTGGTTTCCTCAGTGTGTAGGCCCAATAGTGGGATTGCTGGGTCATAAGGCAGTTCTATTTCCAGTTTTTTAAGTAATCTCCACACTGTTCTCCATAGTGGTTGTACTAGTTTGCATTCCCACCAACAGTGTAAGAGGGTTCCC
>NW_011495018.1:11341134-11345334 GCF_000754665.1 Bison bison bison | reverse complement strand
GGAGAAATGTCTATTTAGTTCTTTGGCCCACTTTTTGACTGGGTCATTTATTTTTCTGGAATTGAGCTGTAGGAGTTGCTTGTATATTTTTGAGATTAGTTGTTTGTTTGTTGCTTCATTTGCTATTATTTTCTCCCATTCTGAAGGCTGTCTTGTCACCTTGCTTATAGTTTCCTTTGTTGTGCAGAAGCTTTTAAGGTTAATTAGGTCCCATTTGTTTATTTTTGCTTTTATTTCCAATATTCTGGGAGGTGGGTCATAGAGGATCCTGCTATGATGTATGTTAGAGAGTGTTTTGCCTATGTTCTCCTCTAGGAGTTTTATAGTTTCTGGTCTTACGTTTAGATCTTTAATCCATTTTGAGTTTATTTTTGTGTATGGTGTTAGAAAGTGCTCTAGTTTCATTCTTTTACAAGTGGTGACCAGTTTTCCCAGCACCACTTGTTAAAGAGATTGTCTTTAATCCATTGTATATTCTTGCCTCCTTTGTCAAAGATAAGGTGTCCATATGTGCGTGGATTTATCTCTGGGCTTTCTATTTTGTTCCATTGATCTATATTTCTGTCTTTGTGCCAGTACCATACTGTCTTGATGACTGTGGCTTTGTAATAGAGCCTGAAGTCAGGCAGGTTGATTCCTCCAGTTCCGTTCTTCTTTCTCAAGATAGCTTTGGCTATTCGAGGTTTTTTGTATTTCCATACAAATTGTGAAATTATTTGTTCTAGCTCTGTGAAGAATACTGTTGGTAGCTTGATAGGGATTGCATTGAATCTATAAATTGCTTTGGGTAGTATACTCATTTTCACTATATTGATTCTTCCAATCCATGAACATGGTATATTTCTCCATCTATTAGTGTCCTCTTTGATTTCTTTCACCAGTGTTTTATAGTTTTCTATATATAGGTCTTTAGTTTCTTTAGGTAGATATATTCCTAAGTATTTTATTCTTTTCGTTGCAATGGTGAATGGAATTGTTTCCTTAATTTCTCTTTCTATTTTCTCATTATCAGTGTATAGGAATGCAAGGGATTTCAGTGTGTTAATTTTATATCCTGCAACTTTACTATATTCATTGATTAGTTCTAGTAATTATCTGGTGGAGTCTTTAGGGTTTTTCATGTAGAGGATCATGTCATCTGCAAATAGTGAGAGTTTTACTTCTTCTTTTCCAATTTGGATTCCTTTTATTTCTTTTTCTGCTCTGATTGCTGTGGCCAAAACTTCCAAAACTGTGTTGGATAGTAATGGTGAAAGTGGGCACCCTTGTCTTGTTCCTGACTTTAGAGGAAATGCTTTCAATTTTTCACCTTTGAGGATAATGTTTGCTGTGGGTTTGTCATATATAGCTTTTATTATGTTGAGGTATGTTCCTTCTATTCCTGCTTTCTGGAGAGTTTTTATCATAAATGGATGTTGAATTTTGTCAAAGGCTTTCTCTGCATCTATTGAGATAATCATATGGTTTTTATTTTTCAATTTGTTCATGTGGTGTATTACATTGATTGATTCACAGATATTGAAGAATCCTTGCATCCCTGGGATAAAGCCCACTTGGTCATGGTGTATGATCTTTTCAATGTGTTGTTGGATTCTGATTGCTAGAATTTTGTTAAGGATTTTTGCATCTATGTTCATCAGTGATACTGGCCTGTAGTTTTCTTTTTTTGTGGCATCTTTGTCAGGTTTTGGTATTAGGGTGATGGTGGCCTCATAGAATGAGTTTGGAAGTTTACCTTCCTCTGCAATTTTCTGGAAGAGTTTGAGTAGGATAAGTGTTAGCTCTTCTCTACATTTTTGGTAGAATTCAGCTGTGAAGCCGTCTGGACCTGGGCTTTTGTTTGCTGGAAGATTTCTGATTATAGTTTCAATTTCCATGCTTGTGATGGGTCTGTTAAGATTTTCTATTTCTTCCTGGTCCAGTTTTGGAAAGTTGTACTTTTCTAAGAATTTGTCCATTTCTTCCACGTTGTCCATTTTATTGCCATATAATTGCTGATAGTAGTCTCTTATGATCCTTTGTATTTCTGTGTTGTCTGTTGTGATCTCTCCATTTTCATTTCTAATTTTATTGATTTGATTTTTCTCCCTTTGTTTCTTGATGAGTCTGGCTAATGGTTTGTCAATTTTATTTATCCTTTCAAAGAACCAGCTTTTGGCTTTGTTGATTTTTGCTATGGTCTCTTTTGTTTCTTTTGCATTTATTTCTGCCCTAATCTTTAAGATTTCTTTCCTTCTACTAACCCTGGGGTTCTTCATTTCTTCCTTTTCTAGTTGCTTTAGGTGTAGGGTTAGGTTATTTATTTGACTTTTTTCTTGTTTCTTGAGGTATGCCTGTATTGCTATGAACTTTCCCCTTAGGACTGCTTTTACAGTGTCCCACAGGTTTTAGGTTGTTGTGTTTTCATTTTCGTTTGTTTCTATGCAAATTTTGATTTCTTTTTTGATTTCTTCTGTGATTTGTTGGTTATTCAGCAGCGTGTTGTTCAGCCTCCATATGTTGGAATTGTTAATAGTTTTTCTCCTGTAATTGAGATCTAATCTTACTGCATTGTGGTCAGAAAAAATGCTTGGAATGATTTCAATTTTTCTGAATTTACCAAGGCTAGATTTATGGCCCAGGATGTGATCTGTCCTGGAGAAGGTTCCTTGTGCGCTTGAGACAAAGGTGAAATTCATTGTTTTGGGATGAAATGTCCTATAGATATCAATTAGGTCTAACTGGTCTATTGTATCATTTAAAGTTTGTGTTTCCTTGTTAATTTTCTGTTAGTTGATCTATCCATAGGTGTGAGTGGGGTATTAAAGTCTCCCACTATTATTGTTTATTGTTAATTTCTCCCTTCATACTTGTTAGTATTTGTCTTACATATTGTGGTGCTCCTATGTTGGGTGCATATATATTTATAATTGTTATATCTTCTTCTTGGATTGATCCTTTGATCATTATGTAGTGACCTTCTTTGTCTCTTTTCACAGCCTTTGTTTTAAAGTCTATTTTATCTGATATGAGTATTGCTACTCCTGCTTTCTTTTGGTCCCTATTTGCATGGAAAATCTTTTTCCAGCCCTTCACTTTCAGTCTGTATGTGTCCCCTGTTTTGAGGTGGGTCTCTTGTAGACAACGTATGTAGGGGTCTTGTTTTTGTATCCATTCAGCCAGTCTTTGTCTTTTGGTTGGGGCATTCAACCCATTTACGTTTAAGGTAATTACTGATAAGTATGATCCCGTTGCCATTTACTTTATTGTTTTGGGTTCGAATTTATACACCCTTTTTGTGTTTCCTGTCTAGAGAATATCCTTTAGTATTTGTTGGAGAGCTGGTTTGTGGTGCTGAATTCTCTCAGCTTTTGCTTGTCTGTAAAGCTTTTGATTTCTCCTTCATATTTGAATGAGATCCTTGCTGGGTACAATAATCTGGGCTAGTTTTATTTTCTTACACAGTTCTTCATAGGTGGGCGGCTCAGGTTATCTCCCTGAGCAGGCCATTATGTATGCTTATAATAACAAAAAAAGGTTCAAGTCACAGAACAGATCCAGGGTATATTTAAAATTAACCCTTCCCGGTTACAACTGTTGTTGTTGTTCAGTTAATAAGTCATGTCTGACTCTTACGTGAGCCCATGGACTGTAGCCTGCCAGGTTCCTCTGTCCAGGAGATTCTCCAGGCAAGAATACTGGAGTGGGTTGCCATTTCCTACTCCAGGGAATCTTCCTGACCCAGAGATCAAACCCTCATCTCTTGAGTCTCCTGCATTGGCAGGCGGGTTTTTGACCAGCTGAGCCACCAGGGAAAGCCAGAAATAAAGAAGAGCACTCAAATGAGAACAAAGGCTACTTCCTCAAAGCTTGCTGCAGTCAAGAAGTCAACCTCCATCTTTGTGTCTGGCTGAGACTCCAAGGCAGGCAGGGGAACAGTAAAGTTTTACAGTGAAGAAAGGGAGAAGGTTTTAAGTGTGTTTTGACTGCAGGATTGTTGGTCTGGGGGAAGCTGGAGGTGGGCTAACTAGAAGTCAGCATCTTAAGTAATTGGTTTGAGAAGCTTGGTAGGGGAGGATAAAAATGTTTTTTCTCTAATCCATCTTAGATTTTCGGACTGGTCTCCTGTAAATTAGACCAACAAAAGACAAATTAACAAGACAGAAACAGTGTTTTTTTTTTAATTTATTTTTTAAAATATAAATTTATTTATTTTAATTC
>NW_011495018.1:11339663-11341034 GCF_000754665.1 Bison bison bison | reverse complement strand
ACCTCCCTCCCCATACCATCCCTCTATTATCATGTGGGAGAAGCTTCAGTGATGAGTAACTCAGAGTGGTCTGAACTTGGGCTTATATAGCATCTTCAGAAAGAAACAATAAACCTGAGAAGTAACAAGACAAAGGAGAAGGGTTTTAGGCTTCTAAAGGTATCAGCTGTGGGAAGGTAAATATATGGGGGAACTAATGGAAGATAATGGGTTATATGAGCAGGTAAATCTTGGTGCCAACTTTCTGTCTTCTTCATGGCCATAAAACTTCCTTGGTAGAGGGGATTTATGGCATCCTCAAGTTCTCAAAAGTTTCTGCTTTTTGTCAGATAAGAGAAAGTCTGGGAAGGTTTCTTTCTGGATCTGTTGAGTCTCATTTGTCTCCAACTCAAAATAATGATTGTGACAGAGTGGAGTATTTTAGGGCGGCATATTCTTTTTTTAAAAAATAAATATTTATCTGGCTGTGCCGGGTCTCACTTGAGGCATGTGGGATTTTTAGTTATGCCATGTGAGCTCTTTGTTGTGGGATGTGGGATCTAGTTCCTCAGACAGGGATCAAACCCTGGACCTCGCTGCATTGGTAGCGTGGAGTCTTAGCCACTGGACCACCAGGAAAGTCCTGGTGTATTCTGATCTCCTCCAGCTTTCTCTGGTCAGTCCTGACTTGGAAGCTGGTGATCATTGACCCAGTCCTAACTGACCTGGGCAGGTTACTGCAGAGATTGCAGGTCACAGTTTTAGTATTTAATTTGGTCCAGCCCTCACCTGTTGGTGTATTCTGTCTCACAAATGTTATAAGGTGGAATCCGATGGTGTTATATTAGGAGTTCTCCTGACTGAGGAGTAAAGACAATAACCCTTATAGCCTGTGTGGTTACAAAAATAATTTGGGTCTAACTCAGAATTAAGGATCCCAGGTGGCACAGTGGTAAAGAATCTGGCTGACAATGCAGGAGATACAATAGACATGGGTTCAATCCCTGGGTTAGGCAAAAATCACTGCAGATGGTGACTGCAGCCATGAAATTAAAAGACGCTTACTCCTTGGAAGGAAAGTTATGACCAACCTAGATAGCATATTCAAAAGCAGAGACATTGCTTTGCCAACAAAGGTCCATCTAGTCAAGGCTATGGTTTTTCCAGTAGTCATGTGTGGATGTGAGTTGGACTGTGAAGAAAGCTGAGTGCTGGAGAATTGATGCTTTTGAATTGTGGTGTTGGAGAAGATTCTTGAGAGTCCCATGGACTACAAGGAGATCCAACCAGTCCATTCTAAAGGATATCAGTCCTGGGTGTTCTTTGGAAAGAATGATGCTGAAGCTGAAACTCCAGTACTTTGGCCACCTCATGCGAAGAGTTGACTCACTG
>NW_011495018.1:11331042-11339454 GCF_000754665.1 Bison bison bison | reverse complement strand
ATAGTGAATTCTGGGAGTTGGTGATGGACAGGGAGGCCTGGCGTGCTGCAATTCATGGGGTCGCAAAGAGTCAGACACGACTGAGCGACTAAACTGAACTGAACTCAGAATTTCTTCTTTTTCCATATGGTCTTATCTAATGACATTTGCGATGTTTGCCTTTGGGCTCTGCTTACCGTGGGGTGGCTTGAGGGACCACACTTGTATTGATCGTTGTTGTTCAGTCGCCAAGTCATGTCCAACTCTTTGTGACCCCATGAACTGCAGCGCGCCAGGCTTCCTTGTCCTTCACTATCAGATTCATGTCCATTGGATTGATGATGCTATCTAACCATCTCATCCTCTGTCACCCCCTTTACCTTTTGCCTTCAATCTTTCCCAGCATCAGGTGCTTTTCTAATGAGTTGACTCTTTACATCAGGTAGCCAAAGTATAGGAGCTTCAGCTTCAGCATCAGTCCTTCCAATGAATATTCAGGGTTGATTTCTTTTAGGATTAACTGGTTTGACCGCCTTGCAGACCGAGGGCCTCTGGTGCTTTCTGTGGCTGGCTTGGCTTCCTTCCAGTTTCCTCTGTAATTGAATCTTTGCCATGACTGTGTGATGCTGGAGCTCTCTATCTCTCCCATCCAAGCCCACTGTGGCTACTGGCAGCCTCTTTCTTTCCACGTGGTGTGACATTCTCCTAGAGATGGTACTTGGAGGATGTTACAACACCTAGGGAGTGCACATCCTGTCCTAAGGAAACACAGGTGCCTAAACTCTGGGTCTTACACATAGGCTTTGCTGATCAATCACACCACCCAGAAAGCTGTAGAACCTCTACTCTCACTTTTGCTGTGGATTTTGTTTTTCTTCTATTTTCTGCCTTTGCTGTGATATAAGTGAGTATTGCTCTGACACCCAGTGTGGACCAGCTCAGGACCACGGGTGGGGAGCCAGGAAAATCTGGGAGAATCAACAGCCCTCTGGGTGGTATCTCCTCCCACCCAGGAGGAGATACCTCCTGGTGGGGAGGATGGATTGAAGATTTTCAGAGCTGGAAACTATTTGAAAATGATTCTGCTTGATGAATAAGTGGTAGATTTACATCAAAGAATTTTTTAACTCAGCTGGCATTTATTGAGGGCTGCCTGGCTCTGGGGTAAGAATGGGGGGTTGGGGTCTGGCAAAGGTAGTCAGGACTCACAGGGACTTCAGCATTTGCTTCAGAAGAAAGACAGAAACACCAGTGACTGTGCAATCCTAGGGAGCATTGTGTGGAAGAGGTCCCACTTTCTGAAAGCCAGTTTGCTGAAAAACTATTCTCAGGATGGCCAATTAGCCAAACTCCAATGGCACCCCCCACCCAAAGTAACTGCAGAACCACCCAAATTTGGCTCTATCCTGTTTCTAACAAGATACTCAGTTGTTTTTCAGGGACAACAGAAGAAAATTGCAAGTCATGCAACCAAAGCAGGGGTAGGGGAAAAAATTTTGCCCTTAATTAATACCTAGAAGTTTCTCCCGACAAAGGAACCAAAGGACTAGGACTTTGCTGGAGCCTGAACCTGGATCCCTTTCAGGAGCGAAGGGACTTTTGTCCAAGAAGATCTGGTGTTGAACCCCTTTTTCACACTGACCACAGGTGGCCAGCTCCAAAGCTCTCTCGATGTAACCCACCCACCAGCGCTTCCCCGGACCAGCCTCCCTCCCTAACTCCCAAAAGTTTGACCGAACCCCAGATCAGGGGATAGATTCGAGCCACACCTCCTGTCTCCTTTCTGGTCCACCTTGCAATAAAGCCTTCTCTTTTCTCAAAAGCCGGGGCCATAGTGTTGACTACTAAGCGCATTGGGCCACAGACCCTTTTTGGTAACAAAAACGTAGCATTGCTGTCTGAAGGTTGGCAGTTTTTGTTTTTAAAATAATCATTTTTGCTTTGGCACATGGTGATCTGCAAGGATGCTTGACAGAGTTGGGGCTTAGTTTTTGGTGATATGGTGGAGACTCAGAGATTGGGCTTCCATAGAGCAGTGCTGATTGAGAAATCTCCCAGCCTTTTGGGTTCTGAGAAAGGGGTAACTGTAGATGACCGCTCCATCTTCCCTATTCCATGGCAAGAGCCACCTCCACACTTCCTCCCATGACTCCCATGAAAATGGGAGAAAACCCCAGACCTCCATCCTTTCCTCTGAGATGCTTCTCATTAGTGGACATCTTCCTTATAACAGTAGCTTGAATAGAATCATCACCTTAATTGTTCTGGGAATTCTGTCCTTCACACTAACCAGACATCAGCAGGGCCTAGCAGGGGGAGGTTAGATGGTCACATGGTTGCCAGGGAGCCTTGGCAACCCTTCATTTGGAGCAATCATGAGCAGGTGTGGTGTGCAGTGAGCAAATTGGCCAGGAGGTGGCAAGCGTCCACACCAGAGAGGGCATTAACTGGAAGGACTTTTGTCTTTGGTTAGTCTAATAAGATCAGGGAATGCTCCATTCCAATCTTAGAAGAACCAAGAGCTGAGCTTTCTAATGGGTAGTGTGTGTGTGTGTGTGTTCAGTTGTGTCTGACTCTTTGTGACCCCGTGGCTGTAGCCTGCCAGGCTCCTCTGACCATGACCATGGAATTTTCCACACAACAATACTGGAGTGGGTTGCCATTTCCTCTCCAGGGGATCTTCCTGACTCAGGGATCGAACCCGGCTCTTGAGTCTCCTGCATTGGCAGGGGAATTCTTTACCACTAGCACCACTGGGGAAGCCTATGCCCACAGCTGAACATCTAGTTGGAAAGTGATTGTAAATATATTGGTTCAGAGTTAGGTCTAGATAGACCATTGAGATGACTCATGGAATATAACCTTCAGCTTTGTATTAACATCCCCATGACTTCCCTATTTAATAAAACCCCTCTCTGGTGCCTGGTAAACACAACTTAACAACTTACTCAGTGATTTTCAGTTAGGTAGAGATATTTTCCCTCTTTTCTCAAGGACAAAATTCCCTGGACAATTGAGGTGGTTTCATCCAGGATATTGCAAGAGGGACAACATTCAGTAATGAGGGTAAGAATAGGGAGAAAAACTGGGGTTTTATAAAATAGGGCAGTCATGAAGGAAGGGTAGAGGTGGATGTTATCTTGAAATATGCTAAAGAAGCATGGATCTTTGTAATCAGGCATTTTCCAGAACACAGGGTTGGGGGTGGGATTTCTCAACCATCACTGCTTTCTGGGAGCACAGGGCTTACATAAGATTTGACATTGTGACCTCAGCCTGTATCCTTCGAAACGGAAAGTGGATTACCATCTCCTTTTCTGGTCCTTTCAATTCCAAGTGTCTGGACATTCTTTAGAAAGGTGTAAACATTTTCACAGAACTGCCATGATAAATATTTTAAAAAGTAGAATTATGTTGTTCCCTAGAAATTCAGTTCTGGCACCTGTATTATCTGCCAGCAAATGAATCTTTTGTCTCCAAGTGCACAGTGATTAAACCTTTTCCCCCAACATGTAATGATTTCTTTACAAAAACTACCTTTACAATGAGCATTTCTTTAGAATGGAGTGAAAGTAATTATGGTTAAATTCACAAATCTTATCTCTGTAATGATTTTAAACAAGAGTTTAGTCTCTAAATTCTTAGGTGCAGCAAATTCAAATTCCTTTATAATTAGGGGCATTTTAATTTTCCTTGTTGCTTTAGATGAGTCATCATCTATTTATCTTGAACGTCTTGGGCATTCACAAAGAAGTCAAATTAGCTAACAGTACAGGATGACCAAGGTGAACAACATCAGTGGCCTAGGAGTCAGCTCAGAAAGCTCTAGACCTTTGTCTTTCCTGGATGGGGATTATTTTACCTGGGATAATTTACCTTTTCATTCATGCTTGTGTTGAGAATTACCATGTCCTCTTACAGCACTCATATGACAGCTGAATGTCCAGAGTACCCCTCTTCTTATATTGAGGACTAGGCTTGCTGCCTAGTGAAAGTGAAAGAGGAGAATGGAAAATCTGGCTTAAAATTTTACATTCAAAAAATCAATGGCAGTGATGGGACCAGATCATGGCATCTGGTCCCATCATTTCATGGCAAATAGATGGGGAAACAATGGAAACAGTGAGTGATTTTTTTTTCTTGGGCTCCCAAATCACTGAAGATGGTGATTGCAGCCATGAAATTAAATGATGCGTACTCCTTGGAAGAAAAGCTATGACCAACCTAGAGTGCATATTAAAAAGCAGAGACATTACTTTACTGACAAAGGTCCGTCTATGTGAGAGTTGGACCATAAAGAAAGCTGAGTGCTGAAGAACTGATGCTTTTGAACTCTGGTGTTTGAGAAGAATCTTGAGAGTCCCTTGGACAACCAGATGATCCAACCAGTCCATCCTAAAGGAAATCAATATTGAATATTCATTGGAAGGACTGATGTTGAAGTTGAGGCTCCAATACTTTGGCCACCTGATGCGAAGAGCTGACTCATTGGAAAATACCCTGATGCTGGGAAAGATTGAGGACAGGAGGAGAAGGGGACGACAGAGGATGAGATGGCTGGATGACATCATTGACTCGATGGACATGAGTTTGAGTAGGCTCCAGGAGTCGGTGATGGACAGGGAGGCCTGGTTTGTTGCGGTCCATGGGGTTGCAAAGAGTCAGGCATGACTGAGTGACTGACCTGACTGAGGCTTGCTGCCTCTTGTAAATCTGATTGAAAGGACGTGTAAGACCAGGAGACAATGTCCTCAAAGAGACTTGATTCTCATAAATGTCTCTACTTCACATTTCTCTGACAGGCGCATGGGAATTGGACTGAGTTTGCTGACCATAATGACCTGAGGTCTCAGTTCTCCTTCAGAACTCCACTCTTATCACTAATTATTAGAGAAATGCAAATCAGAGCTACACTGAGTCGAAACTAAAAAACTTACATTGGTCAGAATGGCCATTATCAAAAATTCTACAAACAGTAAATGCTGCAGAGGGCGTACAGAAAAGGGAACCCTCCAACACTGTTGGTGGAAATTGGTACAGACACTATGGAGAACAATATGCTGCTGCTGCTAAGTTGCTTCAGTCGTGTCCAACTCTTTTGCCGCCTCATGGACAGTAGCCCACCAGGCTCCTCTGTCCATGGGATTCTCCAGGCAAGAATACTGGAGTGGGTTGCCATTTCCTTCTCTAGGAGAACAATATGGAGGTTCCTTAAAAAAAACTAAAAATAGTACTACCGTATGATCCGGCAATCCTATTCCTGGGCATATATCCAGAGAAAACCATAATCCAAAAAGATACATGAACCCCAATGTTCATTGCAGCACTATTTACAATAGCCAAGACATGGAAGCAGTCTAATTGTCTGCTGACAGAGGAATGGATAAAGACAACTTGCTACATATATCTAATGGGCCACACTTTGAGAACCACTGGTCCAAGGCAAGAAGTTGTAGAATTATAGGGTATATGTGGAAACCAGTAGTTTGGCCATCTGGGTTCCAGTGGAAGATTTGTGCAAACCTGGGAATTCATGGAGATGAGACTAAAAAGGTAGTTCAGAGCCATTCGCATTCCTGTCACCTTAAATTAATAGTTTCATAATTAAAACAAAATCAAGGTACCATGTACAATCCTAGGGGAAATTTCAGCTAATATGCCTGATGAGAAAAATGTGCTATTCCCTAGGGTAGATTGCATTATTGACCCCAACTCTTTATTTTTTGTCTGTGCTGTTTGTGGAATCTTAGTTTCTTGACCAAGGATGGAACTCATGCCTTCTGCAGTGAGTGTGGAGTCCTAACCACTGGACTGTCAGGGAATTCCCACTTGACCCCAACTCTTGCCTCACCTGTATCCATGCCCTTTGCCATGCGACCTTGAATTTCTTCCTTGAAGGTGCAGCACATTTCCCTGCCCTTGGACACTGCGTTTAGCTATGTGCTTTGGTTTGGCCAAGAGAATGAGGCAGAAGTGACAGTGCCGAGTCTGTGCCTAGGCCGAGTGACCTTGGGTTTCCACTTAATCTCTTTGGCCAAGGCCAAAGAGAAAACTGTGCCTGGACTGGGAGACTGGTCCAAGGAGCATGAGAGACACACGTGGAGCAGAGCCATGTCAGTTAAGTACAGACTAGACTAGTCATTCCCCCAACCCCTAGCTGTGTAAGCAAATAATAGCTGTTATTGTTTCAGACACTGAGTTTTGGGATGGTTTGTTTACTCAGCAATAATTTACTGATGCTTCCTCTTTAAAACATGTATGTGATTTGAAATGTATTCTTTTAGGCTACCTTATCAAAATACCAAATTTGTTCTTTCTCTTTGTATAAAAGAACCTTAAATTTGTTATGCTTGCAAATTTGCTGATAGTCTTCCGTGAAATATCAAGTACATCACCCAGACAATTCTTTTATAAGAGAATCTGCTGAAATTGCTGGGCTTTTTTCCACATCTTCCTCTGTGGTTTTCTTGATTTCAGGCTCAGGAAGAGCCCCCTCATTGGCTGGGACTTATTCTTGACAGATCTAATGAGCAGTCCATTATGTTGTCAGCTCATTGATTAAGAGTGTCTTCAGTGTGAGAGAAGATCATTGTCATGGAAATTTCCCTGATCCTGGCTATCTTTCCTAATAAACTGGGTGCAAAAGAAAACCTACACTTGAGAACAAAGAGAGCTGTTAAACTGAATAGTGGTTCCAGCCAAATAGTGGTTTAACATTTAAAAAACACTGCACCTTAGTTTTTCATAAATACCATTGAGTTGATTTATAGTTGGAGCCTTGGTTTGTATCCTAATGTTGGTTTCAGAGATCAGAGTGTTACACCAGGTAGAAACCCAGTTTGTTGCCTGTTAGAGACAGCTGCTGCTGCTGCTAAGTCACTTGAGTTGTGTCCAACTCTCTGCGACCCCATAGACGGCAGCCCACAGTGGGTTGCCATTTCCTTCCCCAATGCACAAAAATGAAAAGTGAAAGTGAAGTCGCTCAGTCATGTCCGACTCTTTGAGACTCCATGGACTGTAGCCCACAAGGCTCCTCCATCCATGGGATTCTCCAGGCAAGAGTACTGGAGTGGGTTGCCATTGCCTTCTCCACAGCAGAGGTCTCCTTAGGGCTTATTGGGCAATGTGGCTCATTCTGGAAGCTAAAAGACCTGGATTCATTCTCTGTCCTGGCACACAAATCTCTGTAGTCTGATCTTTTCCAGGAGTGGTTATGCCTTGGTGAAAAGATCTGTATAGTCAAAGCTATGGTTTTTCTAGTAGTCATGTACGGATATGAGAGTTGGATCATAAAGAAGGCTGAGCACTGAAGAACTGATGCTTTCGAATTGTGGTGCTGGAGAAGACTCTTGAGAGTCCCTCGGACAGCAAGGAGATGAAACCAGTCAATCCTAAAGGAAAGCAACACTGAATACTCATTGGAAGGACTGATGTTGAAGCTGAAGCTCCAATACTTTGGCCATCTGATGTGAAGAGCCGATTCATTGGAAAAGACCCTGATGCTGGGAAAGATTGAAGGCAGGAAGAGAAGGGGACAACAGAGGATGAAATGGTTGGATGGCATCACTAATTCAATGGACATGAGTCTGAGCAAACTCTGGGAGACAGTGAAGGACAGGGAAGCCTGATGTGCTGCAATCTATGGGATTGCAGAGTCGGACATAACTCAGCGACTGAACAACAAATTATACGGGCTCCAAGCATCTCAGTGCAGCTGAGCCTTTGGAGTTGTGACCCTCACAGATTTTTCTTTATCAAAGTGACTTCTGGGTCCAAGTGTCCAGCCACACAATTATCTGCTTTGTAGGCTCCTCTTGAACCTTCCTCAACTTTATTTCATAAGGGTATATTTCTGCTCCCTCCCATGGAGAAATGTCAGGAAAACATGACTGTTCTCTACACTGATACTTAAATTTCAGTGTGGATAAGAGTCACCTAGAGAGCTTGTTAAATCACAAATTCCTGGCCTTACCCCACAGATGCAGTTGGTCTGGGGTGCGGCTTGAGAATTTGTATTGCTAATGAGTTCCCAGGTGATACTTACGTGGATGGTCTGTAGCTGTTGTTGTGTTTGTTCAGTCGCTCATTTGTGTCCGTTTCTTTGCGACCCCACAGACTGTAGCCTGCTCCTCCGTCCATGGGATTTCCCAGGCAAGAATATTGGAGTTAGTTGCCATTTCCTTCCCCAGGGGATCTTCCCAACCCAGGGATCAAACCTGTGTCTCTTGGGTCTCCTGCATTGGCAGGTGGATTCTTTACCACTGAGCCACTTGGGAAGCAATGGTCTGCAGACCTCACTTCAAATAGTACAGTTCCATCTGCCTTTTGAATTCTTATCCCAAATTCCTTCTCACTCAGTTCTCTGAGCCATTTCCTTCCCATGCTTACAGGTTTTTATCATCCAAACCCGTTTCTGTTGGAGGAAGCTCTAAC
>NW_011495018.1:11297288-11330887 GCF_000754665.1 Bison bison bison | reverse complement strand
CCCTCCCCCCCACTATAAAGTTTTCCCACACATTTGCCTATTTTTTGAGTTTCTGCCAAATGCAAGTGATGATGGCTACAAGCTCTGAATGAACAGTCTTTGCTTTTCTCATTTGGTTGATCTTCACGTATTTATACCTAAGTTATAGTTTCCACATAATAAAAAGTACCCATTTGAAGCATACCTTCTATTTTGCTACATAACTACCATTCCCATTAAGATATAGAACATTTTCATCACTCCAAAGAGTTCCCTTGTGCCTCTTTGAGATCAGTCCCCACCCTCCTCTACAGCTCCAGGCAAGCACTGATATGTTTTCTGTCATTGTAATTCTGAATGCAGTTTTTTTTTTTTTAAGTATTTATTTATTTTGCCTGCCCTGGGTCTCAGTTGAGACTTACGGGGTCTTCATTGTGGCAGGCATGTGGGATCTAGGTCCCTGACCAGGGACCAGACCAGGGGCTCCCTGCACTGGGAGTGAGGAATCTTAACCACTGGACCACCTGGGAAGAACCCTGAACGCAGTTCTTTGATAAATCTCCCTCGTCGTGTCCCCCACCCCCGCCTCAACCCCTACCAATTCCTGCTTGGTTTTTCTCTTCTCCACTTTGAAATTTTCTATGGCTTTGGGGGTGAATCTCACTTTCTCAAGACTCTTGTAGGTAGATGTTCTCAGTTCTGATTTTTACTGCTCTAACTCTATCTGCTATCTTCCTGGGCTTAAAAAATTTATTATCTTTAGATGGCCTTTCTTGCTCTCCTTTCTTGCTATTGTGGTTTTATTGTTCAAATAAAAAAATCTGTAACCTGTCAAAATCAGTGGGGATATAAACAAGAAATTGTCTTTATTTCTTTCCATCATTGCCTCTAGCCATACCTTGTCAGTTTCTTCTTTCCTGCCCTTTAATAAAATCTTGGGCAAATTCCTTCACTTCCTTTCAGCTTGTCTCGTCCTGGGTAGAACTTTATAGTTGATTTAAGCTCTTACCTCTCCTCCATCCTGTGGCTTCAGGGACCTGTCGTGTTGTGGGGCTGGAAACTTAGTCCGCTCAGGAAGTATAGTCTCCTTTCTCCACATAGGGCTCTTCCTGAATTGAGATCAGGGAGTGAAACTGAGTCCCTCTAAAACTGAGTTCCTCTGCTGAGTTTATGATTAACTTCTCTATCCAAAATTATATTCCCTTTCTTGTCCAGCATGTGTTTTCCTCAAGATTGAGGAATATCAAAGAAAGGGGGAAGTTGAAAGCAAGCAGGACCCTGTGGGGGCCTCCCTGGGCATGAAAGCCTTTCCGTGTCTTCCATTTCTTGCTTGTAGGAAAAAGGTTTCAGCCTCCTAGACCTTCCCTGAGTTCCAAAGGGCAGATTCACAGTTATTTTAGTCCTAATTAGAGGAGTGAGGGAATGCAAGAACAAAGGAAAGGGAGTCAAGAAAGACTAGAGCCACGACTGGGCGGGGCTCTGGTTTCTCCTCAAGGGATGTACATAATAATGAGAAAAGCAACAGTGTCCTTAGCGCCCTGGGGCAGGCTAGACCTGGGTTATTTAGTCCAGTAACGGGATGTAACTTAACCGGGACAAAATATCAGTTTAAGAAAAAATAATTTACCCTTTGGAACTCAGGGAAGGTCTAGGAGGCTAAAGCCTCTTTCCTACAAACAAGAAACAAGGGACACAGAAAGAATTTGTACCTGGGAGGGTCCCACAGGGTCCTGCTCAGTTTCATGGTTGGGCGGGGGTGGTTCCTCTAACACAGAGGACCTCCCTGTAGAAAGTGTGTGGTTTCCTTGAGGAGCAGAATGAAGACAGTGGCAGCTAGTCGTGTCCTTGGTCCCTCCCGGTGATCTAGCTGTATTGCTAAAGGGGGAGATGGTGGTGGTGTCTATGTGTCAATTTTGCCTAAATCACACAGCTCAGAATTGAAGAGGTACAGTTCCTCACAGGAAATCTGGGGCATTCTTAACATGAACATGAGAAGTAAGGAGGCTAAATCAACAGCTGTTCAACGTTCAATGTGTATTTAAAGATTGCACCCTTTGAACGATTGCATGTAGGGAAAGATGCTCCTCTCCTTTTCCTGCAAAGAGAATGGTATGGTCTAGATTAAAGTCCTGATTTTTAATCTGCCTCTGATGCATATTTTACTTTTCTGGGGAGTGTTCCTTGGTGGCTTAGATGATAAAGAATCTGCCTGCAATGCACGACACCTAGGTTCAATCCCTGGCTCAGTAAGATCCTCTGGAGAAGGAAATGGAAACTCACTACAGTATTCCTGCCTGGAGAATTCCATGGACAGAGGAGCCTGGCAGGCTACAATCCACAGTGTCCCAAAGAGTTGGACATGACTGAGTGACTAACACTTTCGCTTTCATAGTGAGCAGAAAGTCTGGGATTTAAATTTTCAGAAATGGCAATGTTTTTCTTTTCAAATTATCAAGTCTTTCTTTCATAAAGGTGAAGGTGGGAAAACGTTTGGATTTTGTTTTTACAGCTTGAGAGTAATCTCATGCTTGTGTTACAGCTGATCTCTTCCTGGATTTATTATTCTTTCTAGAGTTGACTTGTGAAATTGCCTCTAACTGTTTATCACATCTGAGACCCTGAGTGATCTGCATCTCTCTGGTCCCCATCTTAGAAGAGCTTCAGTAGAGATTCAGCAGTTTTCATTCTGTAATTCTCAGGCTATCATAAATGCAAGACTGGAGGGCTATGTGGCCAGCCTTATGAACCAGGGATGAATATCTTTTCCCTTGAAAATGGATGAGACTTTGCACACATGACTTTACTGATGCTAGAAATAAATTTAATAAAGGAGCTTCTCCAAATGGTTGAATGTGGATAATTTTGCATTTAGAACTTTTTCATTATAATTTCAATACCATATACAGATTTAAACTGACACATTGGGGAGCTTACAGATGAGATGTGCTGCAGACCAGGCATCATGGTCACTAGATTTTATTGTTATAGAAATGGCATAATGACTATTTTTTTCAGGTTATAATCAATTTTATCTTTGCATATAAATATTTTTCTAAAATTAGTTGCATGCATATTGAGAAAATTCAAGCATTATAGAAAAAAGTACGTTATACTTTTATATATGGTATAATATATACTTTTATCAATGAATATCCAGTCATCTCTTTAATCATGCATATACACACGATTATCTCTATAATTTAGGTAAGAGGTCATTCTATATATCATGCCTGGCATCTGGCTTTTTTTTTTTAACTTTTATTTTTTTAAATTATGGAAGTATGATAACTCATTTACAGGAAACTTGGAAAATACAGAACAAGGTTACATATGGTGTCACTATATATTACAATTATTTTTTAAAGTAGGTAAATTAAAATTTTTACTTGGAGTTTCAATAACAAACTCTCAAAAGTTAATACAATGCATATACAGAGAAATAAAAGGATATAGTAGACCTGACAAGCACTGTGAACCAATTCAACATAATTAAGATTTATATAATTTCCATACAAGAATAGGAAACAAATTCTATTCAAGTTCCCATACACTATAAACTAGGAGGTACTTGAACATATCCAGGGATGTAAAACAAGGTTCAAAGATTTCATGGTCTAAAGGTATTGAAATCATACAGAGTCTGTTCTCTTAATGCTGTTGAATTATGTCAGAAATCAATATCAAAAGATACTTGGAAATAACAAACATATTTTCAAGTGCAATGTGACATTTACTAAGAGAGATCTTCATCTTAGCCCTCGAAAGCAGAAAAAGCATAACGACTCTTGAAAAGCACTAACTGCATGCAGTTAAGTGTGATAGAAGAATGTGATACATTTATGCTGCTCCCAGGACCCTGTTTCACAAAGACAGTTTAGGGTGTATAAGAAAACAATCGCATTATTCTAATCACCGTGGCATTTGCAAATTATTTTTCCTCAATCAAAGGGCATTTTGAGTACTTTTGTTGGCATTTCAAATCCCTAGTAAAAGTAGCAAAATGTATGGGGAAGAGCAATGGACTGGATTTGGATTCCAGCTTCTATCCAGCTTCTGAGAGACTTTGTGTACGTAGGTTGTTTAGATTCTCTAGGTAAGTTTCATTTTCTCTTTTCAATTACTTAGAATTTTTATGTAATGCTTTTCTGGAACCTATCAAAATAGAATTTTTCTTCTTTAATCTACTGACATTATAAGTTACATTAATAGATTTCCTAATGTTAAACCAATATAGAATATTAAGTCATCATAAAATTCTGTAATAAACCCAAATTGGTCACTGTGCTTTAAAAATATCTTTTTAGATTCAATTTGTTAATATATTATGTAAGGTTTTGTAACTTATATTGCCAATAATATAGGTCAGTAATTTCTTTGTATTTAAAAAAGTTATACTTTGAGTCAGGTTTATGTCTACTTCCCAAACGATTTGGAAAGGTTTTTCCTCTTCTTTTGTGCACGTGTGCTAAGCCACTTCAGTCACGTCTGATTCTTTGTGACCCTATGGACTGTAGCCTGCAAGAATCCTCTGTCCGTGGGGATTCTCCAGGCAAGAACACTGAAATGGGCTGCCCTGTCCTCCTCCAAGGTATCTTCCTGACCCAGGGATCAAACCGGTGGCTCCTATGACTCCTGCATTGCAAGCAGATTCTTTAGCCCTGAGCGACTGGGGAAACCTCTGTAAGTCATGTTTCAAGCACCACAGGAATTAGCTGTTCTCTGAAGGACAGATACACTTTATGGGCAAAACCATCTGGGCCTGGTTCCTATTGCAGTGGTGGAAGTTTCACAATCCTCCCCAACGTCCCCGCCAATTCTTGTATCTTTTCTCGAGTTTATTTCGGTAATTTACATCTAACAGCCACCAATTTCATCTTGATATTCTAATTTATTGGCACATATAGTTATTTTCATTGATTGTTTTAATTGTCCCTTATTTTACCTCATTTCTGATATTCCTTACTTTCTTACTTTCTTTTTAAAAAATTAATTTTAAAATTGAGACATAATTGACCTTGGCTTCCCAGGTGGCGTTAATGGTAAAGAATCTGCCTGCCAATGCAGGACATGCAGGAGATGCAGGTTCAATCCCTGGGTTGGGAAGATCCCCTGGAGAAGGAAATGGCAACCCACTCCAGTATTCTTGCCTGGGAAAATTCCATGGACAGAGAAACCTGGAAGGTTATAGTCCATGGGGTTGCAGAGAGTCAGACATGACTGAGCGACTAAGCAGTATAGTTGACCTAGAAGATTATGTTGGTTTCAGGCATACAACATAATGATTTGATATTTGTATATATTGTGAGATGATCACCACAGAAAGTCCAGTTAGCATCCTTCATTGTAAATACTCCCCCAGGTTTCTTGAATTGTTCTGCTAGGAATTTGTCTTCATCATTCAGCATTTCAAAGAAATTATTCTTGATTTTCCTTCTAACATGCTTAGATTTTTAAACAGGAAATAAATTTACTTTTTGGGTTAATTATATATTTGGTACACCAAATGGAGGATATTCCAGAAAGGTCATGTATTACCTTGTCTACAGCCCCCACCTTGATCCTCCTAGGTAGAGTTTAGAAGAGTCAGGACACGGAATTAAGCACAGGAAAATGAACACCAACTGGACTGGGAGCCAATGGAGGGTGGGCTTTGTGACTTTATAATCACATAACATATGGTCTTCAGCTGATTTGCTGGGGATAGACAGTGCTTGGCAGCTTGAAGGCAGTATGCTGTAGTTAAGGTTAAAGCTTTAGACAGACCTGTGTTTAAATCCTGGCTCTGTCACTTACAAATGGTGTTACTTTGGGCCAGTCCCTTGGCTCCTGAGTCCTCATTTACTTGTTTGTTGAGGGAAGATCAGATAAAAAGTATGAAAGCTTTTAGCCCAGTGCCTGGCTCATTGTTAACCTTAAGGGGTGGTAATAGCAGTGGTAATTCTTATTGATCTAGTATCTGGTCAGATCATAGTCTCAGTTTCTTATTCCCAAAAGGTAAGGTTCTGTCCTTTGGAACCTAACTCAGCAGGCAGATCTAGAAACACTTTCCTTCTCTCGGTATGAGCCATTTCTCCATCCTCTGCTGGAGTAGGAGACAGGCTTGGATGACCAGATGTGGTCTCTGCATCTTCCAATTAGCTCATCATGTTAGTCTACTTCTGTTAGATAACCTTGCTTCTGCGCCTTGAATGCAACAGTAATATCTGGGTAACAAAGCTATAAGGGGAAAAAGGTGGTACATACATTACTGATACATGCTTCTCCAACCTGGGTTATACATTTAGGATTTTTGAGGTTTGATAAGGTAATTTAAGGATCCTGTTACAGTCTCTTTGGAATGACGAAGGAGGACACAAGGCTGCCTGGCCCCTCAAAACAGAAGGATGAGGCGGTGGCCCAGTTTTGTCTTCTGAAAGGTTCCCACCCTCTGTTTCTTTCCCATTCTGACACGGGTGGTTACCATGCTGTATCTGAAAGTAGACGAGTTGGAAACAGGCTGTCATGTTGGGGACACAATGTTTCATCTGTGAAATCTTAGCTCCTGTTCCAACAAAGTCTTCATGTTTCTCCTACTGTTTCCATTCCTTAGGGGTTCTTAGACCTGTGACCATTAGAGGGGATGAGTCCTAGGGCCAGGGCCATGACAGCTTGTTTATTTCCCTGCAGCGTCTCTTGCCAACACCGACATTGTCTCTGCAGCTTCTGGGAACAACCCGATGGGTCAACAAAGCAGGTAGAGCCATCACCTCCATTTCATAAATGAGGAAACTGAGACCCTGGGAACCTAAGAACTCTGCCCAAGGTCACACCTAGAAGACCTGAAGACTTTGGAGAGTTCAAAGTCAGGCAGCCCTGGTTAGCATGATATTTTGGGGTCAGATTTGTAATTTATTTGACTTAGTATTTTAAAAAAATCTAGAAGTGAGACATGCCTGTATTCCTTCTGCAAAAGATTCAAACTGTACAGGTGTAAAGAACAAAACAGTTCCTCTTCAGCTTAGTTTCCAAGTCTAGGGCAGCTTCCACCCACAGGTCAGTCTCTCCTCTGCAGGGACCACATCTTGGGTCAGAGTTCTTGCCTCTGGAATTTTCTATTGCTTCCTGCCTGGAGTCCCCACCTTAGCTCACTTCCCCTTAGTGAGGGAGGGGGAGGGGGAGTGAGAGGAAGGAAGAGAGGCCAAAACAGAATGAATAACCTGACTTCTCAAATGTAGGGATTTCTCAGTTTAGCCTTTCCAGTTCTACAAACCTTTCCCAAAGACAAGATCTTTTGGTGCTCCTGATTTTTGATGGTTTCTCAAAAGTTCCACAAAAGCTTGGTTTCACTCTTCATGTCCTTTTCTGGCAGAACAGATGGTATAAATGTAGACTGCCATCATCATTGCACTGGACCCAAGGGAAGGAGGTGACGTTTTCTCATGAGACTAGAGGGGAGCAGAAGCAGATGTGGGCAAGATGTGGGGAACATTTTGCAAACTAAATGTCGTGGATTGTTTTTTACAGTCTTGGGTGGTGGTGGTTTAGTTACTAAGTCATGTCTCACTCTTGTGACCCCCATGGACTGTAGCCCGCTAGTCTTCTCTGTCCATGGAATTCTCCAGGCAAGAATACTGGAGTGGGTTACCATTTCCTTCTCTAGGGCATCTTCTTGACCCAGATCTCCTACATTGCAGATGGATTCTTTACCAACTGAGTTACTGGGGAAGCCCTTTACAGTGTTAGGAGAGACAGTATTTACTGGGGGAATGGATAATGGTCCTTAGGCTGTCCTCTCTGTACTAGGAAGGAACCATAGTCCAGCTTCATGCATTCACTGCTTTTCTCCTGGCCCCAGATTTCTGCTGGCTTTGCCTTATAGCAAGACCTGTAAATTTGACAGTCCCTTATTAAAAAAAACAGATGGCAACCACTGGCTCATTTTCATAAAATGAGCAAACAGTAGTTCTCAGTCAGGGTGATTTCTTCCCATAAGGGACATTTGGCAACATCTGGGGATGTTTGTCAAAAGTAGGGAGGTCCCATTGGCATCTAAAGGGTAGAGGCCAGGGTACTGCCAGGTGCCATACGGTACACAAGACAGTCCCCACAACAAGGATGAGCTGGCCCCAAAGGTCGACGTGCTGACGGTGAGAAGCTCTGGGTGAGATGAGACTCACCATGCAGCAATCATGTTGGAAGTTTTGGTCCAATGGTTGGATGCTGATATGTTCAGGAGTTTTGAGTAGCGGATCCCTGGTGAGCATGATATCTTATGGTCAATTTGTGTAATTTTTTGACTGATTATTATTTTATCTATTTATAAATATATTTATTTATTTGGCTGCATGGGGTCTTAGTTGCAACATGTGGGATCTAGTTCCCTGATGAGGGATTGAACCTGGGCCCCCTGCATTGGGGGCATGGAGTCTTAGCCACGGGACCACCAGGCAAGTCCCTAATTATTATTTTTAAATCTATAAATGGGGTATGATTGTATTCCCACTGAAACGATTCAAACAACACAGTAGCGAAGTGAGCAAAGCAGTGACTGTTCGGCTTTGTTTCCTTCTCTGGCCTTTTCTCTCTCACGTTTCTCCTCTCCTGTTCTTTCTCCCTGTCCTTCCTGGAAGCTTTGTTATAGGTGCCCTCAGTGTATAGACACATTTTGTTTTTTCTTACATAAGTGGGATCATTCCATACATACTCTTCTGTAGCCTGCTTTTTTCCCACTTAACATTTTATTAAATAAGCTTCTGGGTTCTGGGCTGTTCAAAGTTTCACAGTGAAGAAATAGTCTCATATTGTCACAATAATAGAAGAAGCATTTAATGGCCAACTATGCCAGGCAGGATTCCATAAGCTTTGCACATAATTTAAATCTCAGAAATGCTATGAATTAGGTGCTATTTTATTCCTATTTTATGGATCAGGAAACTGGGCATTCAGAGGCTGAGTTCTTGCTTTTTACCCTTGCACTATCCTGTCTGTACAGAAAATGATTACCTGGAGCTTGGGGAAACTGGTGATATCCTCAAATCTGATATTATAATATAATAATAAATATTATTTGTTTTTTGTCCCTGGTTCCTGGCACAGAGCTCTTAAAACCTTTCGATTTCCCGAATGGTAGGGGTGATAGGAGCATTTTTTTTAAAGAGTTTTTTATGGGGATGGCTTTATTTTATTTTTTAATCTTTCAGCTGCACTGGGAAGCATGTGGGATCTTAGTTCCCCAACCAGGGATTGAACCCATAGCTCCTGCATTGGCAGCTCAGAGTCTTAACCACCGGACCACCATGGAAGTCTGATAGGAGCATTGTCTGTTTTAGTTTTGGTCTTTGATTATAGTCCTTGAATCTAGACACAAGAGCTTCTAAAACCTTGTAATCTCCAGAGTGGGAAGAGGATCTTCTGTGTGCTGATGAGATGGCTGGTGGTGGGGAGCCCTTAGACAGTGTCAGGATGGGGGCTGGTCTCCAGAAAGACCAAGACATGATTAGAAATTTGGAACTTAAAAAAAATTATTGGAGCATGGTCTATTTATAATGTTGTGTTAATTTCAAGTGTGTAGGAAAGTGATTCAATTATACAAATATTCATTATTTTTTGGGTTCTTTTCTCATATAGATAATCACAGAGTTTTGGGTAGAGTTCCCCGTGCTATACAGCAGGTTCCCGTCAGTCATCTGTCTTATATATGGTAGTGTGTGCCTTCAAGTCTGGGATGAACATCCCTATTTGTTTCCCCCACCTCCATGTTTCTTTTTGGTAACTCTAAGTTTATTTTTGATATCTGCAAGTCTGCACCTGCTTTGTAGATAAGTTCATTGATATCTTTTTACAAATTAGATTCCACACATGAGTGATATCGTAGGATATTTGTCCTTGTCTGACTTCCTTCACTCAGTATGATAATCTCTAGGTCCATGCATGTTGTTGCAAGTGGCATTGTTTCATTTTCTGTGTCTGATTATTATTCCAGTGTGCACCACATCTTCTTTATCCATTCCTCTCTCTCTGAACATTTAGGTAGTCTCCATGTCTTGGCTATTGTAAATAGCACTGCAATGAACATTGGGGTGCACGGATCCTTTAGGATTATGGTTTTGTCTGGATATATACTCGGGAATGGGATCACTGGATCACATGGTAGCTCTGTTTTTAGGTTTTTAAGGAACCTCCACAGTGTTCTGCATAGTAGTCGTACCAATTTACATTCCCACCAATAGTGTAGGAGTGAAAGTGAAGTCGCTCAGTCATGTCCGATTCTTTGCAACCCCATGGACTGTAGCCTACCACGCTCCTCTGTCCATGGGACTTTCCAGGCAAGAGTACTGGAGTGGGTTGCCATTGCCTTCTCCAGAGGATCTTCCTGACCCAGGGATCAAACCCAGGTTTCCTGCATTGTAGGAAGACGCTTTACCATCTGAGCCACCAGGGAATTCCATATAGTGTAGGAGGGTTCCCTTTAAAAATTTGAAGCTTTCATCCCAACCTGTGACCTCTTGGGAGAGGGGCTTGAGATCGAGTCAATCTCCAATAGGGAATGATTTCATTGATTGTGCCCAGGTAATGGAGCCTCTTTAAAACCCCCTAAGCTGTGGGACTTGGGGGGCTTCTGGATTGGTGAACACATTGAGGTCCTGGAAGGATAATGTACCCAGAAAAGCCATGGAAGCTCCCCTGCCACCGTACCTTGCCTCTGCATCTCTTCTATAGGATTTGGTTGTTCCTGAGTTGTAGCCTTCATAATAAACCAGTAATAGTAAGCTCCCTTGCTGGCTCAGACGATAAAGAATCTGTCTGCAATTCAGGAGACCTGGGTTCCATCCGTGGTTTGAGAAGATCCCCTGGAGAAGGAAATGGCTACCCACTCCAGTATTCTTGCCTGGAGAATCCCATGGACAGAGGAGCCTGGTGGGCTACAGTCCATGGAATCACAAAGAGTTGGATACGACTAGCACTTTCACTTTCACTAGTAAGCAAAGACCTTGTGTGAGTTCTGTGAGCCATTCTAGAAAATTAGTGAGCCTGAGGAGGGAGTTGTAGTTGTGGGAAAGTCATCACTTTATATTAATAGCTGGTACATTCAGGGAACTCAAATCCTGCATTACAACTGACCCCAGAGCAAATACTACACAAACCGAACAATAGATAGCCAAAGTGTAAACTATAATCACACAAAACAATACAAAAATGCAGACACTTGGAAACTGAAACTCCCTCTTCTAAATCTTGGATCAATGAGAAATCAAATGGGTAATTACACAATGGAAGAAAAAATTATATGACCATTTCATGTTAAAAAGCAGATTGATGATGTTAAATTGTATCATATTAAGAAAAAAGAAAAGGTCGTTTATTTGGTGTCAGAAGTCCTGTGAGTAAAAAGCATCATAGAATGGACATTCATTGAATGCCAGACGCATGCTCAGCACTTTGCCAGGTGTCCCTGCCATCCAGGAATGCCTGGGCTCAGAGCAATAACAGACAGGTAGTCAGACAATGGATGGTCACAGCAGCTCAGCGAGCTAAGTGCAGCAACAGGAAGGCAACAGTCACCACTTGATTTATGCACCAACTCCAGGAGGGCAGTCCAGAACCATTCTTAATTAAATATGATCTGTCCTTATTAGTCAGCTTTTCTGTCTCAAACTTTTGAAGAATGCCTAATCATGATTTGCTCTATAATCTTATAGCAGGAGATGCCAGTAGGCAAAATAACACTTCAGATGTTGTAAGATGGTAGGGTTTGAGATGCTATGGTCTAGATGTTTCATGTCCAGACTAGTACTTTAGGCATCTCTCATTATTTCTCAACTTTCAAAGGTGTTTTGCTAAATATGCCACTCTTTCCCCTCAATACCCTGCAATATCATTTTTCTCTTTTACCAAGGATGGCTGTTCAATAGTTTCATAGTGCAAACACATGGCACCCACTAGGCTGTGATCCAGTTCAGGAGCCCCTAGTCATCTCTAGTTGGGTCCCAGTCACTGTGACACGTGCAGGGAGGCGTTCACAGGTGTGTTTACAGTAGATGCTGACAATGAGCTAAGTAAAATGATAAAAATAACAAGATAACACACAAAGGGTTTCAGGAGTCTGGAGTAGTATCTGGATGCATGTCTAGGCTGTAGAACTGCATCACGTATGGTATATTCCACTATACATAGATAGATACATACATACATACATGGTTGTTCAGTCAATCAGTTGTATCTGACTCTTTGAGACCCATGGACTGCAGCATGCCAGGACTCACTGTCCCTCACTAGCTCCCAGAATTTGCCCAAGTTCATGTCCAGTGAATCGGTGATGCCATCAACCATCTCATCCTCTGCTGCCCTCTTCTCCTTTGGCCCTCAATCTTTCCCAGCATCAGGATCTTTTCCAATGAGTCAGCTTTTTGCATCAGGTGGCCAAACTATTGGAGCTTCAGCTCAGTATCAGTCCTTCCAATGAATATTCAGGACTAATTTCCTTTAGAATGGACTGGTTGGATCTCCTTGCAGTCCAAGGGACTCTCAAGAGTCTTCTCCAACACCACAGTTCAAAAGCATCAATTCTTTGGCACTCAGCTTTGTTTATAGTCCAACTCTCACATCCATACATGACTACTGGAAAAACCATAGCCTTGACTAGATGGACCTTTGTTGGCAAAATGTTGTATAGTTTCTGCTATGCAACAAAACAAATCAACCACATGTCTACACTTTATTACCTTGTTTTTGGATTTCCTTCCCATTTAGGTCACCACAGAGTGTTGAGTGGAATTCCCTGTGCTGTACAGCCTGTTCTCATTAGTTATGGATTTTATACATGGTGGTGTATATATGTCAGTCCCAATCTCCCGATCCATCCTGCCCCATGTATCCCCTCTTAGTGCCGTTATGTCTGTTCTCTACATCTGTGTCTCTATTTCTGCTTTGCAAAGTGAATGGTCTTGTGTCTTCTGATCTCATCACTCCTCAGGAGTGGCAAGTCCATTCATGCTAGGGCAGATATTTGTCTATTAGACCAATATTTCACTTGCTTTCCTTCTTCCAGCAGATTTTCTAAGGCAACATTCAAATATTTGTTTAGATTTCACAGTTCAATTTTGAATGTTTGGGGAGCCTTGACATTCCCTATCCTCATTTACTGCTCTGAAATAATTGGATGCACCATTTGCTACTGAACTTAACCTCTTTTAATTGGCTGCTGATTCCCTGTCTATCAGTAAGTAAGACTTTGCTGTTTAAGAAGCCACATTGAGTAGCAGAATGCCCTTGAGCTTCTGACAAGCCAGACTTCCATTGATGTGGCTGAATTGTCTAACAGCAGCCACAGGTTTCCAGGATTTGGGGATGTGAGATTTTTCTAATATTATAAGTATAAACTGAAAAGGCCTTGGTTTCTCTTTCTCAACAGTATGTTTGGAGAGGGTGCTTTCCTTGGTAGGAGAGCATCTTGGTAAAGTTATTGGGTAAGACTAGAGCTTGTTTGGAATGAAATCTTTATGAAGATTGTCAGCAGAAGATTGTGATCTGAGCTTGTAGGAACAATGCCTGATGTGAGGTCTACAGGCCACATCCTGGTGTAGGATGGGTAAAAATAATTATCCCCAAAGTTCATATTCTTAGCATGCTCCTGTAGAGATAAAACTCACATCCAGTCATTTCTCTAGATTATCCTTTTTTAAAAAATATCTATTTGCTTTCTTTTGGTTGCACTGGGTCTTTGTTGCTGTGCACGGGCTTTCTCTCGTTGTGGTGAGCAGGGGCTACTCTTGGTTGCAGTGCGAGGGCTTCCCATTGTGGTGGCTCCTCTTGTTGTGGAGCGTGGGCTCTGGGCTTCAGAATTTGCAGCACACAGGCTCAGTTGTTGTGGCCCGTTGGCTCAGTTGCCCCGAGGCATGTGGAATCTTTCCAGACCAGGGGCTGAACCTGTGTCCCCTGCATTGACAGGTGGATTCCCATCCACTGGACCACCAGGGAAGTCCCTAGATTATTCTCGTTAAAAAGCGATTCTCTATTTTCCAGGATAGGAATCTCTCAGAGAAGACGGAAACTGAATATGAGGAGGGAAGGGAGGGTGAGAAGTAGTAGATAGGAGGGGAAGGGGCTCTTTAATTAAAGCTCTGAGGAATCTCTCTGCCAATGGCTCTCAGACAAGTCCTTGGAGAATTGGGCTTTAATGAATAAGAATGAGGATTGGGTTTTCCCAGTACCTGGGTGACTAGCAACATAATTTTTTCATATATATTCCCAATCACTGAGTGCTTATTTTGTGCAAGGTGCTAATTAAATTCTGATTAAAAAGTTGTGAATCTACAGTTTCCAGGAATTTACAAAATAGAGTGTAAATGAGAGACTCAGAAGACTTATTTTCTAAGATCTCATTGAATTTGCTTGTTTTTTTTTGCTATAAGTTTCGTTTCCTTGCTTCAGATGATAGCTGCTTTTAGTTCAGAGCTAGGTTTGGCTGACTGCAGGAAATAATGGGAGGGACAAAGCCTGTGAAGTCATTTATTCTAAATTTAAGACTGACGTGGACCATTCCAATGAAGTCTGGATTCATATCTCCTATGAATAGACAGTGGACAGTCTTCAAATCCCCTTGAATTCATAATGGTAGTGATGTTCACAGAGCTCTTCTGATGTGCCAGGCATCGTGCTAAGTACTGATGTGGGTTATGTCATTTAATCCCACATCAGTTTTAGGTGGAAGTGCATTTTGTGGACACATTTTACAGATAGGGAAACTGAGCTTCAAGAGTCAGAAGTAACAGGGTCAGACTTCAGTCTAGGAAATGTTATTTCACAGGCGGCACACTCGAAGGTCTTGCTGGACAAATAAGTGAATCTTGTCCACCGCTTGTTGTCTATTGAATTATCTGAATGATCTCATTGTACAAGCTCATGAGTGAGCAATAGCATTTTATTCTGGAATTATTATTAGAAACTATGGCTATACAAGGGGAGCCAGCTCTTATTTAAGGAAACAGACTTGTTAAGAGCGAAGTTGGGTCATTCTCCAGCTTCACTCTTGCTGCAGTACGGCAATGCTTGCACTTGGTCATGCCTCTCCTAGAGCAATAAACCACAAAGAAACCGAATGGGACTAAAAATGACCGTGTGCAGGGGCACACAGTGCAGTTCAGGCAAATTCTGACCCCAAAGATACAAACAGACCAAAAAGTAGGAGCCTAGAGAAAAGACAAGAGTGTTGGGAGCAAACGAAGTGTACTGAGCATGCCCCTTGCGCACAATACCAGCTAAGCCATAGGCAAAATGTCTAAACCACACTTCTGGCCCAACCCATGGACATATCCCTATCCTCACCTCATATAGGGAACAAGTTTGCTCCCCCTTGGGGAGCAGGAGACAGGAAAGGAACCTGTTGTTTGTTCTTACTCCCTTGCTGCTGCCACAGGAGCCCCAATAAAGGCTTGCTTGGGAAAAAACAGCTGAAGCTGAGGCTAGTATGCATGCATGCTAAACTGCTTCAGTTGTGCGTGACTCTTTATGACCCTATGGACTGTAGCCACCAGGCTCCTCTGTCCTTGGGATTCTCCAAGAATATTGGAGTGGGTTGCCATTCCCTTCTCCAGGGGATCTTCCCAACCCAGGGGTTGAACCTGAGTCTCTTATGTCTCCTGCATTAGCAGATGGGTTCTTTACCACTGAGCCACTGGGGAAGTACAAATAAAATATAACCCTTCTCAAAAATCTTCAGGGCTGGTGGGAAGAGTCATTAGGACAATCCAAGTGAGGATAAAATAATTGAGGAGTCCAAGTGGAGTCAAATCTTTCAGACAAAGATTCTGCTGGGCTAGATGGAACAAGTAGATGCAAATTCTCCAAATGGCCCAGAGATATATTGGACATGATTCAGGGTTAACCGTTTGGCTTAACCTCCTGCTTGGGGACTCAACTGGAAGCAGAATGTCTAACAGGTGCTTTACTGGTCTGGATGGAGGTTGTCCTCCCCAAGGCCAGAGTGAGAAACAGCAGGTTGTTCTTCATATCCTAGTGCCGAGGAGAGATGAGATGCTGAAATGACAGTGGTGGAAACCTTGAGAACGAGGTGTGAGCCTTTGGTGCCCTTGAGGGTAGTTTTTGAGTTCTGAAAAGTAAGTAGTTCTTTCTCAGCCTTTTAAATGATATCAGAAAGGTCAAAGTTGAGAGCGACTTGAGAGTCGAAGCAAAAATGTCAGTCCCTTTTCTTTTGTTTTGAAACAAAAATGCCAAGGGTTCTCTAGTGATATGCAGAGCAAGAATGGCCAAGATAACTTGGGTTCAAGGATAGTGTTAGTCATATACAGAGGATGAGGTGGTTGGATGGCTTCATCGACTCAATGGACGTGAGTTTGAGCAAACTCTGGGAGATGGTGAAGGACAGGGAAGCCTGGAGTGCTGCAGTGCATGGGGTCACAAAGAGTCAGACACAACTGAGTGATTAAACAGCAACAACAAAGTCATACACTATGCTCTGGGGATGCTTGAGGACTGTCTCTCCTTAAGTCCAGCTCTTTGGTGTGACCCTAAACTGAAAGGGAACCCTCAGGAGTGTGCACGCACCATGATGCTAGGAAGAGGAGATTTAGGTGGGAGGAGTGAAAAAATTTCAAGTAAAATTCTGACAAATCACCCTCTCTTTTGTGAGTCATTCTTGTTCATTATTCTTTTAGTCTCTTTGATCTAATGCTGCTGGGTTAGTACAGCCTGAGGACTGAGAGACAAGCATAGATTTCCACACTGTCTGCTAGCCTCGGCCTGACATTGACGGCATTACTCTGATGTTGGTGCATTGCTCACCTAGGACCTGGGGAATGAGGTCAGATACGAATATTATGCTGAAGCCCTCGTTGGTGATAAAGAGTGTGAAAGTGTCAGTGTGTCTCTTGTACACATTCCCCGAGAAGCTATGGGTAATGAGCTGGGACACAGAATGGAGCTGGAAAGACTCAAGGAACCTACCACTTCTTTCCAAAAGAAACAACTAACTGTTCTGAGAGATGCACATGGTGAACATAATTGACACAGAGGAAGTAGAATAGCTTAATTCTTACTTTGCATCTCTTCTCTCTTACAGAAGAGATTCTCAAAAACAGTGGTAGAATACATATTGATAAAAAGGGAACTAGAGTTAAGAGCCTGTATTTCTCTAAATGATTTCAAGTATCTTTAGGGAAAGAAAATATTTTCCAGGGGATCTGCAAGTGGGAACACCCAACCACTGGGAGTGGATTTGAGGAACTGCAGTGTTAGAGGTTGGAACCCTACAAAAATAGTTTTGATTTTTGAAAAGGAAATGACTTTTCAAAAAGGGGTGATTTTTCTCCTCGTAAATTATAGAATGGCGAGCTTAACAGTTGAAACCAGACAAGATTCCACAATAAATTAAGGGAATTACTTGTGACGACTTAAAACTGAAATTGATCAATAGAGTTAGTGTGGATTTACTAAGAATAAATCAAATCTGATCTTATTTCCTTTTTTCTAAGTTAGTAGACTCAACTGTCAATTACCTAGTTAGAATTTAACAAGGCATCTGACAAGTACATAATAATCACTGGACAGAACAGAATGTTGTGTCAGGGGTTTGTATAATGAGATGGTTTCATAACAGAATCACTACTCAAAGGATATTGATTAATTGACTTGGTCTCCCTGTAGAAGGTGTCTAGTGGTGGCTACAGGGCATTGTCTAACATTTAGAAATGCTATACTTGGCATTTTCATTTCAAAGCCTAAATGCTAGAATGGACAAATAGCAAAAGAAGGGAACATAATTTGAGAAAAAGAATGATTTTGGAAAGATCACATAAGTTAAGCTATGGACCAAGACCAAAGTATTTCTTTCCATATTTTATGTGTAGAGTAGGTTGTGGAAACAAATAAACCTGGAATATTATAATGTCACATACAAAACAGATGTTTATTTCTTGTTCACATAACAGGATGTCTGTGGTTAGCTGATGACAGGCTCCTTCCATCCTGTGGCTTCTTCCACCCTTGAAGGTCTCCTTAACATCCTCCTCTAGATGTGCCTCCAGGAGGAGGAGAAGAGTATGTTTTTTTTAACTTTATTTTTTATTACAGGATATTTCAAACATACAAAAAAGGAGGGAGATACTAAAGTTCAACCACAATACTCATCATTCAGCTTCAACAATAATGGATTTAGGGCCACACTTGTTTCTCTGGTCCAGATTTTTGGGACAAGTTTACTCCATAGATGGTGTTTTGACTATTGATGATTATGTAAAGGTTTGTATGTGGTGATGTTCTGTCTTTTCTTGCTCATTTGTTAGCCACAGTTCCTCTAAAAAAAGAAAAATTTTTCATTAATGATTTGGTTATTCTGATGTCACATTTGTTTCTTAAACATCTTGTGTTCATAATATATTGGCTACAGCTAAGCCACGTGACAACACCTAGCTGCAAGGGAGTCTGGGAAGTGTAACCTAGCTGTGTGCCTGGGAAATAGAGGAAATGGATTTTGGCCAACAGCTAGCAGTCTCTCCTGCAATTACAGAAAGAAAGTAGGTCCATAAATGCAGCTGCTCCATTTAGAATGAGAGGGACATGGTTTAGCAGCAACACGAATGGAAAAGACTCAGAGAAGGTGGTTGACCATGAGCTCTGTGAGGGACTGCTGAGCTGCAGCTGCCAAAAGAGCTAATAAAATCCTGGGTGCACCAATAGCAAGTCTATGACACTTGGGAATTGTTGAGAAACCACACAGGTGCTAAGAAGGCAGTTGAGACTGTTGGCAGAGCTGGCGATATTTAATCCAAAGACTCAGATGGGACTTGAGAGGATTCTGAAGGGCTGTCTTCTGGAAAAGGGATTAGGCTAGATCTGAGTGGGCCTTGGGGTAAAGGGGACATACTGGGGAAGAATTACAAGGAAGCAGATTACAGTTCAATACAGGATCTTTGTCTCTTGTTTGCTATGATTTATTTCAGGAGTTAGGTCAGAACGAACTGCCTTGGAAAGACTGTGGCTTCTTGGTCCCCAGTGGGTGTGAGGAGAGATTTGGGCACCACTTGGTAGAGATGGGGGGATGGGCTCAAGAGTGGATGTGTGACTGTGCTCATCCCTGAAGAGACTGAAGATCAGATGAGCTATGGGAAATCTCGTGTGTGTTAACTGAGTGGAACTGCATGTCCAGAAAAGGATATGCAGTCCATGGACAAAAGTATATATTTAATCATGTCATTTGTGGTGACTTTTTTTCCTTAAACAATTTTTAACTTTCGAGTGAACTTTTTACTTAAAGAAAAATATAGAGGGGCTCAAAATGGTCTTGATAGCCAGTGATTTTTGTGTTACCTCAAGGGTCATTTGCTCGTTCATTCCTACTCTATTGGAGCACACCTAAGTCCTGGCCCTGTTCTCGGGTTAGGGAACAAAGACAGGTAAAGGTGGGACTCATTCTTGAAGGTTTTAGTTGGAGAGAGAGAGGCTGGTGTGCCCACGAGTAAAGGTGCTTCCGTGTGGAGGGGCGTGAGGAGAAAGGATAAGCTAGGTGGGCTGGGTTGTATTGAGAGGTCCGGTGAGTGTCTGGGGTTTCCCTAGGAATCATACAAGAGAGATGCCCTAACTAAACCTTGAAGGCTTAGTAGGAGTTAATCAGGGCAGGGGAAGGACATCCCCTGGGGGTCTGTCCCTTCTCTGGGGACAACCTGAGGGAAGGGAGTGACAGAGGGAGTGGGGCATTTTCAGGACCTGGTCCTAAAGCTCATGGAGCTCCTAAAGTCCAGGAGCATGAGTGGACAAGCCCTGGTGAGACTGAAGTGAGACTGGAGGGCTGGTGGGGAGCCCTGGTGGAGACTGAGGGAACCGTGCTGAAGACTGGGGCTTTTTTTGGCCACTCTGTGCACCTTGCAGGATCTTAGTTCCTGGACCAGGGGTTGAACCTGCACCCCCTGCAGTGGAAGCGTGGAGTCCTAACCACTGGATCACTATAGAATCCCCAGACTGGGGCTTCTTCATGAAGACGTTTTACTTGATCCCTTAGATGAAGGAACCCCATAGGAGGACCCTGAAGTGGGAGTCGCACCCTGATCCTGTGTCCAGCTCTGCAGATATCAACCTTCTGACTGCACAAAGCCCACTTCCTGTGCTCGGCCTGCATCTGCAGAATGGAAAGAATGAGTTAGGAGAAATATGATGGCTGGTTTGGAGCCAAGTAGCAGGCATTCATATCCTGCCTCCAACTCATATTAGCTGTTATTTAGCCTGTGTGCCACTTAAGTGGTAAAACGGGAATAATAATGGTACCAATGCCAGAGCAGTTTATTGTGAGAATTAAATGAGAAAATCCTTGTAAGGTGGTTACTTTGTACACTGCTGGGACTTCATTGAGTATTCATGCTCAACACCTGGTAGCTGTTCTTTAGACCAAGTAATTAATGTTAGTAGGTACCATTTCCAACCACATGACAGCGTGGGGTGGCAGTTTCCAGTTGGTGTGGAGGAGTCTCGCATTCTTGGACACACCAAGGGGCTGCCCAGTGGGAAGCAGGTGGGCAGAGTATGGCACCTCTCTCTGCTGGTATTAGAGCAACTCCCCCTTTACCTGTTTTAAATATTAGGTCCCTGGTGGCTCAGACGGTAAAGAAACTGCCTGCAATGCAGGAGACATGGGTTCAATCCATGGGTTGGGAAGATCCCCTGGAGAAGGGAATGGCTACCCACACCAGTACTCTTGCCTGGGAAATCCCATGGACAGAGGAGCCTGGCGGGCTACCGTTCATGGGGTTGCAAAGACTTGGACATGACTGAGTGACTAACTTTGACTGTCTTTTTCAGCATTTATGTGAAAAGTCAATTGCCAACATACCTTAGAAAATCATTGTACTAGATGACATATAGGTTTCCTGATGGCTATAAAATTGTATGATTTAAAATTAAAAAAGGATATGTTATCTTTGGCTCCTCAGTTCAGTTGCGTCCCTCAGTCGTGTCCGACTCTTTGGGACCCCATGGACACCAGGCTTCCCTGTCTGTCACCAACTCCTGGAGCTTGCTCAAATTCATGTCCATTGAGTCAGTGATGCCATCCAACCATTTCATCCTCTGTCGTCCCCTTCTCCTCCTGCCTTCAATCTTTCCCAGCATCAGGGTCTTTTCCAATGAGTCAGTTCTTCGCATCAGGTGGCCAAAGTATTGGAGTTTCAGCTTCAGCATCAGTCCTTCCAATGAACACTCAGGACTGATTTCCTTTAGGATGGACTGGTTGGATCTCCTTGCAGTCCAAGGGATTCTCAAGAGTCTTCTCCAACACCACAGTTCAAAAGCATCAATTCTTTGGTGCTCAGCTTTTTTCACAGTCCAACTCTCATATCCATACATGACTACTGGAAAAACCATAGCCTTGACTAGATGGACCTTTGTTGGCAAAGTAATGTCTCTGCTTTTCAATATGCTGTCTAGGTTGGTCATAACTTTCCTTCCAAGGAGTAAGAGTCTTTTAATTTCATGGCTGCAGTCACCATCTGCAGTGATTTTGGAGCCCAAGAAAATAAAGTCTGTCAGTTTCCACTGTTTCCCCATCTGTTGCCCATGAAGTGATGGGACTGGATGCCATGATCTTAGTTTTCTAAATGGAAAGGCAATGCTTCTACCCAAATGAATGCGTCCCTAGTGTGGAATTTTCACTCAGACTTGGGTAGGGGGTGTTTCGGGGACAAAAGAGCCTTTCAAATTTCAACCCATCAGAAGCCACTGCCTCAGCTGGGATTTGTCCTTTTTTTCCACCAGGGTCCCATGTGTGCGGAGGGTGCGTGTGATCCAGGCCTCAGTGTATACTGTATGAAGAAACTCTGAGCCCCATTGTATCTGATTGTTTACCAAATTCTTACTGAGGAAGAAAATGTCAACTAAGGGACTGTCCAGGAGAGCACAACCTCCCCCAGTAGACGCCCTGATGATAATTACGGTTGTTATCTTTGGGCGTGCCCTTCTTTCAGAAGCTGGTCCTGGGCCAAGGACTCAGGTAGAAGCAATTCATGAAGCTGTGCTCCTGGGAGCAGGAGCTTTGCTGCCTTCGTACTTGCCTTGTTTTGCTGGGAGTGTACTGGTTAATCCACCTTCTCAAGTAAGAATCATCTGTCTCCTGGGCCTTAGTTTTCCCATCTGCAGAAAGGATCGATGAAATGCAGAGTCTCTTCAAGGATTGCACTTCTGCTTCTAATACTACCTTCTGAGTAGGAAACACACAGTGTACTAAGGAAATTTTCTAGAAGGGGAAGAAGCCAGTTAAATTATAATTGAATGACAGATCTAATAATAACCATGACCTATTGGTTACCTGGCACTATGCTAGGTGTTTTTCTTTTAATATAAATTTATTTATTTTAATTGGAGGCTAATTACTTTACAATGTTGTACTTGTTTTGCCATACATCAATATGAATCTGCCACGGGTGTACACATGTTCCCCATCCTGAACCCCCCTCCCACCTCCCTCCCCGTACCATCCCTCTGGGTCATCCCACGTGCACCAGCCCCAAGCATCCTGTATCCTGCATTGAACCTGGACTGGCAATTCGTTTCATATATGATATTGTAAATGTTTCAATGCCATTCTCCCAAATCATTCCACCCTCTCCCTCTCCCACAGAGTCCAAAAGACTGTTCTATACATCTGTGTCTCTTTTGCTGTCTCGCATACAGGGTTATTGTTACCATCTTTCTAAATTCCATATATATGCGTTAGTATACTGTATTGGTGTTTTTCTTTCTGGCTTACTTCACTCTGTATGATAGGCTCCAGTTCCATCCACTTCATTAGAACTGATTCAAATGTATTCTTTTTAATGGCTGAGTAATACTCCATTGTGTATATGTACCACAGCTTTCTTATCCATTCATCTGCTGATGGACATCTAGGTTGCTTCCATGTCTTGGCTATTATAAACAGTGCTGAGATGAACACTGGGGTACACGTGTCTCTTTCAATTCTGGTTTCCTCAGTGTGTATGCCCAGCAGTGGGATTGCTGGGTCATAAGGCAATTCTATTTCCAGTTTTTTTTTAAGGAATCTCTACACTGTTTTCCATAGTGGCTGTACTAGTTTGCATTCCCACCAACAGTGTAAGAGGGTTCCCTTTTCTCCACACCCTCTGCAGCCTTTATTGCTTGTAGACTTTTGGATTATGCTAGGTGTTTTAAATAGAGCATTTCTGTTTTAAATAACAGCCTTAAGATACGTGCTGCTCAGTTGTGTCTGACTCTTTGTGATCCCATGGACTGTAGTCCACCAGGCTCCTCTGTCCATGAGATTTCCCAGGCAAGAATACTGGAGTAGGTAGCCATTCCCTTCTCCAGGGGATCTTCCTGACCCAGATTGTTCAACAAGTGATGGACAGATTATTTCTACTTTTTGACAATTTTTTTTAAAACACACAGGGTTTATTTTCCTTTCTCATAAAAGAACAAAAGGCAGCCATCTGAGGCTTGCTATATTGGCGATTCCACAATATAAACAATCTCCAATCTCCTCTCTTTCAGCTTTTTGGCTATCCTGAGTAATACTCCGATAAACATTCGTATACAAGTCTTTGTGTGGGTAGATATTTGTGAGTGCAATTGCTGCGTCATGTGGTATTGTTTATGTTTACAAATGGCATTTCTGATTCTTCTAAAAATCCTGTAAAGCAGGAATTTTTATTCCCATTTTACTGATGCTAAAACTGAGGCTGGAGGTGGTTAAGCATCCTGTCAATGTAACACAATTAGCAAGTGGCCGAGCCTGGATTTGAACCCAAGTGAGTGAGTGAAAGTTGTGTCTTACTCTTTGCGACCCATGCCAGGCTCCTCTATCTATGGAATTCTCCAGGCAAGAATACTGGAGTGGGTAGCTGTTCCTTTCTCCAGGGGATCTTCCCAACTCAAGGATCAAACCCAGGTCTCCCGTATTGCAGGCGGATTCTTCACCAGCTGAGCTACCAGGAAAGTCTTCCCAATTCCAAAGCCTGGGGCTCTTTCCACTGTGCTCTGCAGTCAAGGCTTAGCTCTGCTTCTGGTTTGCATGCATTGATGCAGGAAGGCTACCATGAGCTGGTGCAATCAGGTGTTCCTTCATGTGTCTCTCACTTCCTTCAAATCACAGGACTATTTCTGATGGTAAGCCCATGGTGTAAAGTCCAATGTGAACGGGACTTACATGGAATTCTCTCTCTACAGCAATGTTGAGGTATTTAAAACATGACTGGACTACCACCTAAAGTGCAGACATTTTCCTTACGAATATCCAAGTTGTAAGTTACCCATTGCCAACTGTTGCTTGCATTTTCATCCTCTCCTTCCTTCCCCATTAGTTCTGGTCCAGCGAGTCCTGTGCCCTGAATATAGCAACAAACTCCTATTTCCTCTCCACCGCTGGGGCCAGATTGTTACTTCAATAACGCACACCTCTGACAGCTCTTGGCAGCTTTGTGGGCTTCTTGTTGAGTTATTCTGATTTTAAAGTCTGGAGAGCATGTAGCAGATGGCATGGCCTACATTGACTCTCTAACAGTGTGTCTAGGAGTTGCTGAATGGAGGTTCCAGTCACAGGACATAGCTAGGCACTATGTGTGGGGCAGTTTCAGAGGTGAAGGTATTTAACTGCATTGATTCCACCCCCCCTCCCCCAGAATGTTGCTATGTGTAAACAAGTGATTTTGCTGAAAGCACTTCAAAAATAAGCTCATAACCATACTTTACATTTATTTATTATAGCGACCTCTCTAAGGAGCCAGCTGCTTTGCTAATATTTAGGACCATTAAATCTATGGGCTGAGTCAGGGAGTGGACAGGGTTATTAGGCGACCATATTTTCACTATGAAATTTATATGAGATAAGGAAAATTTGCTTAAGCCTTCCCAACACAATCATTTTAGAATTTTGATGCATTTCCTTCCAATCTTTTTTTCTTTTTCTTTCTGCACAGGATTGAAACCAAATTTAGTTCTAGGTGTGGATGTCCATATCTTTGTGACCCCATGGTCACAAAGCCAGACTATAGCCCACTAGGTTCCTCTGTCTATGGGATTTCCCAGGCAAGAGTACAGGAGAGGGTCGCCATTTACTTCTCCAGGGAATCTTCCCAACCCAGGGATTGAAACTGAGCCTTCTTGTCTTCTGCATTGGCAGGTGGATTCTTTACCACTGCACCACCTGCTTGGTTCTAGGCATACTGTGTACACAATTTTGTGACACCCTATGACTTATTATAAGTATACAATATTATATGTGTTATAATTTTCATATTATTACATTATTTTTATCACCATTTTAAAAGGTACCAACACATGATCAGATAATAAAGTTTTTCATTATTTGTGTATATCAGACATTTAGATTGCTCTTGTGCACTGCAGTTATTTCCTTAGGAGGAATTCCCAAAGCTGGAATTTAGAGGGATCTCTACTATCTGCTGTCAAATTGTGTTCCAAGAACAAGTGAGTTTGTTCTCACTTCTCTGGGCAGGATGGGAGTGCTGGTTTCAGCATATCTTCACCAACTTCACCTGGCTGGTGTTGGAAAGTTCAAGTGCCAGGGGTGGTGTTGACTTCAAAGAGAAGATAAAGATGCCCCTCATCTCTGGGGAGGATGTCCTTGGAAGGCAGGAGACTTGTCTTGAGCAGGGAAAAATTGGGATGTGTATATTATAAAAAGAAATTTGTATCAATTGTGCCAGAGGAAAGACTGAGTGCTTTCTATTCTCCCTGTAGAAATTGATAAACATCATTGTCTCATGGAAATGTGAACAAAGATTATGCAGCCATCGATGTTGGAAAGTAAGATTGTATACAGATGACAGGCAGTTAGTTAATAAAAAGTGTGGTTTTGTAAGTTGGTTGTAGATGGTTTCCAGCTCTTACTTTTTAATTTTTTATTAAAGTTTATTTTTAAATTTGTCATTTCTTTTCTCATCCTAATTATCCAGTTTGCACTGAAATTTGTGTTTGGATTTTTGAATTGTGGTAAAAAAACAAAACAAAACACATGACATGAACTCTACCCCTTAACAAATTTTTAAGTTATAGTACTGTATTATTGCAGAGAAGGCGATGGCACCCCACTCCAGTACTCTCGCCTGGAAAATCCCATGGACGGAGGAGCCTGGTAGGCTACAGTCCATGGGGTTGCTAAGAGTCGGACACGACTAAGCGACTTCACTTTCACCTTTCACTTTCATGCATTGGAGAAGGAAATGGCAACCCACTCCAGTATTCTTGCCTGGGGAATCCCAGGGACGGGGGAGCCTGGCGGGCTGCCGTCTATGGGGTCACACAGAGTCGGACACGACTGAAGCGACTTAGC
Organism: Bison bison bison; assembly: GCF_000754665.1. NCBI lineage: Eukaryota > Metazoa > Chordata > Mammalia > Artiodactyla > Bovidae > Bison > Bison bison. The sequence continues at coordinate 11,304,621 of NW_011495018.1, read as the reverse complement.
AGCAGCAGCAGCAGCACTGTATTATTGGAGGCTTCCCACGTGGTACAGTGGTAAAGAATCTGCCTGCAATGCAGGAGACACAAGAGACCAGGTTAGATCCCTGGGTTGGGAAGATCCCCTGGAATAGGAAATGGCACCCTGCTCCGGTATTCTTGCTTGAAAAATTGCAAGGACAGAGGAGCCAGGTTGGCTACAGTCCATGGGGTCACAAAGAGTAGGACACAACTGAGCACACACTGTGTTGTTAACTGTGCTCACATTATTGTGCAATATGTGGGCATTTATGGGCTTCCCTAGTAGCTCAGCTGCTAAAGAAGCTGACTGCAAAGCGGGAGACCCCAGTTTGATTCCTGGGTTGGGAAGATACACTGGAAAAGGGATAGTTTACCTACTCCAGTATTCTTGGGCTTCCCTGGTGACTCAGCTGGTAAAGAATCTGCCTGCAATGCGGGAGACCTGAGTTCAATCCCTGGATTGGGAAGATCCCCTGGAGGAGTGCAAGGCAACCCACTCCAGTATTCTTGCCAGGGAAATCCCATGGATAGAGGAGCCTGATGGGCTATAGACCATGGGGCCGCAAAGAGTCGGCCATGACTGAGAGAATAAGCATAGAACAGCATGTTGGCATTTATAAAATTATGTTTGTTGAAGAAGGTTCCCCAAATCGTATACATGCAAGGCTTACAAACCTGAATTCATTCTTGTCCTCAGACTTTCCAAAGTGGCATTTTAAAACAACAGATTAAAAAGAAACTTTCTCTTTTCTCTTCTTTTTTTTAAGAACAGTTTTATTGAGATATAGTTTATATACATGTTCACTCTTTTTGTTTTTACAAAGATGTATTTAAAAAAAATTATTGATTGATTGATTTTTGGCTGTGTGGGTCTTCTCTGCGGTGCACTGGCTTCTCATGGAGGTGGCTTCTCTCGTTGTGGAGCGTGGGCTCCGGGGCACGTTGGCTTCAATAGTTGCCGTGCAGGGGCTCAGTAGTTGTAGCGCAGGGGCTTAGTTGCACCAAGGGATGTGGAATCTTCCCACAGCAGGGACTGAACCTCTGTCCCCTGTATTGGCGGGTAGATTCTTAACCACTGAATCACCAGGGCAGTCACTATATGTTCATTCTTAAAATATGCAATTCAATGGTTTTCGGTATATTCACAGAGTTGTACAACTATCATAAGACAATCTTCAGAACATCTTCATTACCACCCCAAAGAAATCTTATACCTAGTAATAGTCACTGCCCACTTCCCTCTCTGCTGGGAACCACTAATCTAATTTCTGTCTCCGTGAATTTTCCTACTTTGGACATTTCATATAAATGGAATCATATAATGTGTGGTCATTTGTGACTGGCTTCTTCCACTTATAATGTCTTCAAGGGTGATCATGTCATAGTGAGTATCAGTACTTCATTTTTTTTTATTACTGAATAAGGTTGCGTTGTATAGATACACCTCATTTTGTTTATCCATAAATCAGTTGGTGGTTATTTGGGTTGTTTCTACCTTTTGGCTATTACAAATAACATTGGTATGAATATTTATGAGCAGTTCTTAGTGTGGATATATGTTTTCATTTCTCTTGAGTAGATATCTTAGAGTGGAATTGATGGTTATATGGTTCAGTTCAGTTCAGTTCAGTTCAGTCGCTCAGTTGTGTCTGACTCTCTGTGACCCCATGGACTGCAGCACACCAGGCCTCCCGGTCCATCACCAACTCTCGGAGCTTATCCAAACTCGTGTCTATTGAGTTGGTGATGTCATCCAACCATCTCATCCACTGTTGTCCCCTTCTCCTCCTGCCTTCAATCTTTCCCAGCATCAGGGTCTTTTTCAATGAGTCAGTTCTTCTCATCAGGTGGCCAAAGTATTGGAGTTTCAACTTCAACATCAGTCCTTCCAATGAACACTCAGGACTGATCTCCTTTAGGAAGGACTGGTTGGATCTCCTTGCAGTCCAAGGGACTCTCAAGAGTCTTCTCCAACACCACAGTTCAAAAGCATCAATTCTTTGGCACTCAGCTTTCTTTATACTTCGATTCTCACATCCATACATGACTACTGGAAAAACCATAGCCTTGACTAGACCGACCTTTGTTGGCAAAGTAATGTCTCTGCTTTTTACTATGCTGTGCTGTCTAGGTTGGTCATAACTTTTCTTCCAAGGGGCAAGCATCTTTTAATTTCGTGGCTGCAGTCACCATCTGCAGTGATTTTGGAGCCCCCCAAAATAAAGTCTGCTACTGTTTCCCCATCTATTTCCCATGAAGTGATGGGACAAGATGCCATGATCTTAGTTTTCTGAATGTTGTTATATGGTCACTGTATAGTTAATATTTTGAGGAACATCTAGACTATTTTCCAAAGTGGCTTCACCAGTTTACGAACTCATCATTACTTGTTAATGTCTGTCTTTTTTTGGATTTAGTCATCTCAGTGGGTATGAAGCGGTATCTCCCTCCATATTTAATCAACATTTAACATATACACTTACATCTATTGAATATTAATGTCATTAACACACAGAGAGTCTTCCATTACACTGAGACTGTAGGAATAAGAACACTTACATTCACAAGTGGGTCTGGATACATGTAAGTTTAACATAAATTAATTTAAACTTGTGTTTAAGCCCTCTTTGAGTCCTTGGCTCAATTTCTTAAAACTCAAACTACAGTCTTGGTTTTAAACATCCAGACAATATGCAGACCATTCTTCATGTTTCACTGCAAGACAGTCTTTTTGAGCAAGGACTATTCCATCCACCCCCACCCAAATTTCCAGCCCAGTACATCTTCTTTTCCTTGGTACCAGTTTCATGCGAGTGTTGTAAGGATTAAATGAGATTATGTATGTCAAATACATAGCATAGTAAGTCTTCAACAAATATTAACAACAACCATGACAAGAAAAAAACAACAACACAGAATAAAAACAGATAGGTTGTGAGCAGAGAAGTCTCATTTCAGGTCAGTTCCTAGTCTTTTGTACCCAGATTACATCAACTATGTCGAAATAGGAAGTATTTCCATAAACTTTCTCCCATGACTGGTTTGTTTTGTTGGTTGGGGGTCTAAACATCATCTTAGTGTTTTGAGCCCTTAATTTCTCTGATTAACTAAGTCCCCCAGAGCTGGAAAGCCTGCAGCTATAATATCCCCACTTGTCCCTGGCATTATAGTCACCCTCTAAACATTTCCTGGGCTGGAAGAATTATTGGGCTTACAATGGGGAGTATTTTTTGCAGCCTGTGAGGGAACACTGCCTACATCCTCTGAATCTTTTGTTATCTGAAGACTGTCAGCCATATTGTTCAATAAAATGAACCTTCCAGCCAAACTTTCCTGGAAAGGCAGTTTGCTGAACATAGCCTTTAATGACCCTCAGGCTATAAAAATCCAACAATACCCATGTTGAAACCTGTTACAGTGAGGAGAAACTGAAAAACTCAGTTGACACTCTTTTGAAAGTGCATGCACATACTCCTATTCAACAGAAATCCTGGTTTCACCTTTCAAATGTACAGTCTCCAAATTAAACTTGTAAATACTTTAAACCCGGTCATTATTTGTTGATTACACTCCACCAACAGAGCCCTGTGCTGGCTTTACTGAGAGGGTTAGAGATATGTCGCTTTTTATATGTCGTATAAAAATGATGAAATCTTGTGATCATCTTGGCCTACAGAAAATCACGTGTGAGAAATAACAGCCAGGCAGAAAAACACAAATGAAGGCAATTCATATCTTTAGCCTGTCTCTTGAGAAATGTCAAAGGGCAGAGAAGAGTCTAGATGTGCAGTGAAACATCTTAAAAATCCTCTGTAGAGATCTCTGTCATGCACAATTTTTCTCTTCTGCCAGATGGGGGCTCCTGTCTTGTCCAGACCTTTCCTGTAAATCAAGTGCATGCGTTGCTTCCCTTGTCCCACCATGGCAGTCCTAAGAATGTCTTCTCTCCCCTCCATGTCCTGTCCCTCCTGTTCACTTCCCCTTGTCCCTGGTCCTTCTCATAGATTGTTGTTCGGTTGCTAAGTCATGTCTGACTCTTTGTGACTGCAAGGACTGCAGCATGCCAGGCTCCCCTGTCCTTTACCATCTCCCAGAGTTTACTCAAATTCATGTCCATTGAGTCCGTGATGGTATCTAACCACTCATCCTCTGCTGCCTCCTCTTCTCCATTTGCCTTCAATATTTCCCAGCAGCAGTGCATTTTCAGAGTTGGCTCTTCACATCAGGTGGATAAAGAATTGGAGCTTTAGCAACAGTCCTTTCAATGAATACTGAGGATTGATTTCCTTTAGGATTAACTGGTTTGATCTCCTTGTTGTCCAAAGGACTCTCAAGAGTCTTCTCCAGCACCACAGTTTGAAAGCATTAATTCCTTGGCTCTCAGCCTTCTTTATGGTCCACTTCTCACATCTATATATGACTGCTGGAAAAACCATCCATAGCTTTAATTATATGGACCTTTGTTCCCTTATGTCTCTGCTTTTTAATATGCTGTCTAGGTTTGTCATAGCTTTCCTTCCAAGGAGCAAGCATCTTTTAATTTCATGGCTGCAGTCACTATCTGCAGTGATTTTGGAGCCCAAGAAAATAAAATCTGTCACTTTCACTTTTCCCCTTCTATTTGCCATGAAGTGATGGGCCTAGATGCTTTGATCTTAGTTTTTTGAATGTCAAGGTTTAAGCCAGCTTTTTCACTCTCCTCTTTCACTTTCATCAACAGGCTCTTTGTTTCCTCTTTGCTTTCTGCCATTAGAGTGTTATCATCTGCATATCTGAGGTTGTTGATATTTCTTCTGGCAATCTTGATTCCAGCTTGTGCTTCATTCAGCCCTGCACTTTGCATGATGTACTTTGATTTAACTTCGCATAGAAATTAAATAAGCAGGGTGACAATACACACCCTTGTCATACTGCTTTCCTAATTTGGAACCAGCCTGTTGTTCCATGTCTGGTTCTAACTGTCGCTTCTTGACCTGCATGCAGTTTCTCAGGAGACAGGTTCTTATAGATGCTGGTCTCCAAGTATGATCCCAAGGGACCATGCTTCTAATACTATGTCCTGTGTGGCCCATTCTCAAATCAGAGCTCACCCTGTAAGACACTTATAATCAACAGTCATGTTGCTGATTGCTCTGAGTCTGGGTCAGAGAAAGCCTTGCAGCTTCTGCCTTGTCTTCATGAAAAATCTAATTTTGAGGGAAACCAGCTGTAGAGGTTAAACAATCTCCCTTAAAAACTCATGTCCACCCAGAAATTACTTGGAAATACTGTCTTCACAGATATGATTTGTTATGGGTATCTAGATGACATCATGCTCGATTTAGTTAGACTGGGTCCTAAATCCACTGGTACCCTTGTAAGAGGACAGGACACAGAGAGGCACAGAGAGACAAGGCCACGTGGAGTTGGAGGCGAGACTGGAGTGATGCAGCTGTAGGCCAAGGGACCTGAGGATTGCTCGAAGCCCCTGAGAGCTGAAGGATCCCATCCTTCAGTTACTTCTGTTTGTTTCAAAAGTACCTGGTATTTGACAGGGATGTTTTGCAGCAATGCTTTGAGAGCTCTGCAGTGGTCCCCTGCCCCGACTGGGCTCAGACTTGACCACAGGAATGTACCTGCACAGATGAGACCTGGACTTGTCTGGAAGTTTTATTTGCTTCCTTGCTATGCTAAGCTCTCTGCCTAAGGCAGAGATCTGTACTCTGCTAGGCACAATTCCAAGAGCAAAGAAGCATGGAAGACTATGCATGCTCCCGCTGCCTCTGGAAACCTCTGCCCCTTTGCTAGAGCCCTGGTGTCACATCTTCTCCTACCCCTTAATATTCCCATCTTCCCTTTCCTCTGGGGAGAAGGTGTTTTTAGAGCAGGAACCCTCCCTTCTCCATGCTTGATCACTGAATAAAGTTTCTGCTCTGCTATACCAACCTAATGTTGCTTGATTGGCATTTGCAACTCAGGGCAAAGGACCCACTGAAGGGTCCCCACCCTGTTGGGGACTGTCAGCAACACAAGTTACTGAGAGGCAAGGAAGTCTTCTTTTAAAGAATCTCCAGAATGACATTCTGTTGCTTAAGCCACACCGTTTGTGGCAATTGGTTACAGCAGCTCTGGGAAACGAAGGTGATAATGGAGCAAAGGGCTTGCTGCCCAACGTGCATAGAAGCCTATGCTCTGGCACCTGCTTTTGAGAAAGGGAAAACTTCATTGAGACAAGGAGACAGGAGGCACGGCTCAAATCTGTGTCCCCAGTAGAAAGATGAGGAGGATATTTAAGAAGAGTTAGGGTTTGGAGGCTGTGAATCAGGAGAAACATGGTTGTTTACAAAGTTTAAGGCAAGCGATGGGTTCTTCACACAGGTGCAAGCACACGGCTTGTTTCTTCCTGGGTTGCGCGTGCCCATTTACCCAGAGCTGGTATGAAACTGCGGGTGGAAATTTGAGCTGTGACGTCAGAAGGCCGCCCCACCCGTGAGCAAGTCTCTTCTGCGCAGACTCTGATCAGCTGTCTTGGCTCCAGCCGGTTTCAGCCACTTCTGTCCTGTTACAAGCGAAGTTGATTTCCACAAGCTGCCTCCCTATCTGTCCTCCTGGAAGACAAGGTCAAGAGTTGGTTCAGTTCAGTTCAGTTCAGTTCAGTCGCTCAGTCGTGTCGGACTCTTTGCGACCCAATACATCACAGCACGCCAGGCCTCCCTGTCCATCACCAACTCCTGGAGTTCACTCAGATTCATGTGCATCGAGTCGGTGATGCCATCCAGCCATCTCATCCTCTGTCGTCCCCTTCTCCTCCTGCCTCCAATCCCTCCCAGCATCAGGGTCTTTTCCAATGAGTCAACTCTTCGCATGAGGTGGCCAAAGTATTGGAGTTTCAGCCTCAGCATCAGTCCTTCCAATGAACACCCAGGGCTGATCTCCTTCAGAATGGACTGGTTGGATCTCCTTGCAGTCCAAGGGACTAGCAAGAGTCTTCTCCAACACCACAGTTGAAAAGCATCAATTCTTCGGCGCTCAGCTTTATTCACAGTCCAAGTCTCACATCCATACGTGCCCACGGGGAAAAAACCATAGCCTTGACTAGATGGACCTTTGTTGGCAAAGTAATGTCTCTGCTTTTCAATATGCTATCTAGGTTGGTCATAACTTTCCTTCCAAGGAGTGTCTTTTAATTTCATGGCTGCAGTCACCATCTGCAGTGATTTTGGAGCCCCCCAAAACAAAGTCTGACACTGTTTCCACTGTTTCCCCATCTATTTCCCATGAAGTGATGGGACCAGATGCCATGATCTTCGTTTTCTGAATGTTGAGCTTTAAGCCAACTT
>NW_011495018.1:11292683-11297188 GCF_000754665.1 Bison bison bison | reverse complement strand
CTCTCCACTTTCACTTTCATCAAGAGGCTTTTTAATTCCTCTTCACTTTCTGCCATAAGGGTGGTGTCATCTGCATATCTGAGGTTATTGATATTTCTCTCAGTTTTTTTAACCCTCTAGGGCATGGTTTAAGGATGCCAGCAGTACCCCAAAATGCTCTGGAGATGCCCAGGCAGGCTGGGTGCAGAGACACACCTGCCCATCTGGATGACCACCAGTGGTGGGCATAAGGCCATCATCTGGACATCTGTCCCAGTGGACCCTTCTTCAGCTGACCCCAGCCAGGATCTGAGTGCACCCAGAATGGTGCTGGAGAAGACTGTTGAGAGTCTCTTGGACTGCAAGGAGATCAAACCAATCAATCCTAAAGGAAATCAACCCTGAATGTTCATGGGAAGGACTGAAGCTGAAGCTCCAATATGTTGGCCACCTGATGTGAAGAGTTGACTCGTTGGAAAAGACCCTGATGTTGGGAAAGATTAAAGGCAAAAGGAGAAGGGGGTGGCAGAGGATGAGACGGTTACAGAGCATTACCGATGTAATGGACATGAATTTGAGCAGACTCCGGGAGATAGTGAAGGACAGAGGAGCCTGGCTACTACTGCCCATGGGGTCACAGAGTTGAACACGACTTAGTGACTGAACAACAGCAACAACTAGAGACCTAGCCACTGGCCCTTGGAAACAGGGTTTTTCTCTCCTTCATCTTTCTCATGAGAATCTGCTCCCACCACCCCTGCCAGTCTGAAATTCAGATGAATAATGTTCTCTGTCTCTTCCCACGTACGTAATAGACTGGTTCCTCTCTTCAGGTTTACAGCCTGCTTGTGGGGGCAAACATAACTTAAGAACGCTGTTTTTAATTCTTTCCAAACATCATGATAATGAATTCAAAACCATGTGCAGCACAGGTATGGCGGAGACGCATGGTAAAGGTGAGGAAGAGGCCCCCCTGGGAGGACTCCCTGAGTTTTGGAGGAGGAGCTGGGAGGGCATTTCAGAATGGGAACAGGTGTGGGTGTTAAGTAGTTGCTTCATTTGAGGGACAGATTGAAGGGAAGCTCAGAGTGGCTGCCATGGCCACGTTTTCAGATGTGCTCCAGGTCAACACAAAAGCTAGACCATGACAAGAGTAGTTTTTCTCTGTGGAGGGGCCAAGGGCACAGCTGGGGCTCTGTGCTGGCACTTGTCTGTTTTTAAAAAGAGAGGAGACACATTTTATGCTCATGTAAATTATACATCAAGATCACGACAAAGTACTTGTTTTCAGGCCTGATGGGACGTCGTGGTTCCTGCCTGCGGCGTCCCCCTGAGATACAAGCTGCCATTTAAGCATCCTTAATTGGTGATGGACTGCGATGCGGTTTGTTGCTATTCCCGGTTCCCTGGGGAGAGTCCTTGTTCCGTAACACTCGTGATTCTCTGCAATTTTATTTTTTAAGTCGAGGAGCAGATTGATCCTCTGATACGTTCCTTCTCAAGAGAAGAGACGTCACAATGGACCTTAATTTAGTCAAGGACATGATCATTAATGTCACTCTTTAAGTGGTCAGACAATACAGTCCCGTCAAGACATACCAGGACTTCATGGTGTGACCTAACCTCCCACTCGAGGAGAAAGATACCTCCTGGCCTTTGGGGTCAGTCGGACTGGGGTTCAGTCCTTGTTTTGTTTTCTGGCTGTGTGGTCTTGGAATAGTGCTGCGCAGTACTGGGAATGCGTCACAAGTTCAATACTTGTTGGTCATTATTATTTTTGATACTATTCATTTGCAAAGCACTCAGCACAGTGAATGGGCAGCTGTTAGTTTTCTCTCTCTTTCTCTTGTGTCTCAGACAATTGGCTCTCCTTTGCCCATTTGGGGAATCACAGACTCTTGGGGCTGGACTGAAGTCCAACCTTCTACCTGAATATAAATTCTTTTTTTAAAAAGATTATTTATTTATATGTATTTTTTACTTGGCTGCACCAGGTCTTAGTTGTGGTATGTGGAGTCTTTAGCTGTAGCTTGTGGTTACTCTTGGTTGTTGTACACGGGCTTCTTATTGTGGTGGCTTCTCACTGCCGAGCACAGGCTCTAGGGTGTGTGGGTTTCAGTGGTTGTGGCACGTGGGCTCAGTAGCTGTGGTTCCCAGGCTCTAGAGCACAGGCTCAGTGGTTGTGGTGCATGGGCTTAGTTGCTCTGAGGCATGTGGGATCTTCCTGGACCAGGGGTCCAACCCGTGTCTGCTGCATTGGCAGGTGGACTCTACCATTGAGGCACCAGAGAAACCTGAAATCTGTCTTCTTACACCTACTCTGATGAAGCATCAACATGTGCTTAGTGAGCAATAAATAAATTCATTGTGTAGATGGTATTAGTAGAGGATAGAAAAATTTAACTGATGTTCCTTGACCTTAAGGGGAGTAAAGAATTATGCCCAAGGAAAGCAAAATGAAATGGAAGGTAGTGTTTGACACACAAGAGAAGCCCTAGAGCTCCAAGCTCCTCAGAGGATCCAGTCTCCCAGATCCCTGAGCTTCAGGAATAAGGATGACTGTGGGAAGGAGGCAGGGGATTTTTTAAAAATTTTATTGACATATAGTTGATTTACAATGTTGTAATAATTTCTGCTCTACAGCAAGGTGATTCAATCATACATATATATATATGTATAATTGTATGCATATATATTCTTTTGCATAATCTTTTCCATTGTGGTTTATCACAGAATCTTTTTTAAAAAATTAATTTATTTTAATTGGAGGCTAATTAATTTACAATATTGTAGTGGTTTTTGTCATACATTGACATGAATCATCCATGGATGTACATGTGCTCCCCATCCTGAACCCCCCTCCCACCTCTCTCCCCATCTTATCCCTCAGAGTCATCCCAGTGCACCAGCCCTGAGCACCCTGTCTCATGCATCAAACCTGGACTGGCAATCTGTTTCACATATAATAATATATATGTTTCAGTGTTATTCTCTCAAATCATCCCACTCTCGTCTTCTCCCACAGAGTCCAAAAGTCTGTTCTTTACATCTGTGTCTCTTTTGCTGTCTCACATATAGGGTCATCGTTACAGTATATGCCATATACTGTATTGGTGTCTTTCTGGCTTACTTTACTCTGTATAATAGGCTCCAGTTTCACCCACCTCATTAGAACTGATTACAATGCATTCTTTTTAATAGCTGAGTAGTACTCCACTGTGTACATGTACCACAGCTCTCTCACCCATTTGTCTGCTGATGGGCATCTGGGCTGCTTCCCTGTCCTGGCGATTGTAAACAGAGCCGAGATGCACGCTGGGTACAAGTATCACAGGGTCTTGAATACAGCTCCCTGTGCTGTACAGCAGGGCCTTGTCGTTTATCCATCTTGGGCATAATAGCTTGCATCTTCTAATCCCAAACTCTAAGTTCTTCCCTCCCCTACCTGCCCTTGGCAACCACAAGTCAGTTCTGTCTGTGAGTTTCTTTCTTTTTCACAGATTTGTTCATTTGTGTCATATTTTGGATTCCATATATAATGATGTCATATGGTGTTTGCCTTTCAGGATCTGGCAGGATTCTTGATGGAGCTATACGTCTAGTAACTCAGGCTCCTGAGTCAGTACAGAACATTCTTAAGAAAAAAAAAATTTTCATTTATTATTTTAAAAATTCACCTAAGGATTATGACGGTGGTGCCTTAGCCTAAGAGCTCTAGAAAACAGGCCCGAAGCAAAGCTTATGGGCTAAACTTTGGCCTGTGTCACCTGGTTTGTATAATCTGTGAATTAAGAAAGCTGACAGCTCAGTGATTTCATGCAGGGTTATCAAACTATGGGCTGATTCCATCCCCTTATTGCCTGTGTTATATGATCCATAAGCTAAGAATGGTTTTTCCATTTTTAAATGACTGAAAAAAGATGAAAAAAGAATCTTGTGACAAGTGCATATTAACATGAAATTCAAATGTCAGCATCCATAAATGACATTTTATTGACCAGTCACACCCACTCATTAACAAATTGCATGGCCACCTGCTTTCAGGCTGCAAGGGTGGAGCTGAGTCATTGTGTTAGAGACCATGTGGCCTGTAGAAGCTGAAACGTTTACTGTCTGGCCATTTACAGAGAAAGCTTGGTGGGAAAGTAGAGAGTGGTAAAATACCAAGGGGAAAAAGAGAACTGAGGGAGGCAGCCAATGACAGCAAATACAAGCTGGTGTTTGCCAGAGTGGGTCAGAGTTTGTAAGGAATACAGCAGTGCAGGACATCACTGGAGCAGAGGCACAGAATCCCAGCAACCCAGAACCATCCAGAGCGGGGTGGGGAGGCTGGGGGAAGGGGGACAAGTGCTGGGAGGCGTTTACCACCTCTTGCCCCACTTCGTTTCTTGGCTGTTGGGTGTTAATAGTCCTGCATTTCTGCACTCTGTTTCCTGACTGGTCCAGGGAGGTGCTGGGAGAGACAGAGCTTCTGTGATGTGGTTGGGCACAAGTGTCAGTCATGCTGCAGGAGGGGCTCCTAATTA
>NW_011495018.1:11290761-11292583 GCF_000754665.1 Bison bison bison | reverse complement strand
ACTGGGGCTTCCCCAGTGGCTCGGCCGTAAGGACTCCGCCTGCAGTGCAGGTGACCCAGTAGATACAGGTTCGATCCCTGGGCTGGGAAGATCCCCTGGAGGAGGAAATGGCAACCCACTCCTGTATTCTTGCTGAGAAAATCTCATGGACAGAGGAGCCTTGGCAGGCTAATGTCCATGGGGTTGCAAAGAGTCGGACATGACTGAGCGACTAAGCATGCAAAGGCAGCTGTGCTGTATAGCAAAGAAAATGGCATGAACCCTCCCTAGGAAGGCTCTAGAGAGCAGGGGTAGGGGGAGAGAGAGAGAGGTAGGTGGAAAGATCTGGAGAGGTGCATAAACAGGGTCTAGTGCATGGAATCAGTTCTAGTACCCAGCCTTTTGTCAGTTGCATGAAAGAGATCAGGTGAGGCTTGCTAGAATTAAAACCATGTGAAGTCTGGGCACAGAGTGATACTTGGGATGTGGGTGAGGTTGAGGAAAGGGAGGTCTTGGAGAGTCTGGAAAAACTCTTTTTAACTTAATCTCACCAGTATTCCAGGCCCCAGGGATGTCAGAAGGGAAAAGCAAGCTCTCACGACACGGATTTCATTTATTTATTTTTAGAGAACCTTTGGTTCAAGGAGCTGACAGGCTGAGAAGAAATTAGATTTGGGGCGAAGTCTGTAGATATGGAAGCTATAGTTGGCATCCTAGGTGGCGCTAGTGGTAAAGAACCCACCTGCCAATGCAAGAGATGAAAGAGACGAGGGTTCAATCCCTGGGTTGGGAAGATCCCCTGGAGAAGGGCATGGCAAGCCAGTTCAGTATCCTTGCCTGGAGAATACCATGGACAGAGGAGCCTTCTGGGCTACAGTCAGTGGGTTTTTTTCCCCTGAAAGTATTAGTCGCTTAGTTGTGTCCGAGTCTGTCCGTGGGATTCTCCAGGCAAGAATACTGGAGTGAGTTGTCATGCTCTTCTCCAGGGGATCTTCCCAACCTGAGGATTGAACCCAGATCTCCTGTGTTGCAGGCAGATTCTTTACAGTCTGAGCTACCAGGGAAGCCTAGGGAGCCACGAGTAGTGTTGTATTGGTCATCAATGAGTAGATATTTTGGGTTTTACTTTAAGAGGTTACCAACATTTTGGCCAACCCAATACATAGCAATGTACAGTGTAGGTTGTTTTTTTAAGGCTCTATTTTAAAATTAAGAACAGTTTTCAATTCTTAGCAATATTGAACAGAAGGAAGAGAGGTTTCTCATTTGTCTCCTGTCCCCACATGTGCATAGCCTCTTCCATTGTCAACATCCCCCATCAGAGTGTAAATTTGTTATAATTGAAGATCCTACATTGACATAGTATTATCACCCAAATTCCACAGTTTACATTAAGTTTCGCTCTTGGTGTTGCACAATCTACTGGCTTGGATAAATGTACATGTGTCCATAATTGTAATATCACAAGAGTATTTTCACTGCCCTAAAAATCCTATGTGTTCTGTGTATCCATCCCTTCCTCTCTCCTAAACTCTGGCAAACCCTGATCTTTTTATTAACTCTATAGTTTTATCTTTTCCAGAATTGATGTATAATTGCATACTGGAATTATATAATATCTATGCTTTTCAGGTTGGCTCTTTCCACTTAGCAGTATGCACTTAAGTTTCCTCCGTATCTTTTCATGGATTGATAGCTCATTTCTTTTTAGCACTGAGCAGTATTCCATTGTGTAGAAGGCGATGGCACCCCACTCCAGTACACTTGCCTGGAAAATCCCATGGATGGAGGAGCCTAGTGGGCTGCAGTCCATGGGGTCGCAAAGAGTTGGACACGACTGAGC
>NW_011495018.1:11269386-11290661 GCF_000754665.1 Bison bison bison | reverse complement strand
CACTCCAGTACACTTGCCTGGAAAATCCCATGGATGGAGGAGCCTAGTGGGCTGCAGTCCATGGGGTCGCAAAGAGTTGGACACGACTGAGCGACTTCACTTTCACTTTTCACTTTCATGCATTGGAGAAGGAAATGGCAACCCACTCCAGTGTTCTTGTCTGGAGAATCCCAGGGACAGAGGAGCCTGGTGGGCTGCCGTCTATGTGGTCGCACAGAGTCGGACACGACTGAAGCGACTTAGTGGCAGCAGCAGCAGCAGCAGCATTCCATTGTCTGAATGTACTGTGGGAAATCTCTCTACTTACGTGCTGAATGACATCTTGTTGTTGGTTGTCCAACACCCTTTCTGTAAGAAGGGGTGTGCTCACGTCCTCCTATTCCTCTGGCTTGTCTCTAGAGCCAGCATTCATGTTTTTGATGTGCAGTGATGTTGATCCTTTAGTTTCCGCCGCTCACATCTTCAGATCAGACTCAGGACTGGGGGCAAACCTTTTTCTTCCTTCCCCTTTGTGCTTTGTCTAGTTGCACTTGCTCACAGGATGCCGTGTGCAGAGACGCCTGGCCCGACCCCGTGATCTGGGGCCTGGCTGAAGGACATCTTGGTTGCCTCCAACTTTAGGTCACTTCTTCCGCATAGCCTCAATTTCCTGCCTGTTAAATGTTAGTTTGAACAGGTCATCTTTACGTTTGTTTTCTTTTTTCCCCAGCTGTAATGTATTTCTTCCAGAATGCCCAGTAGACTAAATATGGTACCCAGGCTGACCTAGTAGGTCCTTGGCAATGGGAAATGTTGATAACGGGACAGATAACTGTGGACGCCTTTTCTGTGCAGCTCGAACCCCTGGTCTGATGATTGCTGTTTTTTGAATTTCATAAGGGAGCCCTAATGCCTAGGGAACTCTGTGCTGTCAGCTTCATTTCTTTAGTGTTAAGGTTTTTGTTTAGAAAAAACCAAAACAAATAAGAAACAAGTCAAGTTTAAATAAAAAGGATAAAACACCACAGAGCCAATGTATTTTTGCTAGATGATGCATAATCCTGCAACCGTCTGAATGGATTTAAAGACTTCATGGAGGTGATTTATGGTATTTGAGAACACTCTCGCCAGCGCTGGTAAAATTATGAAATTTAACAAGGAAAAAAATTGCTTTGCCTGTTTAGCAAATAATAAATCAAATAACTCCCACACTGAACCAAAAGCCAAGAAGGAGAGAGAGCAAGCAATACAGAGAGGAAAACAAGGGATAATGAAAAAGGCCCCAGGCAAGCTCACAAAACAGCAGTGAAGTGAGATTTTCTGCAGGAGCTCCTGTCCTTCAATAAGGGGTGGGAGTCGGTGAGGTCAAGGTTGTCATTATTCAGTCGCTCAGTTGTGTCTCTTTGTGACCCCATGAACTGCAGCACATCAGGCCTCCCCGTCCTTCACTGTCTCCCAGAGTTTGCTCAAACTAATGTCCATTGAGTGCGTCAGGGATGCCATCTAACCATCTCATCCTTTGTTGTCCCCTTCTCCTCCTGTCCTCAGTCTTTCCCAACATCAGGATCTTTTCCAATGAGTCGCCTCTTTGCATCAGGTGGCCAAAGTATTGGAGTTTCAACTTCAGCATCAGTCCTTGCAATGAATATTCAGGGTTGATTTCCTTTAGAATGGAATTCTTTGATCTCCTTGCTGTCCAAAGGACTCTCAAGAGTCTTCTCCAACACCACAGTTCAAAAGCATCAGTTCTTTGGCACCCAGACTTCTTTTTGGTCCACCTCTCACATCCACACATGACTCCTGAAAAAACCATAGCTTTGACTAGATGGACCTTTGCTGGCAAAGTGATGCAGGGATGCAGGAGGCATAGGTCCCATCACCCCCTGCAGTGGATGACAGTGATAGTAACTATGGCCTGTGTTCCCGTGTACCTATTCCAACCAGACCCTGGGCTGATCGCTTCTGATGTGTTAACTTCCCTGAAATTTCCAGCTGAACTCCCTGGTCTCTGATCTCTGCAATTCTGGCTCTGCACCACGCAACGCCCCTGCCTGTTCTCCTGCTCTTTCACCTGTGCCAGTGTGTCTCCTTGGTGACACCATTGTCACAGGCAGGTGGCTAGGTATCAGCAGAGAAGCGGGGGCAGGGGCCAGGTGGCAGGAAACCATGAATCTTGTAAACAGTGGGCGTCTATGGACAGACAAAGGAAAGCAGGAACCTCCAGACTGACAGGAAGCACATGTTTTGGGTGATGAGTGTCCTGGAAGCAGACAAAGAAAGGTGAGGAAAGATGGGAATGTTCTGGGTCCAAATGTAACCTTTGCTCATTATGCTCTTATTACAATAAGATTAATCTTATCTTACAGATAAGAAGCACCCATCATGTCCTGACGCCATGACACTTCTGATCTAAGCTAAATAAAGACAAAATCCTTCCTCCTGGTGGACAGAGCGGGAGAGGAGCCTGGTGGACTACAGTCCATGGGGTTGCAAAGGGTCAGACACGACTGAGCACCTGAAGTCTCACACACATCCACTTCTCCCCTTGCAAAAATGGAGCTGGGATGAAAATCAGGCAGTATGACCCCCAGGCTCCTCCTTCCCCAGTGACTATTCCACCCCTTCATTTGTATGCCCCCCATAACCAGCTTGCCAAAGAAACCCGGGCAGCAGCTCCTCACCTGTCTGCCTGCTCTCCCTCTGAGGGTGTGCTCTTGTGCTCCATCGCTTCTGTCCTGTCTGACTCTTTGTGACCCCATGGGCTGTAGCCCACCAGGCTCCTCTGTCCATGGGATTCTCCAGGGAAGAATACTGGAGTGGGTAGCCATTTCCTCCTCTAGGGGCTCTTCCCGACCCAGAGATTGAGCCTGCATCTCCTGCATTGCAGGGGGATCCTTTACCACTGAACCATGGGGAATATTCTTGCTTAAGTAAACTCTCACTTTGCTTTCTTAACCTTCTTGCTTCACCTCCAAATTCTTTCACAAGGAAGAAGGAACCTTACGTTCACCAGGAGCACTGATCAATCTGAGGGGAGAACGTGTTTGTCTCATGTGATTGTCCTTGCCCTGAGTAGAGAGTTAGGTCTGAATTGCAGGCTCAAGATGGCCTTGATGGAATAGCTTGCAGAGTCCTTTGATGTAATAAGGACACCTGATGTTTATGAAGGACTGTGTACTGCACCCTGCGCTTGCTACCTTAAAAGCATGACCTCTTCTCATCCTCATAGCAGCCCCCGGAGGCAGGCAGTTTTGCCTCTGCTTTCATGTAGGAGGCTGAGGATCGAAGCGGTTATGCTACTTGCCCAAGAGCACAGCCAGAAAATGGTCAAAGTGGGTTTTGAACAGGGGTCAACCTGACACCTCAGTTATGCACTTCATCACACATGCTTTTCTTGGGGAGGCCCCTGAAGCCAGGAGTAGAGAGCTCTACTGCAGTTAACGTGGATTAATGCGGGGCTAGGGTACATATGCAGGACCTGTCTGTCAGGTCCTGGAACATAATCCTAAACAGTCTTCCCTACTTTTGCTGAAAATCTATTTTCTCGGTTGTTTAGGAATGAATTGATGTGGAAATGACACTAATGGCAGACAAGGTGGAGGGATAATGTAATGGAAAAACAGAACTTACAGGAAATTGCAGAAGCAATGCTGTACTCTATTCACTTAAAAGCAAACAACCAATTGATGCAAAGCATTCTAAAGGAGTCCTATAAAGCATGTGCACGTTTGCAAGTCCACACGTGTTTCTATGCAGTGCATAGCAGACAAGCCTGTGGGTTCTAGAAATAATCCATGTGATAAATGGTCTCTGTCTACATGTATTGGAAGCAACAATGCCAAATTATTTGGACAGGTTTGCCAACAGATGTGATGTGTTTAGCTAAACAGATACTAATTTTCCAGCTCTTTGACCTGTTGATAAATTATATCCTGTTGGAGATACACTTGGGGCTTCCCTCATAGCTCAGTTGGTAAAGAATCTGCCTGCAATGCAGGAGACCCTGGCTCAATTCCTGGGTCAGGAAGATCTGCTGGAGAAGGGATAAGCTACCCACTCCAGTATTCTTGGGCGTCCCTTGTGGCTCAGCTGGTAAAAAATCTGCCTGCAATGTGGGAGACCTGAGTTTGATTCCTGGGTAGGGAAGATCCCCTGGAGATGGGAAAGGCTACCCACTCCAGTATCTTGGTCTGGAGAATAAAAGCTGATATTGCCTTTTTTCAAACAGGGTGAAATTCAACACACGATTCAAACAGGGTGAAAACTCTTCTGCCACATACCATGTTCTTTGAGTAGAAAATATCCACACTGCTTTTGATGATATAGATTTTAAAAAGGCTATTTTATATAATGTAGTACTAAAGGCACTTCTTATATTTAAAAATTATATATTAGTCCCAATGTTTTTTTCAGTATTTTGAGCCATTTATCATTTCTAGGACAGGTTTTGGAATTTGTGACCTGCCTTTTGGAAAGGTATTTTTCTCGAGCACTTCTGCAGAATCTTTTGATACCAAGTACCTGGCTTGAAACGTTGCTAGGTTACAAAATAAAGTCACTCGGGGGTAGTCCGAGATGCATGCTGCTTTTGTGGGATGTATGATCATGATTTGGAATTCCCAGTGATTTGAAAAGTTGCTGTCAGTCTCAGCTGGAGCTGTTATTTTGTCTATGAAAAGCGAATTTCTCAACCTTGACACTGTTAACACATTGCTGTTCAGTCGCTAAGTCATGTCCAGCTCTTTGCGACCCCATGGACTGGAACATGCCAGGCTTCCCACATTAGACTGGATCATCTTTTTTTTTTTTTTTTTGCCGTGTGTGTCTGTCTTGTATATTGTAGGATTTTTAGCATCATCATGGCCTTTGCAGGCTAGATGCCAGTAATGCTTCCCCAACTGGAACAATGAAAATATCTCCAAAGGCTGCCAACATGGCTCCCCTTCTCCCTCACCCAGTTGAGAATCATTGATAGAAAGCTTCAGAAGTCAGCTGTCTGCAAAGCTCTGTGTGTTGCTCTGATTTTATGGATAGTTACAGGGTATTTTACACGCGCTTTTCCCTTAGCAGCCTGCTATTAACATGAATATTCTTATTTGTAATTCTGGCAATAGCCTGGCAGAGAAGATTAATAGAGGGAAAAAAGCAAAAACATCCTCCTGCAATGTTGCAGCATGCTGAAGTCATGCAATTGAGGTGTCAAGAAAGGAGACGATGATAAACAGAGTAACTTTCAGTTAAACACTGGGTTCCCTGCTTCCTGTTCATAGTGTCCCTCTCTAGAGCTTATCCTTGTGGATCAATTAATTCTGTGTTTCTCTTTAACCTTCATTGATATCACTGAGGGTTGACTCTCGAGTATTTTATTTTTTATTCTTGCAATCAATAAAGCTTTGCTACCTACTTGTAATTAAAAGTGTCAGTTTGTTTTCCATTTCATGTATTTGACTGACTTCCTCTTGGGTGGATGGAAAAAAATCTATTTGACTTCCATGGGGCTAAGATTATACCGCAACTCTAGTACAAGTAAAATCATAGAATTTTAGCCTATGTAGGTGAACAATAATATTAAGGACAAAAATAGATACATACTCAATTAATAGATTGAGAATAATCTCTTCAGTTAGACTTCAGAACACACCATCTGATTTATAGGATGATATATAATGTGGACTGTGAACGTAAGAGTTTTATAGTTCTAGAGAACTACTTCAACCTCCCTCACTTTGTAAATGGAAAAATTGTCAGGTTAGAAAAAAAGTGATGCTGTCAAGACCATATGACCAGATAGTTCCAGAACTAGGACTGGAAGCCTATGTGGAGGATTGCAGTGATGGCTCTAACTCAGAAGTTGGCAGACTCCAGCCTTGGAGCAAATCTGGCCTGCTTCCTCTTTTTCTAAATACAGTTGTATTGAAATTCAGCCACACCCATCAATTTACTTATGATGTATGGCTTCTTTCATGCTATAATCACAGAGTTGAATATGGCCCAAGAAGCCAAAAATATTTACCATAGTTCTAGTCAAGGCTATGGTTTTTCCAGTAGTCATGTATGAATGTGAGAGTTGGACTATAAAGAAAGCTGAGCACTGAAGAATTGATGCTTTTGAACTGTGGTGTTGGAGAAGACTCTTGAGAGTCCCTTGGACTGCAAGGAGATCCAACCCGTCCATCTTAAAGGAGATCAGTCCTGGGTGTTCATTGGAAGGATTGATGCTGAAGCTGAAACTCCAGTATTTTGGTCACCTGATGTGAAGAGCTGACTCGCTGGAAAAGACTGTGATGCTGGGAAAGATTGAGGGCAGGAGGAGAAGGGGACAACAGAGGATGAGATGGTTGGATGGCATCACCGACTCAATGGACATGGGTTTGGGTGAACTCCAGGAGTTGGTGATGGATAGGAAGGCCTGGCGTGCTGCAGTTCATGAGGTGACAAAGAGTTGGACATGACTGAATGACTGAACTGAACTGAACTTTTACAGAAAGAGCTTGCATAGACTTGGACTAATTCTTCATTCTCTTTGCTGTG
Source organism: Bison bison bison (assembly GCF_000754665.1). Lineage (NCBI taxonomy): Eukaryota > Metazoa > Chordata > Mammalia > Artiodactyla > Bovidae > Bison > Bison bison. The sequence continues at coordinate 11,284,151 of NW_011495018.1, read as the reverse complement.
TAATATTACAGTGCCCTCCTTCCCCACTTCCTGACTCTGGACTCAGCCATATGACTTGCTTTGGTCCTACTTGGTCTTGTGCCTCTGCTTTTGCAATGAAAAATGCCCACACTAGCCTGCTGGAGGGTGGCAGAGTTGTGGAATAGAGTCAAGTCATCTGAGTCCTCCTGACCAAGGCCAGCCTCCAACGCTGTCTGCTGAGCAAATTCTAGACAGGTGAGTGGGGTCAACCAACAAGCAATAAGGGCTTATTGTTCATGCAAAAATAATTGTGTCTTATGAAGTGGATATACTTCTATTGAGACTTAAGTGTTAGTTAAGGACTCAGATTTTAGAGATGTAGACCTGGGCTGGGTCCTGACTGCCACTTTTTAACTGCGTGACTTGTTACTTCTTAAATCATGTTGCCTCTCAAATCTTTCTTTTTTCAGTGTTTGTGGTAGATATTCCTGCTTTGCTGACATCTGGTTTCTGTTCTTCTTTGTTCAAACAGAAGGATTGTATTTCTTTGTCTTCTTGAAGATGGGCATGGCTCTATGGCTTTCTGTGGCCAACAGACTCTGGGTGACAGTAAGTGTGTTACCTCTGGGTGGAAGCATCACTTGTGAGCATCAGTGCTCACTCTCCATTAATTCCAACCCCCATGTAGCATCTGTGGAAGAATGGGCTGATGGAGGTCAATGATGATTGGTCATTGTTGATGGTCAGCGCAGAGGCTGAGCCGATGTATGGTGGACAGCTTCCTTGGGGAATCATCTGGACCTAAAGTGGTCTTGGCATGAGTGAGAACTTAACTTTTGTTGGGTTAAGTCACTGGAGTTTGAAGGGTGCTTGTTATGACATGATTGAGTGAATGATTTTTTGAGAATTAAATTTTTTTTTTTTTAAATGAAAATCACTACAAATGGAAAAAGTTGTGGTGGAGAGAATGGGGTCACTGTAAGTTAATCAGCAACCATTTATCAGAGATCAACTCTGTGCCAAAGAGTAATGGGGAAAACAATGCAACTCCTGGGATCAAATGGAAGAATCACCTCTAAATAAGCTGCTTGACCTGTGGTGGAACTGACTTCACCCTTTGGAGCTTCTGTTTCTAAAAAGATTGCGACAAACCTATTTGTCTTTTTCAGGATATGAGATAATGATGAAGTTTCCAGAGTCTTGGATGAACCGTGGAGACTGTTATGTGCAGGGTACACAGGATGGAATGTTCTGGGGTCTAGATCAGGCTGGAATGCCCAGTAGCCCCATGGGCCATGGAATCTGGGTTGTAGCTGGGGAGAACCTAGGTAGCTTTCAGAACTCTGAAGGTCATGAGGCCAGTGCAGGGGGAACAAGGACAGGTGGGGGACATGGGTGGGCATATGAGGAACCACAAGAGGCAGAGTAGAGGAAAGAGCAGGGCTTTGGAGTCAAAGAGGCCTAGGTCTGTACCATGGATCTGCTCTTCCCTTACTTGCTGTGTGACCATGGGCCACTTATCTAACTTCTCTGGGCCTTCATTTCCTCATCTGTGAAGTAGAGAAAACAATGGTATCAACCTTGTAGGGTTTTTGGGGAAAAAAAGAGGATAACTGTATAGCACACATGGCAAATACTTTACTGAATGCCATTCCTCATTTTTTATTGGTGTTGATCTACAAAGTTAGAGGATGTACAGGCCTGCCCAGTTCAAGCGGTGTCCATCCAGAACATATCCATCCAGTATACATGGCTAGGGTTTCTTAAAAGGAATATACTGGGGGAGAGAGGTGGGGTGGGCTCCCAGTCTTTTCTTAGCTAGGGTGATGGGGAGGCTGCCTGGCTAGTATTGAGACCTCAGGGGAATAATATTTTGACAATAGACTGAACTTGCCGAGTTATAATAAGTTCCTTGCCTGATGATGCTAAACAGAACAAAACCCTGTGGGGACCATGAAAACCAAACAACCTAATTTGATCCTGCCTGAATGTCCCTGTAATGGATGTGTGAATGCCTACTCATGATCTCCGGTATCTCTTAGCCCAGCGGAATTCAATGTGAACTTGAAATCTCTTAATGGCTTTAAAGTTTTAACTTCTTTTAGGGGAGAAAAAAGCAGAAATCAAAACTTCTTAATTTATTCTCTTCTTGTTGCATAAAAGTAAGAATCTTGTGCAGATTAAATTATGTGGCAGTTTTCCATTTCTAATTGGGCAATATTAGCAATATGGCAATCATGAAAAAGAACAATTAGATTTTATACGTGATGTACATGTTCCAAATGAACACCTCTGGTCTCTTCTTTTAATTGTTACGTGCCTCTGGGGTTTTAGCTTATTAGAAGGATCAGGAAACAATATTCTAAGTGGGCCAAGTTCCAGAAAGGGAGGATGGGAGGAGGAAAGTTTTTTCCCTTGCATTTCCCTGGCAAGTATCGTGTGGGATGCATATATATAAAATGATCAACTTAGATGTAAGCAAGGACTAGCAGGTGAACTGACGAGAGTCTGATGGTGAGGCAGAACACACTGCTGAAGGCTCTGAAATGGTCCTCAGCTCAAGAGCTACTAGTCAGCATTTGGCTGCGGGGGGGGGGCTTTCAAGGCAATGGCACCCCACTCCAGCACTCTTGCCTGGAAAATCCCATGGACGGAGGAGCCTGGTAGGCTGCAGTCCATGGGGTTGAAAAGAGTCGGACTCGACTGAGTGACTTCCCTTTCACTTTTCACTTTCATGCATTGGAGAAGGAAATGGCAACCCACTCCAGTGTTCTTGCCTGGAGAATCCCAGGGACAGAGGATCCTGGCGGGCTGCTGTCTGTGGGGTCGCACAGAGTCAGACATGACTGAAGTGACTTAGCAGCAGCAGCAGCAGCAGTTCAAGTTTATAGTTATGTTCTGGGAATCAGAGTTATAGACTACTTGGTTAAAGATGTTGCGATTAAGTTTGCTCGAAATGAACAGTTAGTGTCTCATGTCTTTCAGATCAGATCAGATCAGTCGCTCAGTCTTGTCCGACTCTTTGCGACCCCATGAATCACGGCACGCCAGGCCTCCCTGTCCATCACCAACTCCCGGAGTTCACTCAGACTCATGTCCATCGAGTCAGTGATGCCATCCAGCCATCTCATCCTCTGTTGCCCCCTTCTCCTCTTGCCCCTAATCCCTCCCAGCATCAGAGTCTTTTCCAATGAGTCAACTCTTTGCATGAGGCGGCCAAAGTACTGGAGTTTCAGCTTTAGCATCATTCCTTCCAGAGAAATCCCAGAGCTGATCTCCTTTAGAATGGACCGGTTGGATCTCATCTTTAGGAGGGGGAAAAAAAAAAACCTTTTCATAACAAGAGAAAGATACCCTGCAAATTAATTTTCTAATTCATTCTTGCCATGGATTTCACCCATGTCTGAGAACCAAGGTATAAAACTCAAAGAACTGAAATAATGAAACAAAAACTCTTTTGTGATTTTTGAGCTCATATGATGGGATTGAATTCACTTTGGAAGTCTTTGAGTCTATGAGTATTCCTCTCCATTGCCAAGTTGATAATGCATTCAGAGTAGATATTAAAAATACTTTTATGCTTAAAACATAAAAGCAGATGTGGCTCTGGTTGTGTATTGGGTTTATGAGTTGAATTCCTGCTGTCAGCCTCAAAAGAATCTTGTTATCATCTAGGAATTCAGATAGCTGTTTTAAAGAATATTCCAAAAATGTAAGCAATATTATCAAATAAAAATGCCTTGTGTTTGGAGATATGACTTCTGAGGACAGAGTTTACTTTTTTCCTTTTATTTTTATTCGCTTCTCTTTTTTATGCCTTTTCAGTTATTTGGGGGTTTGTGATCTTTTTGAAATGTTTTTCCAACTTAGTTTAAATTTTAAATGAAATTATTTTGCTTCGGGGACCTGACGAATGGTCTCAAGGTACAACTTTCCTTTGTTCTGGCTTCAGAAAAATACAGAAGATACTGCAGCACTGCTTTGAAGCCTAATTAATGCAATTAAATTGCTTTTAAACTCCCAAGACAAAAGCATCTAGATAAATATGAAATAGTGAGCCAAATCTTGTCCTTTGTAACTCAGTGGAAGTGTGTACACACCTTGGCACTGGAAAACCATGTGACTCTCAGCAGAAACCCAGAAGCTGCCAGACTGCTAGTCTATTTACAGCTAAGACATCAAAGTGTGTATATGTATGTGTGCATGCATGTGTATTTGCATACTTTCAAGCAAAATTTTGTTATATTAAGACAAATTCCTTGAATCTTTTAACTGTTCCCAAGCCATGCCATTATGATTGTTCTTGATTATCCTTGATAATCAAGGCATTATCCTTGATTCCATATTCTGTGTATAAGATCACAGAAAATGAGTTCAAAGAAGAAAAAGCCAAAGTAGTTTGCAATTCTAGCCTTGATCAGTTGGCTTTTGGAATTAGATCCAAGGGGAAGGGAAGTGGGATTTATATTTTGAGTAGACTTGAGACCCAAACACTGAGCTAACTCAGGGAAGGGCACTGAAGCAAAGGCCTGGGGACGCCTCTGCTCTTATCTTGGCAGCTCAGGATGGCTTCCCAGTGGTTTCCCAAACCTCCAGGGCCAGAGACAGCTCAGAGGAAGCCAGTGCACACGCTGCACAGCTAGGAACACCAGCTTACAGTCTGTGATGGACACCGTAATGAAGAGGCTCTTAGGTGTAAAACCGTGAAGCTAAAGCGAATGTGCTGGAGGTATTTGGATTTCTGAATATAGGCAAATGTAAGAACTGGCAGATGCTGAATGGCTGCTTTTCCTAACACAATGAATGCTTTAGTCTCAACATATGTAGTTAATTGGTGCCCAGTCCTTCCTTTGGAAGCCATCATGAAGCTTCTTTCATGAGCCCACATTAACCATTGGTGAAGGTTTTCTTTCCCAAGGGCTTGGCTTTTGGTGGCCCTAGAAAAGCTGCCACCAGCCCAGGTCTCATAACGGGAGAGCCCATTTATCATCAAAGAAAAGCATGTTTCCAGAATTGTTGGAGCTGACTTCATTCTGGTTGGTCTTTGTGACTGTGTCTTGCTCTGCCGTCTCCTGAGCCTTCTCGAAGAAGTGCCTCATGTGACTGACCCCTTTTAAACCTTCATATTAATTGAAATTACATCGAGTTGCTAGCTTCTAAGTATGACTCCTTTTTATGTGATTTTAAACACTCTAGAGTGTCGTAAACCTAGGAGTAGACTCACTGAATTGTGGAGGGGAATTTTATGTATTTGTCCTTGTGATACTCTGAGTTTTCCCCAGGAATTTGTAAGTTTTTCTTTTTTAAGAATTTTACCTCTGAGATCCTTTATTTGAGAATTGTTACAGTATTCACTGTTTGGCCCAAATTAGTCTTTAACCTTGAGGGCAGAGACAGTGCCTTTAATTTTTTTGGTAAGTGATGTCACACATGTTCCACGGTGGGGAATTCTTTTTGTGTGTATTTTGGGAGGGGTGGGAGTGTTTGCAAAGGGCAACAGCATTTATTTCTTCTTCAGATATGGTGGGGCCCGGACCCCCCACCAGCGCAGTACTCTGGGGAAACTGAGGCTCATGCCAAGGGCAGACATCCAGGATCTTTGTGCACCAGTGGCAGGCAGGGATGTCAGCTCCACGCCACGGGACTGGAGACCAGACCTGGGGAAGGGCAGGTGACAGGTGCCTCCAGTCCTGCTGCCCCACCCTCTGTTTTAGATCCCTCCCCACAATGCCCCCAGCACCCCAGGGCTCTTGCAAGGGGTCCTGAGTGGCTCTGGCTTTGGATGACAGGCTGTGGAATGAATGTGAGAAAATTAGTAAATGGAAGAGCAGCCTACAACTCTCATCTGCTTTTACCTGAGAGGAAACACAAATACAAGTTCTTGACTCAGAAAATTATGGCAAAAGATACCTTTCTCTGAATAAAAGCTATGAAAAACCTAAACAGCATATTAAAAAGCAGACACATCACTTTGCTATGGTTTTTCCGATGTGAGAGTTGGACCTTAAAGAAGGCTGAGTACCAAAGAACTGATGCTTTCAAATTGTGGTCCTGGAGAAGACTCTTGAGAATCCCCCGGACAGCAAGGAGATTGAACCAGTGAATCCTAAAGGGAACCAACCTTGAATATTCAATGGAAGGACTGATGCTGAGGCTGAAGCTCCAATACTTTGGCCACCCGATGTGTGCTAAGTTGCTGCACTCACGTTCGACTCTTTTCAACCCTATGGATTGAGCAACCTGCCAGGCTCTTCTGTCCATGGGATTCTCCAAGCAAGAATACTGGAGTGGGTTGCCATTTCCTCCTCCAGGGGATATTCCAGACTTAGGGATCTAACTGGAGTCTTCTTATGCATTAGCAGGCGGGTTCTCTATCACTAGCTCCACCTGGGAAGCCCATGAAGAGCCGACTCATTGGAAAAGACCCTGATGCTGGGAAAGATTGAGGGCAGGAGGAGAAGGGAGCGACATGGTTGGATGGCATCACTGACTCAATGGAGTTGAGTTTGAGCAAGCTCTGGGAGATAGTGAAGGACAAGAAAGCCTGGAGTACTGAGTCCGTGGGGTCGCAAACAGTTGGACAACAACTGAGCGGCTGAACCACAACAACCTGCCACCCACAGAATTGACTCATAAAGTCTGTGGTGTTTCCAGAAAACCAGTTGAGTCTCCGTAGAGATAGGAAAACAGTCAGTTGCCATCTGATCTGGGTGCCTGCTGGGGCTCAGCCAGGGCCACCAGCAAAGTTCCTGAAAGAGGTGGTCCTGACAGGTGGCATGGGGACAACTGGGTGATGGGTGGGCAGAGAAGTGACGGGGGCAGTGAAAATGGGTCTAGGGTCAATTTGCAGGGTGGGCCCAGGCCCCTGCCTCTGCCTGCCACTCTATCTGGCACCACCTCAGTGGAAAGCAAAGCACGAGTTTTCTGCCCTCGACCGCTAAGCCTGACTGTGGCACCATTTCCTCCAGGGTGGCCGCAGCCTAGACTGAGGCTCTGCGGGAACCTGCCTTCCTCCGCCCCCTCGGCACCCAGGGTGGTGCCTCCAGGGAAGGGGGAGAGCCCACCGGAGGCTGGGCTGGCCTCTTTAGAAGCCCCACGCCCTTGCCTGGGGGCCCAGGCTGTCTGCCTTCCCCTGTGATCTCAGAGGAGAGTAGCATGTTCAGGTCAGGGGACAGCACGACAGTCAGTGGGTGTTTATGACTTTGGCTCACGTGCTCGGGAAGTGGATTAGTTCACGTGCTCACAGAATTTAGAGCTAGAAATACTGTAGAGGCTTTTTAGCCATACCTCTGACTTTTAACCCAGAGGACCTGGAACAAGAATGGGCCGTGCTTTAGAGATGGTCATATTTGAGCTGGGTCTTGAAGGCTGAGGAGGAATTTGTGACAAATACAAGAGAATTGGATGTTCCAGGTGGGCACAGGGAATCAGGCATGCAGAGTCAGACTCCAGGAAGCTCCTCCTTCCTTTCTCTCTTCTTCCTTCCTTCCTTCTTCCTTTTTCTTCCTCTGCCTCCCTCCCTTTCTTTATTCTCCCTCCGTCCATCTCTCCTGCTCTGTTTTCCTTCCTTTACTTTATTTGGGAAAAAGAGTTTGGGACCCTGGGGCTGCTGGAACCTGAGTGACCTTGAAGTAGCTTTGGCTTTGGGGTGTGACCAGGGGCTATGACCCAGATAACCCTTCTCCTGAAGCTTGGGTGGTCCCAGAGGTGGGATTCTGTTGGAGATGCAGCAGTCTGCGGGGGTGGGAGTGTGGTGAGGTGGTAAAGATGAAGAGCCAGGATTTTGGTAGCTAAGAGTCACCATTATTTTTTAAGTTTTGTTAAGATATGACTGACAAGTAAAAATTATTAATATATGTATTTAAGGTGTACAACGATGTTTTGATAGATGCAGGCATTGTGATCATTGAAGTCCAGTGAGTTCACATGTCCATCTGCTCACAAAATTACCGTTGTGTGTGTGTGTGTGTGTGTGTGAGATGAGATCTAGTCTCTTAGAAAATATGAATGCTTTTATGAATTTTTGATTCCAGAGAACCCCTGTGAATGAAACTTGTATCCATGGAACAATGCTTACTGAACTCTTTAACCCGAGGAAAATACTGCAGGAGACAGGGAGAACCAAGACACACTCAAGGAGGTGATTGTCTAGGAGGGACTGAAAGATGGAAAAACAGAACCCTTCAGTCCAGAGAAAAGGCGCATGAGATTCAAGGCACTCACATTGTGATGGGGGATCAGGGATGGCTGCATGGATGAGAGCACTTGCAATTGAGCCCGGAGGCTCAATTGGTGGGGGTGATGGTGTGGTGGCCCCAGCCCAAAAGGAGCCTGTGCAAAGGAAAACTCAGGAAGGCATACTAAGGGAAAAGCAAACAGAGACTGAACATTTCATTTTATAATATTCCATTTTGTAATATAGTCTAGAGTTTAAAGTAGGGGAATACTGTGAGGTAAGACTGGGATACTGGTGTCTTTATTTTGGAGGTTCTTGAATTCTGAGGGCGAGAGGGGGTAGTTTATTCAGTAGGTAATGGGGGCTCATGGAGAGTGTCTAAGGGGTATTTTGCAGTCCCAAGTAACCTCAAACAATGCAGCCGCCATCCTGGCTTACCCTTTGGGCTGGCCCTCTAGTTTTAAGTGCAGCCATTCAGAGATGGCTTAGAGAGAATGAGAATAAGACCTGTTAAGAAAAGGAGACCGGGCTGGGGTCACAGTGACCTAGGGCAGCCAGTGTAAGGGCGGTGGGAGTAGAAGGGAGGGGCCGCTATGATCGGTGTGCTGGGAGAAGGATCTTAGGGGAGAAGCCAAGACCAAGTGGGCCCTTGCGCTTTGTGTCTGGCAGGATGGCGAGGCAGACGCCGGGAAGCCTGGCGGTGCTGTTTGGAGGGAAGGCAGTGAGCTGGGCTTGCGTAGTTTAAAGGCTAGAGTGACAGCGAAAACTGTCATCAGGTCTGTAGGGAAGAGGTGAGGCTGGGTGAGTGAACCAGGGAGGGCATAGAGAAAGAGCCCAGAGAGAGAGAAGGGCAGAGGCCATGGTCAGAGCCCGTGGGGGGAGAAAATGAATTAATAATAGGAAGGACAGGAGTGTGCAGTAGTAGAAAGCCAGGCAGCAGCAGGAAAGATTTTAAAAGCTCCGTGCTCAGTTGTGTCTCTTTGCGATGCTATGGACTGGAGCCCGCCAGGCTCCTCGGTCCGTGGGATTCCCTAGGCAAGAGTACTGGAGTGGGTTGCCATGCCCTCCTCCAGGGAATCTTCCTCACTCGGGGATCAAATCCACGTCCCTGCATTGGCAGGCGGTTCTTTACCAGTTGTGCCACCTGGGAAGCTAGAGATGGAGAAAATTTCTGAAAGAGAGACAGAGAGAGAGAATGAATGTGTGAAGCCCCTCCTGTGCTGCTGACAGACTTGGGAGAATGATGTACATGCTGGGTTTCTGAACTGGGGTTTGGGAGGCCTCAGGGAGCCCTCCTTGGAGAGCTGAGTGTCAGAGTTTAGTTTCAGCCAGACTTAAAGTGGTGAGAAGAGTTGTTAAGTCCCCCTTGGAGAGGTATTTTTGATATTTCCCTTTAAAAATGCTTTCCATTTTCATAATGTCATTTAAAAAATCTGGCTGGCATATTGCAAAGACAAAAATGGGCAATATGATATCCTAAATGTGAATAAGTGCACTTGAGTAGATCCAGGAGGCTGTTTAATGTACTGGAGAATTATTTTTCCAGCATTGCATGATGTCTAAATTGGGTTAATGTACCCCCTAAAAATGAATCAGCTACTCCTCGATGACCAGTAAGTTTAGACCAACTTGTTTCTAAAACCTTAGGACATAGAGCTGGCTATATACCGTTGTTCATAATGTCTGTTTCCTGGACTAGCATGCTTTAAATCCTGAATTTTCAACCCAAATAGCTTTTCGCAGCTGCAAAAAATATACCATAAGTATATTGGTATATTACAAGTAACCGTCAGTTTGATAAAGGATACTGAGTGCCTTGTCTTATGAAAGTGGTCTTTGATATAAAGCATAGCATTGATGAGTAGACAAACATGTTCAGGGACTCACACCTTGGAAAACATTATGTCTTGTAATTATCAGCCTGGCAATCAGCAGCACTGACTCTTTCAGAGGCTCATGTTTTGCGGTTAGTTGAGTGTGCCTTTTTTTCCAGGCCATGGAAAAATCCAAGTATGGCATTCTTGAGCCTTAGGTCTTAAAAAAAAATTTTTTTTAAAGATCATTTCAAGAGGTCATTTTTCTTTTAATTTTGTCCCAGTCTTCATGTAAGTTAGATCTTTGAGATGCTGTATAGGAATAATATTAAAACTATAATATTATAACCTTAATTCCTGATTCTTCTCTCCTCCTTCCTACTCCTCAATTTTAAAGCAGTTACAATTTTAACATGAATATTCAAACAGTCAGTGGGAAGGTGTGAAGAAATAGGACGGAACCAGTCTCCACATTTCACCCATTGGACCTGGTGGGTCTGGCAACAGAGGATGAAAGATGGACATTTAGTCTATAGTTCTTCATACCCTTTCTGAGTGACCCTCTTACTCTCCTGGAATGGATTATCTGCCATGAACTATTGAATCCCCTCTCAGCAGAGGTCCAGCCAATGAACGTGAGGTCCTATGTTTCTGTTTTAAAAGAAAAGGAAGTTATTCTCCAAAGACTGAACCCATAGCGGCCTGTTTTTTTACATCACTGCACCCAACACCCTTGTGGTTATTTAACATCAGTCTTTTTTGCTGACATGCAACTGCATGAGGATAAGGACCTGGGTCTTTTTTTTTTTTTTTTTAATCATGTTTCTAAGCCTAACATATCTTAGGAGCTCTGATATTTGCTGAATGATTAATCGTTGGAGAAATAAATATTCATTTTGGCTACCTGAGAATAAGAAGCTGGGAAGTAATTTCAACATCCAAAGAAGATCCAAGAGTAAAAGTTAACATCTAAGAAGGCAACTCTTGTCAGTGGAGAGTTGGTGAATCATGTCTGCGAGACAAATTAATTTAATTACCTGGTATGACTGCTTCATTTGCAGTGATTATTTATTCACTGAGCTGGCTAAATTAGGCTGTTATCATTCACCTCCTTGTTTCACTATCCTGGAGATCGGAGATGTGGATCTCTTGCATGTTCATAAGAATGAATTAAACCGCCCTTCTAATACAGTGCAGCCTTTGTGCATGGACAGTTTGTTCAGCCCCTCTCCCTGGCTCTGGGAGGCTGTTTGGGGAGAAGCAGAGCCAGTACTTCAGTTCAGTCACTTAGTCGTTTTCCGACTCTTTGTGACCCAGTGGACTGCAGCATGTCAGGCTTCCCTGTCCATCACCAACTCCCAGAGCCTACTCAAACTCGTATCCATTGCATCAGTGATGCCATCCAACCCAGTACTTAACCTCGCTCCTTATATGTTTCCTTTGGGTGAAGTGAAGTCACTCAGTTGTGTCCAACTCTTTGTGATCCCATGGACTGTAGCCTATCAGGCTCCTCTGTCCATAGGATTTTCCAGGCAACAATACTGGAGTGGGTTGCCATTTCCTTCTCCAAGAGATCTTCCCAACCCAGGGATGGAACCCGGGTCTCCCGCATTGTAGGCTGACGCTTTACCGTCTGAGCCAGATTAATGCCTGGACCCCTCCCCCTCCTTTGGTTCATTTCATTTAAGTTGTAAAGAAAAGATTCAAGGCACTGAATGTAAAACTGAACATACTGTGATGGTTCTTCCTCTGGTAGCTGGGCTGGTCTTAGATGTTATGAGGCTCTGGGCATTGCACATGTGGGGTGTGGGGTTGTTGTAGTTCTGTTGCCAAGTCGTGTCCAACTATCTCCTGGAGTTTGCTCAAACTCATGTCCATTGAGTCAGTGATATGGTCCAACCTATTCCTCAAAGTTCTTACTCCTTTTGTACCTACTTCTGACTCCACACAGGCAGAGATGGCCATGCATCTTGAACCTGGCTCCTCCCAGCCTGCAGTAGTCTGACAATTTGGTTTGGGTGGGGTGGAAAGGATCATGTTATACAATTTTGGAATTGGAAGAAAAGAAAGTGAAGTTGCTTCAGTCGTGTCTGACTCTTTGCGACCCTATGGGCTGTAGCCTACCAGGCTCCTCCGTCCATGGGATTTTCCAGGCAATAATACTGGAGTGGGTTGCCATTGCCTTCTCCAGGGGATCTTCCTGACCCAGGGATCGAACCCAGGTCTCCCGCATTGCAGGCAGACGCTTTACTGTCTGAGCCACTAGGGAAGTCCTGGAATTAGAGGAAAGCTTAATAAGTTCTCTAGCCCAAGTCCCACAGATGGGAAGAGTCCCTGTCTTTCTGGCTCCAGACTCTCACTGAGTGGAAGGTGGGCCGATTAGACTTTGCATTACTTAGGTGCTCTTAGCAATAAGACACCTGCCCAAATCACCCTCAGTAGCTTGTTAAAATCACTTTACTTCCCCCTGGCTATTCAGCATAATGCTATTTTCTTTGCTGTTCTCTCTTCAAATCAGCCAGAAGCAATTTTGGTGGAGCCCCACTTGCCCTCTGGAAGGTGCTGCTGGCACCTAGAGGGTAGGGCCAGGGATGTTGTTAAACATCCTCCAATTCACAGGGCAGCCCCTCATAACAGAGAATGATCCAGCCCAAGGTGTCAGTAATGGTGAGGCTGAGAAACCCTGCTCTCATGCCATGTCGGAGATACACGAACCAGTTTAGCATTTGCATGAATGTGAGTGGAGCAGATAGAGCTCTCGACATTCGGGGGTCTCCAGTAGGCTTCCCAGGTGGTTCAGTGGTAAAGAACCTGCCTGCCAGTGCAGGAGACACAGGAGATGCAGGTTCGATCCCTGAGCGGGGAAGATCCTCAGTGCAGGAGACACAGGAGATGCAGGTTCGATCCCTGAGCGGGGAAGATCCTCTGAGGGAGGAAATGGCAACCCACTCCAGTATTCTTGTGGGGAGAATTCCGTGGACAGAGTAGCCTGGTGGGTATAGTCCATGAGGTCACCAAGAGTTGAACACGACTCAAGTGACTGAGCATGCACGCACAGGGTCTCCAGTGCCCAGCCCAGAGCAGAGCACACAGTGGATCCTCAGAATGCTTGTGCTAAGACACAGTCGCCGTGTTCTGGAACTCCACAGCCCCAGGTGTGACCTGATCTGTTGTTTCGATCCTGCCATGTGAGCAGTGGGAATCTTTCAGAGCTGATGTTTCCCTGACATTTTTATGCTTAATTACTTTCAATGCCTTTGGGAAAAGGAAATAAGCTATTTTTTTCCCTTCAAAAATAGGAGAAAAATAAAATAGCTTTTTTCCTTTTGATTCTAGAGACTGTGCCTTTCTGCAAGTCAGTAAAGCTGAATACTCTTGGTATAAGTGCAACATTGTGCAACATTTCCTTCCTTTGCCTTTCCAAGGAGACTCCCAGAGCTATTGTTTAATAGGACGCAAGCCTGCTGCTCTTAGCATTTTGAGCCGGAGATCCTTTCTGTGGGTTCAGAGTGCTTGGGGTTCTGATGGGGTCTCTTCTTGTCCTTTTAGGGAGAGACAAAGTCAACCCATATCTGTAAATCGTGCTCAGAAGTAAGGAAAAGAGGTGAGGCAAAGTTGTTATTCTAGATTGTCCGGAACCTGGATAGATATTTAAAAATATTGTGAAGGGACTAAAGAGGGCAGAGAATAGGAAAGTCTAGCAGGGGCTTAAGTTTTAAGAATCACTCTGCATTTAAAAAAATAACAGATATGATAGTTTTATTTTACTGCTTTTGAAAACTTAGCTTGCCATGTGACAATTGACAACATCTCATCACTTCCTCACCAAGTGGGTTAAAAATCAAAGTAAACTTTCTGCTTGCTAAAATTATGTCTTCTCTGGCTAGGAAACCCTGAATTTCCAAGGACATTACATCTCATATTGTGCATTTCCTTCTGCGACAATGAACACAGGTGTGAACACTTTATCCGTCCATAGAAGAGGTTGATCCAGCTCCCAATGGTGAGAGCATGGGGACTCATCTGAAGCAATGAACCCCATGTGGGCCCTCCTCATAATTGATGAGGACTGATATAGAAAACAACAGAAGGGGAAGGACTAGAGATCTCTTCAAGAAAATCAGAGATACTAAAGGAACATTTCATGCAAAGATGGGCTCGATAAAGGACAGAAATGGTATGGACCTAACAGAAGCAGAAGATATTAAGAAGAGATGGCAAGAATACACAGAAGAACTGTACAAAAAAGATCTTCACGACCCAGATAATCATGATGGTGTGGTCACTGACCTAGAGCCAGACATCCTGGAATGTGAAGTCAAGTGGGCCTTAGAAAGCATCACTACGAACAAAGCTAGTGGAGGTGATGGAATTCCAGTTGAGCTATTCCAAATCCTGCAAGATGATGCTGTGAAGGTGCTGCACTCAATATGCCAGCAAATTTGGAAAACTCTGCAGTGGCCACAGGACTGGAAAAGGTCAGTTTTCATTCCAATCCCAAAGAAAGGCAATGCCAAAGAATGCTCAAACTACTGCACAATTGAACTCATCTCACATGCTAGTAAAGTCATGCTCAAAATTCTCCAAGCCAAGCTTCAGCAATATGTGAACCGTGAACTTCCTGATGTTCAAGCTGGTTTTAGAAAAGGAAGACGAACCAGAGATCAAATTGCCAACATCTGCTGGATCATGGAAAAAGCAAGAGAGTTCCAGAAAAACATCTAATTCTGCTTTATTGACTATGCCAAAGCCTTTGACTGTGTGGATCACAATAAACTGTGGAAAATTCTTCAAGAGATGGGAATACCAGAACC
>NW_011495018.1:11256357-11268472 GCF_000754665.1 Bison bison bison | reverse complement strand
GTGAAGCTGAGTGAACTCTGGGAGTTGGTGATGGACAGGGAGGCCTGGCGTGCTGCGATTCATGGGTCGCAAAGAGTGGGACACGACTGAGCGACTGATCTGATCTGATCTGATCTGATATAGAAAAATAGGAGGTGGACTTCCCTGGAGGCCCAGTGGTTACGACTTCGCCTTCCAATGCAGGGGGTGCAAGTTCGATCTCTGGTCAGGGAGCTGAGATTCCACATGCCTCGTGGTAAAAAAATCAAAACATAAAACAGAAGCAATATTGTAACAAATTCAATAAAAACTTTAAAATACTAAAACCACCTTAAAAATAATAACTAGAAAAGCATAGTTTGAAGAACTATGTGGTCATTAGTATTTCTTATTTAAAAACAATTTTTTTAAACTCCCAAAACATTTTGTATTGGAATATAGCCGATTAAAATGTTGTGGTAGTTTTCAGGTGAACAGCAAAGGGACTCAGCTGTTCTTACACATGTTTCTATTAGTATGTTTTTTCCTGGAAAAGGCAATTTAATGGGAGGTGAGGTACAAATAAAAGCAGGAGTATGGATTTTGGTGAGATGATGAGGTCAGCTTTAGTATTATTTTTATAATAGCTTTATTGATATCAGAGAAGGCAATGGCACCCCACTCCAGTACTCTTGCCTGGAGAATCCCATGGACGGAGGAGCCTGGTGGGCTGCCGTCTATGGGGTCGCGAAGGGTCGGACACGACTGAGCGACTTCACTTTCACTTTTCACTTTCATGCATTGGAGAAGGAAATGGCAACCCACTCCAGTGTTTTAGCCTGGAGAATCCCAGGGATGACGAAGCCTGGCGGGCTGCCATCTCTAGGGTCGCACAGAGTCAGACACGATTGAAGCGACTTAACAGCAGCACTGATACATAATTCACATGTTATACAATTCATTCATTTAAAATGTAAGTTCAATAACTTTTAGTCTGTTCATAGAGGTATGAAACTATTACCACAATCGATTTTAGAACAGTTTCATCAGCTTAAAAAGAAACCCTGTATCATCTTCAGCTGTCACCTCCCATGCTCACAAGCCCCTTGCTGCCCAACCCCTGGCAACCACTAATTTTGTCTATATGAATTTGCTTATTCTGAACCATTCATTTTAAATGGAGCACACAGTATCTGGCTTTTGGTATCTGGCTTCTTTCACTTTGCGTAATGTTCTCAAATTTTATCCGTGTTGTAGCATAGATCAGCACATCTTTCTTTTTTATGGCTGAAAAAGATTCTATTGTATAACTATAACATATTCTGTTTATTTACTCATCAGTTGCATGCAAATCCATCAGCAGAATCCCCAGATGCCTGATGAGTGCTCAGTGAATGAAAGGATGGGTCCATTCATTCAGCATGCATTTATGGATGACCTATTGTGTGGGCTTCCCTCATAGCTCAGTCGGTAAAGAATTTGCCTGCAATGCAGGAGACCCAGGTTCCACTCCTGAGTCGGGAAGATCCTCTGGAGAAGGAAATGGCAACCCACTCCAGTATTCTCACCTGGAGAATTCCTTGGACAGAGGAGCCTGGCAGGCTACAGTCCATGGGTTCGCAAGAGTTGGCCACAACTTAGCGACTAAACAACCACCACTGTGTGCTAGCAGTTGGGGATTCTGAAGAAAGCTAAAGAAAGCTTTTATTCTGCTGGAGTGTCACAGTGCCTGGAGAGACAGACAGGTGACAAGTGAACATGTAATATGCTGGCTGATGGCAAATCCTATGAAAACCATAAAGCAGGATGAGGAGGACTGGACTTGGGAGAATCACAAATTTACATATCCCTGATGGCTCAGATGGTAAAGAATCTGCCTGCAGTGCAAGAGAGCCAGACTCCATCCCTGGGTCAGGAAGATCCCCTGGAGAAGGAAATGGCAACCCACTCCAGTATTCTTGCTTGGGAAATCCCATGGGCAGAGGAGCCTGGCAGGCTACAGTCCATGGGGTCACAAAGAGTAGGACATGACTGAGCGACTAACACACTATGAGTTCCTTTCCTCTACTCAATCCCAGTACTTCCAGGGAGGCGATGGCAGAGCTGGGAGAGAAACCAGGTATCCTGTTACCTGAATGGCGCGTCTGACATTGTGAGACTGGCCTGGATGCTAATGGAGAGCAGTCTGGTCCATATATCTCTGCTTTTCACAGTTTCCACTGTCCTTGGAGAAGGCACTAACTTTCTCCCTTTTTCTTCCCTGCACACTTTGTATTCTAAACTCTGATATACATGAAGAGCTCACTGTCATTTTGCCATTTGGTACTTTGGTGGGCATTGAATATTCCTTTTTTTATTAATGGGATTTAATTTTTATCAGTTAACTCTGATGGAAGCTCGCTTGTGGTGCCTCCTCTGTGGCTGGTGTTTGCAAGTGCCTGGAGCAATGAGAGCCTGCCTCCCGCCCGTGTGGGCAGGAGCAGTAGCTGCTAATTGTGAGCTGCGGATGCAAAGGCATCACAGACTATGCTCCAAGGAACACCTACCTAAATGCCTCAGAGCATGCTCATTTCCCTTTATCCATGGCCCCTCGCAATCTTGACAACCTGGTTTTTAAGAAGTGAAGTGGGGCTTCAGTTCTTTTCAATTGAAGGGTTCAATTCAATTCAACCCTTACCAATTAGGAGGTAAGTGTTGCAAGCAGAGAATTTTCAAAAAAGTGAGTATTTCTTCTTCAACCACAGAAATGTATGTCTGAGACAACTAACAATGAGGGACTGAAGTCCACTTAGGAGAAAACTTTGTCACTATAACGTTCCTTTTTCATGGACATATCTTTTCCTCTTAAAAAATGTAGGGCTGAAGCCACTGGGTACTGTGGCCGTTAGGACTGCGGGGATGTGACATCTGACATTTGGCACCACTAACGGGAGCCCCTCGAGTCAGTAGTGGAAGATCAAAGGCTCTGCCCAGTGGGTCTGGGTTGCAGGGGAGGGGCTTCCTGCCTTTGCCTTGACACACTCCCTGGAGTAAGTTATTCTTCCAAGTAAGATCTGCTTACTGCCTTAGGGAGAAACGCAGGCAATGGAGCTCCTGGGAAACCCTACATCTCAGGCTCCGTGCACATTTCCTCCTTATGTAACTGGCTAGGGTTCTTTTTTTAAAAAATTAATTAATTTTAATTGGAGGATAATAACTTTGCAATATTGTGGTGGTTTTTGCCATACATCGACATGAATCAGCCAAGGGTTGGCAAGGGTTCTTAAATGGCAGAGGGAGACTTCGTTAACAGTCTGCGAGCAACTGAGAACTGTGCTCTGAAGCAGGAATCTGCCTCCAACAAAAAAGAAGTAAAGTCAACATATTTGTAATAATAGGTATTGCTGCTGCTGCTGCTGCTAAGTCACCTCAGTCGTGTCCCACCCTGTGCTATCCCATAGACGGCAGCCCACCAGGCTCCCCCATCCCTGGGATTCTCCAGGCAAGAACACTGGAGTGGGTTGCCATTTCCTTCTCCAATGCATGAAAGTGAAAAGTGAAAGTGAAGTCGCTCAGTCGTGTCCAACTCTTAGCGACCCCATGGACCATAGCCCACCAGGCTCCCCTGTCCATGGGATTTTCCAGGCAAGAGCACTGGAGTGGGTTGCCATTGCCTTCTCTGGTATTGCTACTACTATTGAAAAAATACTAAGGTTGATAAAGGTCTATTTATCAAAGTTGTATATTGTAACAATCTTTGGGGGTTAATTTTATTTAAATGAAAATAATTATGCACATTATGCATTATGTTTAAAAAAAATCCAAACAGTACAGATAAAAGCAGTGAAAAATAATGCTCTCTCTCACCTCTGGATTCAAAAGTTTCCTCCTCAAAGACAAGTAGAGTTCTGTGCATATTATTCAAAAACTGTTTGATGCATTTTCAACATTGCAATAATTGTAAATGCTGCTGCCAAGTCGCTTCAGTCCTGTCGGACTCTGTGCGACCCCATGGACTGCATGCAGCCTACCAGGCTTCTCCGTCCATGGGATTCTCTAGACAAGAACACTGGAGTGGGTTACCTTTTCCTTCTCCTAATTGTAAATAATAGCCTGTAAAGTGCATGGAGTCGTCCAGACCTGGACTTCTGTCCTAGTGTTCACTGCTCTCCAGCTCAGCGCTTCACTTCTAGAAGCCTCTGTATTCACCTCCTTCATAAGGCTATTAGCATCAAATGAGATGAGTCTTACATATCTGAGGTCCTCGTCAGGTCAGGGCTCAGTAAGTGGTGGCCTATATAAATGATTATTTATGATTTATCCACTAATTTATGGTTTCCAGATAAAATGTAGGACTCCCAGGCAAATTTTCAGATAAACAATAAAGAATTTTCTAAGTATATCCCAAGTATCACATGGGATATACTTACACTAAAAATAATTATCATTTACCTGTAGTTCTAATTAAACTGGGTGTTCTGTGTTTTTATTTGTTAAATTTGGCAACCCTACAGTAAATGCCAAACTCTGAGCTGTAAGACATGGAGAGAACAGCATTCTAGAATGTCAAAATATTACGGCTGGTGGGGGACTTTGGTTTAATCCCCTCATTTTATAAGATCCATCTTCAGCACTCTGAGTGTCCACCGACCTAGCTAGATGATTGTTATTTTAGTTTTGGTTGCGCTGAGTCTTTGTCGCTGCGCATGAGCTTTATCTAGTTGCAGCGGAAGGGGCTTCCCTTGGTGGGGAGCATGGGCTCCGAGGCACTTGGGCTTAGGAGCAGTTGTGGCGCATGGGCTTAGTTGCTCCGCGGCACGTGGGCTGTTCCCGGAGCAGAGATCAAACACGTGTCTCCTGCTTTCCATCCATTGTACCACCAGGGAAGTCTCCTAGCCAGATTCTTAACTGAAGTGATATGGCAATAGGAGATTCTGTATATGACTTTATCCTCAGGACCAGTCTATTGCCAGCTACACTCATGGGTTCTCTGCTTTTCTTTGTTGCTCCCCACACTCTCCGTCCTTGGAAAGTCTGGAGCCAAGAAAGAATCTTCCTTCAATCGTAGCTGTAGGATTATACACTGAGGGGAAGGTAAGTGAAGGGTAAGGAAGACTAGCAAGCCCTGGGGCAAACTGATGGGTCTCAAGATGAGTGAGGTGGAGACTGTGGGGTGGTTAGTCTCTCAGGGCTTATGGAAGTCAGGAAAGTTTTAGTTGACGTGTGGACCCTCTTGATTCGTATGCTCCCCTTCTCTTTCCTGGATAGAATAAAACGTGAAATGTTGGTGAATGTTGCCTGTTGACAGGAGGAGGAAGTTTTTGATATTTGGCCGCTGATAACTCAGCAAAGCCCTCCCTTAAAAACATGTTAGATTATAGTTTTCATGAAATATGGACATTAGGTAAACATCTGGAAATGGAAAAAAATATAAGTAAACATCTCCTTACCTAAGCATATGTTATCCTGTAGTTTAGATTTCAGAATACTTAGGTGGTCTGATTTTTTAAAATATTTTATTTATTTACTTGAATCCCAGGTAAATAAATTTACTTATTTACCAGGTCTTAGTTGCATCATGTAAGATCTTAGTTGCTGCATATGAACTCTTAGCTGTAGCATACGGGACCTAGTTCCTGGGCCAGGGATCGATCCTGGGTACTCCTGCATTGGGAGCACAAAGTCTTAGCTACTGAACCATCAGGGAAGTCCCCTGGGGGTCTGATTTTCATGAGATTGACCATTCTCTTTCCTCTGTGGTCTGGTTCTCTCTATTTCAGTCTCTCTATCGTCTGTCTCTCTGTAAGCTCCTTTTTCCTTTTCCCCCATTCCACTCCTGGGTCATTTCAGAGAACCTCTGAGATTCCTTTCGTAGCTTCAGTTTCATAACGTCCAAGGAAAATTTATGTCACTGCATTCCGTGTATGATATTCTTATCAAGTGGCAGCCCAGGGGGACAGGCAGTAGGGGAAAATGGTTTGGAGGCTGTTGCCTTCCCCATTGTCTCCGGTAGAGAGAATGCTGATGGTCATCCATGGAAGCCATCGGAATGAGGGTATCTATAGCCAGCATTCGTGCTAAGTCACTTAGTCATGTCTGACTCTTTGTGATCTCATGAACTGTAGCCCTCCAGACTCCTCTGTCCATGGGATTTTCCAGGCAAGGATACTGAATGGGTTGTCATGTCCCCCTCCAGGATCCTCCCTACCCAGGGATTGAACCCGTGTCTCCAGCACCTCCTGCATTGGCAGGAGGGTTCTTTACCACTAGGCGCCACCAGGGAAGCCCCATCTACAGCCAGAGAGGAAGTGTTTTCTAAGCAAGTGGCTGCCAAGGTTGCATTTTTGAAGGCAAATGAGAGGAGAGGTCTGATGTAGGGCATGAAACAAAACGGAATAATAGACATTTCACAGTGCTAGTAAGTCTGGGAATGGTTGGTGAAATTATTTTGATTTTGTAAATTATTCTGAGAACTTACTTTTTGAGATATTTAAAGTATTTCTTCCTACTTCCTTCCAATTATAATTATCAAATTATTGGGGAAATTGCTTCTATATTATAATTCATAAAATAAGACTAGCTTGGTCTCTTTTATTCCCCTTTATATTTATTTCTTTGGCTGTGCCATGCAGCATGAAGGATCTTAGTTCCCCGACCAGGGATCGAACCCATGCCCCTGTGTTGGGACCACAGAATCTTAACCTCTGGACTGGCAAGAAGTCCCAGTTTGGTCTCTTGCTGCTGCTGCTAAGTCATGCCAGTCATGTTTGACTCTGTGTGACCCCATAGAGGGCAGCCCACCAGGCTCCTACGTCCCTGGGATTCTCCAGGCAAGAATACTGGAGTGGGTTGCCATTTCCTTCTCCATTGGTCTCTTAAGGAGGTTTTAATTTTTTCGTATGTGTTTGTGTCACACTTTTCATCAGGCTCTTTCTTAGGAGGCATAGAAAACAAAATCTCTTTTAGGAATAGTAGATGCAAAGAAATGTGTAAAGTTAAATATAACCTATCTTTATGAATTCTGAATGAAAAATCTGACTAATCAGCATGGGGTTGGCACTTTTAAAACCTCCAAAGGCCTTCAGGCGAGGAAGACACAAGAATCATAGGCTTGAAATATTACCATCAGTAAGTTGGAGTTTAATGAAGTAAAGCTTGATCTTCACATAATGGTGTCAGTTAATTGAGCTTTGGCATACTCAGTGAATTTAACTACTGCTTAAGTCATGATTTTCTCCTCTGAAAACCAGGACAAAGGTTGACCATCTTGTTCTCTAACTTATCCTTGATTAACAAATAAAATCAAGTGGAAAACTTTTATTTTTGCATGTTAGTCATGAATGAAGCAGAGGAAGTATTTGCATATGATAGTACACTTATGTATTTAAGAGTTGGTTTGAATGATAACTACTGGTAAGATGACTGCCAATGTATCATGTAAAGAATTAACAAGAGTTTTCAATAAAAGTTATGAGCTACTTTATGTGTTAAAACATAAGCCATCAATTCCTTGTAAATGTCAGCTACAGAGTGTAGGGATTGGGCATGTCCTTGTTTCGTTACAGGAACTCAGATATAGAGGCATTATTGTCTAAATGTTTTTACTCTGAAACTTGTAAAAATTTATAATTTGTCAGTTCAGTTCAGTTGCTCAATCATGTCTAACTCTTTGCAACCCCATGGACTGCAGAACACCAGGCTTCCTTGTCCATCACCAACTCCTGGAGCTTACTCAAACTCATGTCCATCGTGTCGGTGATGCCATTCAACCATTTCATCCTCTGTCGTCCCCTTCTCCTCCTGTCTTCAATCTTTCCCAGCATCAGAGTCTTTTCCAATGAGTCAGTTCTTCACATCAGGTGGCCCAAGTATTGGAGTTTCAGTTTCAGCATCAGTCCTTCCAATGAGTATTCAGGACTGATCTCCTTTAGGATGGACTGGTTGGATTTCCTTGCTGTCCAAGGGACTCTCAAGAGTCTTCTCCAACATCACAGTTAGATAATTTAGGTCTAGCATACATAATTTTCCTTGGCTTGTTAGAAATGTCTGCTTTTTAAAATCTTCAAATATACAAAATAAAGAAGCCGACCTAAGTTAAGGGGAAGAAAAATAATAAGCAAAAGATGATGAAAAGGTTAAAACTGTTTATATGTTGTCCATCTGGTTTCTTTGGACTTTGTTATTTGTCCCCTTCTCCTCTTGCCCTCAATATTTCCCAGCATCAGGGTCTTTTCCAGTGAGTTAGACTTTGCATCAGTTGGCCGAAGTACTGGAGTTTCAGCTTCAGCATTAGTCCTTCCAGTGAATGCTCAGGGTTGATTTCCTTTAGGATTGACTGGTGTTTTGGCTAAACTGATTGCTTTCCTAGTTGTAGGAGTGCTCTCTTTACTTTGCAGTCTATGCCTCGCCTTTTGGATTTCTAGAGAGTCCCCTTTGCTCTCCAGTCCTCCCCTATGCATTTTGTACCTCGGGAGATTTTTCTGCTTTCCAGAATGCTCTAGGGAGGTTTCTCTCAGCTCTTTCCAGCTAAGAGCCCTTTGTGTCTTACTTAAAGAAATTGCTTCCTCTCAGCTAGCCTGCTCTTCTTCCCACCTTTTCAGACTTGGCTCTGTTGCAGGAGGAGGCTCTGTGTGCCTTGGGAGAAATATCTCTCATTTCTGGTTGGTCCCCAGCTAAAGTTTGTAGCCCTGAGCACTCAGTGAGGACCTGTGGAAAAGAACAGGTTGGGAGAAGCAAACCTGTTCTGGGGTCAGGACTCCTGGAGTTCACATCTGTCCTTGCAGTTCACGCATGCCCATTAGAAGTTCATTTGAGGTTTGGTTGGGTCCTCTTCACTCCCACCCTTGCAGGGTTTATCCTCTTCCTGTTGCTCAGCCAGTGAGGAGAGCAGCCATGGGTATCTTTTCTCCTCCAAATGGCTGGTGAACTGGAGTTAAAATTTAGTCTGGTATGCATTCATAGCTTGGCCATCTCATTTGGTTGTTAGACAGAAGGTAATGGTCTCTTACAACTTTCTGCACATTATCTTTAAATATATAAAACATTTTCTGTCTTGACTCTTAGAGTGCTCTGTCATCCATGTTGAATATATCCTCCTCTCTGCCTATTAAAATACTAATGGATTTTTTAGAGCCAGATCAAGTCCATCTCCTCTGTGAAGACTTTCCTGATCCCCTAGGGCACAGTGTTACTCCTACCTCTGAATTATTTAAGTACTTAATGTCTCTACAATGTCCTTGGCTTTGGAAACAATGCAGCCTACAGATGTCCCATCCAGCAAATGCCCGTTTTGAAAAGTTGGGTGTGTTCACATTAGTGGAACTGGTTGACTTGTATATTCATTGGCTCAGCTCCAAAATGTAGAGGAGCTCACAAAGACTTAAAGAAGTGAAGACAAGCAGCAGGTCCAGGGGGCCTAAAAAGGTTATAAACTTTTCCTTTGAAAAATGAACGAAAAGGTTGAATCTGGAAAACAAAAGCTACCTGCTTTATCATCAGTTGTGCACAGGACCATAGTGAAAAGCAAAGAGAAATTATTAATCAATCTGGAATCATCTGGAGATCATAGGAATAATAAAGCAAACAGCCTGCTTCTATAGAAAACAAATGTGGCCGGGTCTGTTCTTTGGAAATAATGTACAGTCACAGACACAAGGAGAAGAGATGGTATAATCTGAGTTTATAATGTTGTTTCCCTTTAATTCTTTGTGAATCTAACCAAAGGTTATGGAAGAGATTGAGAATGTAGCTACAGTCCATGGGTTTTCAAGGAGTAGGACACCACTGAGTGACTAACACTTTCCCTTTAACCAGTAAACACCTGAACTGACTTTAGGTCAGTCAATGACAGCCTGCTTCAGTGAGCAGATCCCTGAAAGCCAGCCTGTCAGGGACAGTATTATGTAATGAAAATTTGTCAACTGGCAGTATACCTGCTCTGGTGAGCATACTTCAGTCAGTCAGTTCAGTCGCTCAGTTGTGTCCAACTCTTTGTGACCCCATGGACTACAGCACGCCAGGCTTCCCTTTCCATCACCCACTCCTGGAGCTTGCTCAAATTCATGTGCATTGAGTTGGTGATGCCATCCAACCATCTCATTCTCTGTCGTCCCCTTCTCTCCCTGACTTCAATCTTTCCAAGCATCAGGGTCTCTTCTAATGAGTTGGTTCTTCACATCAGGTGGCCAAAGTATTGGAGCCTCAGTTTCAGCATCAGTCCTTCCAATGAGTATTCAGGACTGATCTCCTTTAGGATGGACTGGTTGGATTTCCTTGCTGTCCAAGGGACTCTCAAGAGTCTTCTCCAACACCACAGTTGAGCATCAGGCTTCAGTGCTCAGCCTTCTTTATGGTCCAACTCTCACATCCATACATGACTACTGGAAAAACCATAGCTTTGAATAGATGGACCTTTTGTCGGCAAAGTAATGTCTCTATTTTTAGTATGCTGTCTAGGTTTGTCATAGCTTTTCTTCCAAGGAGCAAACATCTTTTAATTTCATGGCTGTAGTCACCATCTGCAGTCATTTTGGAGCCCAAGAAAATAAAGTCTGTCACTGTTGCCATTATTTCTGCAGCCAGCACAGAAACATTTCTAAGGCTGACATCTTCCCACTCCCTCCTGACTTTTCCCCTAAATCTTGTAGAAGATCAGCAGTTGGCTTTGCTCAATGAAGTCTTGTGGGACCTCCCCCTTATTTAAGCAGGTACTGAATTCAGCATTTTAGATTCATATTTTAAGTTATTAGTCTCATCCTTTCACATGTTCTACCAAAATAATTTTTAAGGCTTTCACTTGTAGGATTCCATGGGTTCCTTGAGCCTAGGACATGTTTATTGGGCAACTTGGTACAAATATTTTTTGTCCTTTGCCTTTGCTGCCAGATAAGTCTGTCTCTACAATGATTTGGCTTCCAACAGGTTTTAGTGTTCTTGTTGCTTATTTTATTATCCCAGGGTTTGTAATCAAACCATCTCTGGCTTATTTCAGTGACTTTGGCTGCTGAGTTTATTTTCATATTCTGTGCTTTGTATCTTAGAATTTATTTAACAAAATTATTTTAAGGAAATTAGACCTTTTGGTTTGTAGGCACACAAATTTTTTGTTGTTGTTGTTTGTTTTTAAGTATATATATACAATCATTAGAGGTTTTGGTTTGTAGTTGTACTGCTTGGTAAATATTTTTGCCGTTAACCTACTGGAGAATTTTTTATGGATCACTTTGCTTTTGCAATTGTTTGACTATGTTTTTGTTGTTTTCTGAATTGCCTTGTGCCTGTTGGACACATGAAGAAGTACTCCACAGAGAATAGGTGTAGGTGCAGGCTCAATAAATTTCTGTTCAATCCAAACCCACCTAGAAGACAAATGGTTGGACATCTGTTTGATTTGTGGCCAATTCATGCAGACTTGATGGGTTATATTAATACTTAGCCTCGTATCCCCTTCAGAATCTTCATAAAGGCACTGTCAAGTCAACTGGAGATTGCATTGTTTCACTCATGGGTGGAGTCAGTAATTACCTGGGATGCTACTGCGTGATCTCTTTCTAGTTAATCTGTGTCAATATTTCACTCTCCTCAAGAACTCTTTCCTACATGAAGCTGCTCTCTAATCCTCACTTTTGCACTTACCTTCAGATCAGATCAGATCAGATCAGTCGCTCAGTCGTGTCCGACTCTTTGCGACCCCATGAATCGCAGCATGCCAGGCCTCCCTGTCCATCACCAACTCCCGGAGTTCACTCAGACCCACGTCCATCGAGTCAGTGATGCCATCCAGCCATTTCATCGTCTGTCGTCCCCTTCTCCTCCTGCCCCCAATCCCTCCCAGCATCAGAGTCTTTTCCAATGAGTCAACTCTTCACATGAGGTGGCCAAAGTACTGGAGTTTCAGCTTTAGCATCATTCCTTCCAAAGAAATCCCAGGGCTGATCTCCTTCAGAATGGACTGGTTGGATCTCCTTGCAGTCCAAGGGACTCTCAAGAGTCTTCTCCAACACCACAGTTCAAAAGCATCAATTCTTCAGCGCTCAGCCTTCTTCACAGTCCAACTCTCACATCCATACATGACCACAGGAAAAACCATAGCCTTGACTAGACGAACCTTTGTTGGCAAAGTAATGTCTCTGCTTTTGAATATGCTGTCTAGGTTGGTCATAACTTTCCTTCCAAGGAG
>NW_011495018.1:11247354-11255981 GCF_000754665.1 Bison bison bison | reverse complement strand
AGGGTGACAATATACAGCCTTGACGAACTCTTTTTCCTATTTGGAACCAGTCTGTTGTTCCATGTCCAGTTCTAACTGATGCTTCCTGACCTGCATACAGATTTCTCAAGAGGCAGATCAGGTGTTCTGGTATTCCCATCTCTTGAAGAATTTCCCACAGTTTATTGTGATCCACACAGTCAAAGGCTTTGGCATAGTCAATAAAGCAGAAATAGATGTTTTTCTGGAACTCTCTTGCTTTTTACATGATCCAGCAGATGTTGGCAATTTGATCTCTGGTTCCTCTGCCTTTTCTAAAACCAGCTTGAACATCAGGAAGTTCACGGTTCACATATTGCTGAAGCCTGGCTTGGGGAATTTTGAGCATGACTTTACTAGCATGTGAGGTGAGTGCAATTGTGCGGTAGTTTGAGCATTCTTTGGCATTGCCTTTCTTTGGGATTGGAATGAAAACTGACCTTTTCCAGTCCTGTGGCCACTGCAGAGTTTTCCAAATTTGCTGGCATATTGAGTGCAGCACTTTCACAGCATCATCTTGCAGGATTTGAAATAGCTCAACTGGAATTCCATCACCTCCACTAGCTTTGTTGGTAGTGATGCTTTCTAAGGCCCACTTGACTTCACATTCCAGGATGTCTGGCTCTAGGTCAGTGACCACACCATCATGATTATCTGGGTCGTGAAGATCTTTTTTGTACAGTTCTTCTGTGTATTCTTGCCATCTCTTCTTCATATCTTCTGCTTCTGGCAAATGTATTTTGATTTAGAATAACAATGCCCATTTGGGAAAACTTTTGATGTGTCAAAATTAACACACTAAAGAAGGATTCTCGAAATATTAGGAAATAATAACATTCAAAGGTTCAATGCCAGCTTCTTTAAAATTGTTAAGCCAAGGAACCCACAGAACAAAATGCTGACTCTAAGGTATTTTCTCTCAAAAAACACTCTAGTTCACTATCATTCAAGCCACATGGAACCCACTCTTCTTACAGCTCCCATCTCTGTGTTGTCTTTATCATCCTCTTTACAGCTCTTCTCTTCCTTCTGTTCCTTCCTCTGACCTTCTAAATGAGTTTTCCTTTCTTCAGGATTTTCTTAATAAAAGAACATGCCCTTTTTACCACAGTATAAATATCTAAAGTGAAGTATTGCAGCATGGAAGCTGAATTTAAGCCAATGGTCTAGAATTGAGTAAAAGACACTAATTAAAAAAATTTAAACCTCAGTGAGATGGACAGAAATTTACTGCAAAGCTTGAGATTTTATTAGATATTTATTGTTCTGAACTATCAAATCTGTACCAACTAGTTCATTTGATTGCTAGCCCCCTCAGATGGGGGAAAATGGTTAAAAGCACAGGATGAGAAAGACAAAGAAAGTTTAAACAGCCCAGTGGTCCATAATTTAATAATCGCCTTGAGAGGGCAAGAAAAATAGACAGTGTATTCCATTAAGCTATTTTAGAAGTCTTTCCCAAAGAGAAGATTGGACAAAGATTCAAAATTGCAAACAAAATGAAGATGAATCAATAGGAAACTTAGAAAATCGACCCTCGGAAACTTTTAAGCAGTATTCTGGCTAGTCCTAGCCGCTCAAGTAAAGGGAGCCTTGTCCTCTCTTTTTGTAAGTAGATTTAGACCTGAAATAGAGGTTTTAGTCATAAATAAGTAAATTGGAATGGAAAATTGCCAATTTAAAATACATAGAGAGTAAATAAGCTAGAAATGAAAATAGATTTCTAGATCTCAAGGCAAAAGAACTGACCTTTGAAATAAGGACAAAAACAGGACTGAAAGTCTATGAATAAAGATCTCTGTAAATATTTGCAAGCACAAGGGCCATTAGAAGAAACAGTGTTCCATATTATCAAAGAAATAAAAACTCAGACATGGTATCATGCGAGAGAAACATTAGCACCCCCCAATTTCCTCTCCTTCCTCTGAACTTCCAGGAGAAATTGTCTAAAGATATGAAGCAAGCCATCAGCTTTCTTGTTAATATAGTTACCACTAACTCTCTCTGTCCTCCACTGCCTTAGAATTCAGTTCCCCAGAATGAAATGGTAAAGTTGTCTGAAAGGTCAAAGGACATGCACATTGACTGGAAGTAAGTACAGAAGAAGGAAAATAGTTTTATTGGTTTATAACATTATGTAAGTTTCATTATGTAAGCCAGGGAAGCCTGGCGTGCTGCAGCCTATGGGGTTGCAAATGGACATGGCTGAGCCATTGAACGATGAGTGTCATGTGCCTCACATTATATTTTGACTTCAGAATACAGTACAGTGTGCTCATCACCAAAAGTTTAGTCACCAGACACTCGACCCCCTTTAACCATTTTGTGCTCCCCAACCCCTTTCACCTCCGGTAAACATTACTCTGTTTTCTGTGTCTGCTCTCTGTTTTTATTTGATTATTTACTTGTTTATTTACTTACTTATTTGTGTTCCACATATGCGTGAAATCATCTGGTATTTGTTTTCCTCTGTCTGACTTAGTTCACTTAGCATAATACCCTCACGGCCCATCCATGTTGATAATAGCTATTCTAATGGGCATAAGATGATATCTTATTGTGGTTTTGCTTTGCATTTTCCTGATATTTAGTGATGTTGAGCATCTTTTCATGTACCCGCTGGTATCTGTATATCTTCCTCAGTAGAAAATGTCTATTTAGCTCTTCTGTGCATTAAAAATCTGTTGCTGTTGAGTTGTATCAGTTCTTTATCTATTTTGGCTATTAACGGAGTGCTTTTATGTGTACATGTGTGTGCTCAGTCACTCAGTCGTGTCCCACTCTTTGCAGCCTCATGGACTGTAGTCTTCCAGTCTCCTCTGTCCATGGAATTTTCCAGGTAAGAGTACTGGAATGGATTGCCATTTCCTTCTCCAGGGGATCTTCCCGACGCAGGGATCGAACCTGCGTCTCTTGTGTCTCCTGCACCGGCAGGCCGATTCTTTGCCATTAGTGCCATGTTCTGTCATACCGGAATGCAGGCTAAATTATAAGACGCAAACTTGAAGGCATGCGGTAATTTGCAGAAGGCTAGAGAAGGTATAAATTGTATTTGCCTTGGTTTACTAAAGCCACTGAAGTACTAGGAATTTCTAGTTATTCTGAGGCCTGTCCCATGTTCACAGTAATTTGGGGATCATAGTCAGAAGAACACTTATTTCTCCTTGATGATATGAACACTACAACTTTAATAAAAGCTTTACTTCGTATATAAAAACAACAGATATAATGTACTGAGAAAGGCTTTATTTTGAGAAGTCTCTTAAAATTCTCCTATACATGCTTATTGTAGGTGATTTAGACAAAAGAATGCACACATTCTGTATGATTTGAGAAATAACTGAAGAACGAACTATGGCCTCAGAATTCCTAGGGGCAAAAGACTTCATGACAGGCAGAAAATTGAACAAAGTCCAGCGCCCAGATTGATGAAATGGGAGGAGCACACTTCAGCTGTTCTATCAAAGTGGGATAGTCATCCCAGGAGGAACCCTGTGCCTGGTTGCTGGAGTTGTGAGCTGACTGAGCTTCTGCTTTCAGGAAACACCATTTTTAATTGAAAGAAATAGCAGATGGGCAAAACTAGTTTTTTAGACTTGGGCATTTGGTACATATTTGCTCAAAAATGAACCAAGGGAGTTTATTTCTTAAAGGAAAACATCTGACCAGATTTGCTCTCAGGGATAAAATTTCAGTTTTCAAGCAAAAGGTGAAAGTTGGGAAAACTTGTATCTCTCATGATCTTGCAAGTTTCCCCACATTTTAACACTTTTCTGATGGGATCAGGGAAGATGTTAATAAATGTGATTTTGATATTGTATGATGAAATATGGTAACATTTGTAGTATCCATATTACTCTGAACTAATATTTTCCAAATCACCAAAGCATGAAATGGCAAAATCATGTATAGACAAAATATCCATTTAATTGTAGTATAGATCAATTAATTTTAATATAGCAGAATATGAAAAGGTCATTGATATGATATCAGATTCCACTTTGCAGTTAACCTTTAAGAAACTATCAGCTGTCAAGTTTGATGTGGTATCAAGAAAGAAATCTATGGGGACATTAAAGGACTATTATAATATTTCCCCTCTTTCTAATTATTTGTGTGAGATCAGACTTTTTTTTTAATGAAAGCAACATTGCCACAGGTTGAATTCAGACACAGGTAGTAGAACCTGGTGTTTTCTTTTAAGTCAGTCATTTAAGAAGTTTGCAAAAGTGAAAAGCAATGGCACTCTTTTCCCCAATTATCTTGTTTTGTAAAATATAGTTACTTTCATTTAAGCATATTATTTCTGCTAACATGTAATGGATTTTTTTACTGCTATTTTAAATCAAGTAAATATTTACAAAATATCTCAGTTTTGATTTGTAATGCACTAAATATCAATGAATATAAGCCCCATAAGCAAAAGGTCTTTGGAGTCCTTAATACTTTTGAGTTAAAAAGGTTTGAGGACCAAAAAGTTAGACAAATTCAAGGAAAAGTTTTTGGGTAATTTATTATGTTCAGTTCAATTCAGTCACTCAGTCATGTCCGACCCTTTGCGACCCCATGATCTGCAGCACGCCAGGCCTCCTTGTCCATCACGAACTCCTGGAGTCCACCCAAACCCATGTCCATTGAGTTGGTGATGCCATCCAACCATCTCATCCTCTGTCATCCCCTTTTCCTCCTGCCCTCAATCTTTCCCAGAATCAGAGTCTTTTCAAATGAGTCAGCTTTTCACAGCAGGTGGCCAAAGTTTTGGAGCTTCAGCTTCAACATCAGTCCTTCCAATGAACACCCAGGACTGATCTCCTTTAGGATGGACTGGTTGGATCTCCTTTCAGTCCAAGGGACTCTCAAGAGTCTTCTCCAACACCACAGTTTGAAAGCATCAATCAATTCTTCAGTGCTCAGCTTTCTTTATAGTCCAACTCTCACATCCATACATGACCATAGTCTTGACTAGATGGACCTTTTTGACTGGAAAAACCATAGCCTTGACTAGATGGACCTTTTTGACAAAATAATGCCTCTGCTTTTTAATATGCTATCTAGGTTGGTCATAACTTTCCTTCCAAGGAGTAAGCATCTTTTAATATCATGGCTGCAGTCACCATTTGCTGTGATTTTGAAGCCCAGAAAATTAAAGTCAGCCACTGTTTCCACTGTTTCCCCATCTATTTACCATGAAGTGATGGGACCGGATGCCATGATCTTAGTTTTCTGAATGTTGAGCTTTAAGCCAACTTTTCACTCTCCTCTCTTACTTTCATCAAGAGGCTTTTTAGTTCTTCTTCGCTCTCTGCCATAAGGGTGGTGTCATCTGCATATCTGAGGCTATTGAGATTTCTCCCGGCAGTCTTGATTCCAGCTTGTGTTTCTTCTAGTCCAGCGTTTCTCATGATGTACTCTGCATATAAGTTAAATAAACAGGGTGACAATATACAGCCTTAACGAACTCCTTTTCCTATTTGCAACCAGTCTATTGTTCCATGTCCAGGTCTAACTGTTGCTTCCTGACCTGCATACAGGTTTCTCAAGAGGTAGGTCAGGTGGTCTGGTATTCCAGCATTAGATTTAAAAAATGCAAGTATATAAATGTCATTCTGGTGAGATGAGTTCCTCCCAAACATTTGGCTTGAAGGTTCCTACTAAAGGAAATTAAGATGGCAGAATTTGAGGACTGGATGGAATCTCAAGAGTCATCTATTCAATGGTTATCTGCCTGGATGCAAATTAGAATAACTCATTGAATTAAAAGTAAAACAAAACTTAGGCTTAGGTTTCACTTCAGACCTATTAAAACACATTTCTGGAGGGCAGGCATAGTTATTGAAGCATTTATTTATTTTTTTATATGTGAGAATAGACTCATGGATATTTATTTATCCTTTGACTATAACCCAGTACTTTTTTTGCTCAAATTGTTCTAGCTCTGGCCATTGGAAGCTCTTTTAGTTGATTTCTGGGTCCCTTTGGTATAATCTCATCACTGTGGTTTTCTGTCTTTCATTTTTTAAAGCACTTTCTTACTTTCTGGCACAATAAGATACTCCAGAATCATCTTATATATTTCTCACTCCAGTCTGAGAGTCAGTCATTTATCCAGGGAGCCCTGATTTTTTTTTTTTTTTTGAGAATGATATTAGAAACCAAGATTCTTAGGTGTGTTCATTGCTACTTGGGTGTCATTGCTTCCAGGCCCTCTCAGCTGACAGAACAAGGATATATTTTTGTGTATACTAACCCATGTATCTACAAGTATTTTTGTATTTCTATCTATATCTATATTAAGCTAAATATACATTCATACTGATATCTCTAATTCTAATCCATTGCTGCATGAATCATTCCAGCTACTACCCTGTGTATTTCTTCTATTCTGTTCTGTTTTACTGTACTGTGTGGCTTGTAGGCTCTTAGTTCCCTGACCATGGATTGAACCTGGGCCATGGCAGTGAAGGTACCAAGTCCTAACTACTGGACTGCCAGGGAATTCCCAACCCTGTATATTTTAATTTTACAACCTTCACAGGTCTTCAAAACAGGCTGAGACAGTTTTGGTGTCCCCATTTTATTTTTATATTTCTAACTTTATGGATTTATTTACCAACTTTGCTGTATAACTCATATCACTATCTTTGGCCAAGAATAATAGCATTTTTATTTGAGGAAATAAGACATTGATTAATGCTCATGGTCAACTGAATATAATCTCAGGGTTATCTTTAGAAAGTGAATTGAGCTTTATAAAAGAAGAAGCAATGAATAGATTCTTTGTCTTAAAAGAAACCATAATTTTTTGTCCCCAGATGTGCTTTATGAATATATCATTATATGAGTAGGAAATAGAAAAATACCAAGGACAGTCATCTATGTTTGAGATGTGATACCAGTTTAGAGCATCAATTACAATCCTTTTGGCATTTGAGTATCATGAATTTTTACGTATAATAGAACTGGAGGGAAAATTGTGAGAAAATCTTTTGAGATATAAAAAACTGTTAATTTGCTTTAATACTTTGGATGGACATAATTTTGGAAATAGGATGGACGATAACATAAAATGTCTAGGTCTTTTGTGAAATATAGTCACTTTTAACCTTTGGAAGCATATAGTTTTGAACTTATATTATTAAAACTAGAAAGTGCAGTCCATGTCTTAAGCAGGACTATTTAGTGGTTTCCATGTCTTATAATCCTCTTGCCCCGACTGAGAACCTAAAGTTTGTGTTATTGCTTATCTCTGAAATTGATTCCAGTGGCCACCTACAGCATCTTAGATAACACTTTTCAGACTTTGAAAAAAGATACAGAGGCATTCTTCTAAGCAAAGAATATATAAAAGTATAAACCATTCCCAGTGGGAACTTAACCTCTGTCTCCTTCAATGATCACAAGTACTGGGATGGTAGAGACATCTGGGCCTTAATCTGTTCTCAGGTATTTCTAATAGCTGTTTCCTTCCAGTGGACACTGAGCATTAATGGTGGTTCATTATTATGAGATGCCTCCTATTGAGGATTTATATCATGTTCCCTCTAAAGTAGGGAATAAATATGGGACCTACTCAGGAAGGCTTTGCTTTCTGTGTCTTGGGATACAGCATTAAGTCCCTTAGGCCAGGGTCCAGGATTCTTGTCCCCCCGATTTGATCCTTCCTGGCATATTCAGGTCCAGTAATTTAGTTCCTGTCCTGGTCTCTGATTTTGTTTTCCACTTACTGTTCAGTTCAGTTCAGTTGCTCAATAGTGTCTGACTCTTTGCGACCCCACGGACTACAGCACACCAGGCTTCCCTGTCCATCACCAACTCCCAGAGCCTACTCAAACTCATGTCCATTGTATCAGTGATGCCATCCAACCATCTCATCCTCTGTTGTCCCCTTCTCCTCCTGCCATCAATCTTTCCCAGCATCAGGGTCTTTTCTAGTGAGTCAGGTCTTCACATCAGGTGGCCAAAGTATTGGAGTTTCAGCTTCAGCGTCAGTCCTTCCAATGAATATTCAGGACTGATTTCCTTTAGGATAGACTGGTTGGATCTCCTTGCAGTCCAAGGGACTCTCGAGAGTCTTCTCCAACACCACAGTTCAAAAGCATCAATTCTTCAGCACTCAGCTTTCTTTATAGTCCAACTCTAACATCCATACAAGACTATTGGAAAAAGCATAATTTTGACTAGGCAGACCTTTGTTGGCAAAGTAATGTCTCTGCTTTTTAATATGCTGTCTAGATTGGTCATAGCTTTTCTTGCAAGGAGTAAGCATCTTTTAATTTCATGGCTGCAGTCACCATCTGCAGTGATTTTGGAGCCCCCCAAAATAAAGTGTCTCACTGTTTCCCCATCTATTTGCCATGAAGTGATGGGACCAGATGCCATGATCTTAGTTTTCTGAATGTTGAGCTTTAAGCCAACTTTTTCACTCTCCTCTTTCACTTTCATCAAGAGACTCTTTGGTTCTTCGCTTTCTGTCATAAGGGTGGTGTCATCTGCATATCTGAGGTTATTGATATTTCTGCCGGCAATGTTGATTCCAGCTTGTGCTTCATCCAGCCTGGCATTTCTCATGATGTACTCTGCATATAAGTTAAATAAGCAGGGTGACAATA
>NW_011495018.1:11215356-11247254 GCF_000754665.1 Bison bison bison | reverse complement strand
AGAGTTCTCAGGAGGCAGGTCAGGTGGTCTGGTACTCCTGTCTTTTTAAGAATTTTCCACAGTTTGTTGTGACCCACACAGTCAAAGGCTTTGGCATAGTCAATAAAGCAGAAGTAGATCTTTTTCTGTAACTCTCTTGCTTTTTCGAGGATCCAGTGGATGTTGGCAATTTGATCTCTGGTTCCTCTGCCTTTTCTAAAACCAGCCTGAACATCTGAAAGTTCATGGTTCACGTACTGTTGAAGCCTGGCTTGGAGAATTTTGAGCATTACTTTGCTAGTGTGTGAGATGAGTGCAATTGTGCCATAGTTTGAGCATTCTTTGGCATTGCCTTTCTTTGGGATTGGAATGAAAACTGATGTTTTCCAGTCCTGTGGCCACTGCAGAGTTTTCCAAATTTGCTGGCATATTGAGTGCAGCACTTTTACAGCATTATCTTTAAGGATTTGAAATAGCTGAACTGGAATTCCATCACCTTCACTAGCTTTCTTCTGCTCACTAGTTCTATATAATAGTGCTGTGTGCAGAAGAAGAAGCACAAGCTGGCATCAAGATTGCCAGGAGAAATATCAATAACCTCAGATATGCAGATGACACCACCCTTATGGCAGAAAGTGAAGAAGAACTAAAGAGCCTCTTGATGAAAGTTAAAGAGAGGCTTAAAACTCAATATTCAGAAAACTAAGATCATGGCATCTGATCCCATCACTTCATGGCAAATAGATGGGGAAACAGTGGAAACAGTGGCTGACTTTATTTTTTTGGGCTCCAAAATTACTGCAGATGGTAACTGTAGTCATGAAATTAAAAGATGCTTACTCCTTGGAAGGAAAGTTGTGACCAATCTAGACAGCATATTAAAAAGCAGAGACATTACTTTGACAACAAAGGTCTGTCTAGTCAAGGCTATGGTTTTTCCAGTGGTCATGTATGGATGTGAGAGCTGGACTGTGAAGAAAGCTGAGCACCGAAGAATTGATGCTTTTGAACTGTGGTGTTGGAGAAGTCTCTCGAGAGTCCTTTGGACTGCAAGGAGATCCAACCAGTCCATCCTAAAGGAGATCAGTCCTGGGTGTTCATTGGA
The DNA here is from genome assembly GCF_000754665.1 of Bison bison bison. Classification (NCBI taxonomy): domain Eukaryota; kingdom Metazoa; phylum Chordata; class Mammalia; order Artiodactyla; family Bovidae; genus Bison; species Bison bison. The sequence goes on along the minus strand of NW_011495018.1, from coordinate 11,246,170 downwards.
AGGACTGATGCTAAAGCTGAAACTCCAATACTTTGGCCACCTGATGCAAAGAGCTGACTCATTTAAAAAGACCCTGATTCTGGGAAAGATTGAGGGCAGGAGGAGAAGGGGACGAGAGAGGATGAGATGGTTAGATGGCATCACCAACTCAATGGATATGAGTTTGGGTGGACTCCAGGAGTTGGTGATGGACAGGGAGGCCTGGCGTGCTACGGTTCATGGGGTCGCAAACAGTTGGACACAACTGAGCGACAGAACTGAACTGAACTGATATGCATTGTCTAATTTCACTAACTTGTTATGTATATAATTTTGAATTTCATGTACTGAGTTAGAAGGAGGATGGATAAAGAAAATGAGTATAGCGGGGAGTGGGGCAGACATATAAACAGACACACAAACTACCACAATTCAGACAGTACGGAACTCTAATAGTAGAGATAAAAACCAATTCAGGCCTTTGTTTTGATTTTAATTATTATCATCCACTTCCTTAATTTGAGGCTGAGAATGGCTACTTTCCTAAGGCCAGATGTCTTATAAATGTCAGAATTGGGACTTGAACCCAGGGCCTCTGACTTCAGTAGTCCCTGCTCTACAATTGGAGTCCTACCTTTCTTAATCTTCTCTCTCACATGCAACAACTCTTAACTCCAGTTCTTGGGGGTGCCTGGATTTTTGCTCCCAGATTGTTGCTAACTGTAGGGTTCTGCTTATTGCCAGAGTCTTTGCCTCTAGGCTCCCCTGGACTAGCCAGACATACCTTCTTGCTACTGTCAATGGTTCTTAATTCCCCTAAAACTGCAGAGCCAATTGGAAGGCTTCCCATGGGAGCTGGTGATCCCAGCTGCTGTTTCCATAGGGACCTTCCCTTTCTTATTCTAGAGCTCAGATGCAGGTCATACGAAGGTTTCTATTCAGCACCAGGCCCAGGGAACAGCTCCAAGAAGTGTCCCATTGGGAACCTTTAGCATCAGCTTGGTGTTGAACACAAACTTGGCAAAAGACGGATCCGCAAGTGTTTCCCGAATTGCTGCGGGAAATACTACTCAGAATTTCCTGCAACAGTTCTTCCAGGGTCTGTTCTGTGGTTTAACGATCAATTTTGTATTTTTGGTTGTAAGTGAGGAACTCAAATTGCTTAAGGACACAAGACATATATTAGTTTTCAAAACTTGCAAGTCCAGGAGTGCATGTGACTTCAGGTCTGGTTGGGGCCAGAGGCTTAAATAATGCCACCACGAACCATTCTCCCACCTCTTAGACTAGTTCCTCCATCTGAGGGGTGAAATGGCCACCACTGCCTCTAGACTCATGTCCCTTTAGCTTGCATGTGTGCATGCTCAGTCGCTTCAGTCGTGTCTGACTCTTTGCAACCCTACAGACTGTAGCCCGCCAGGTTCCTGTGTCCATGGGATTCTCCAGGCAAGAATACTGGAGTGGGTTGCCATGCCCTCCTCCAGGGGATCTTTCTGACCCAGGGATTGAACATAGGCCTCCTGCAGTGCAGGCAGATTCTTTACTGCTGAGCCACCAGAGAAGGGAAGCCTGTTTTGTTAGCATGGTGACCCCCCAAAACAGCACTAGCAGCAAAATCCCAGAGAAGACTGATTGTCTGGCATGAGTCTTTGACAACTTCCTGATGAGGGTGGTTGGGAGGAGCTGTATTGGGGTTGGTTCCTCACAGGAAAGGGAATTTAGTACCAGAAGGAGGAGGCAGTCATACTGGAGCGACAGAGGAATACCCTGTCATTGGCATCCAGGGGAGCTCTCACAACCCACAAGTTCTCTGAGGGCTGTTGTGGGTTAGAACCGTCATTCCCCTTGGTAGCACTTGAACTTGACTTTCCAGAAGGCTCAACAAAAGCCCCAGATTATAGTTTCCCTACTTCCTCACTGTCCCTCTTCCTCAAGAAATAGGTTCCGGAGCTCATATGTATACTGAGTCCAGGAACAGCCGGGCTGTGCCTGAAAATCCCCCAGGATTGATACACAAATAAAATCCAGCACTGAATCCAGGTTACATCTGTAACCATATCTCTAACATCTCATACTGAAGCCTAGTCAATAATGGGCTCACAGAATGTGAAATAAATGAATATTAAAAAAATACCTTGACTGTGATAAAATGGACACTTCCCATGTCCCTTCTTTTGCAAAGAGATAAGATCCTGTCATTTACTTGATCCCTCCAGGAAGAATTCCCTTCTGTGCCATTGTGCAAGACACTAGCTTCATTTGGCTTTTAAAATTCATGCACTTTTTCCGGCATTCATTTTGCAGCAGAACAAGTACATCTCTTGTGATTGCAAACTTGGTCAGCAATTTCTTCCTTCCGTTGTTTGTTATTAACTTAATGCTTTTATGTAAAGGTGATGCTGCTGAAGCTGTTCCTCTGTGATTTAGTTCAGCATCAACAGGTAATACTGGAGGTCTCCACAAGGGCCTGATGGTTCCTACCTGCTCAGGACCCACACAGGGAAAACCCAGGGGCTGTCAGGAGCTGTTTTCCTAGATCAATTAACCCCAGTGCCTAGTGGAGCGAACTGAGTTATGAAGTCGTATGTCTAGTGCCTGTGGCTGCCTGACTTCTATGAAAGAAAAAATGCAGCCCCATTTTGTGATGGGGAAAAGTCTCTGTGGCTTCCCCTCTGCCAGGATCGGATTGCATAAACTGGCCTCCAGCTTCCGAATTAAGGGGTTGGAAGATTTCTCGAGAGTTCTAAGAAGTGAGGGAAATGGAGAGTAAGGGGGCCAGTAGTGTGATTTGGAATGGCCTGTTCCCATGAAGAAAGTTCTGTTTTGGTCTTAGAGATGGGCTTCTTGACTGTCAGATCAAATTTAAGATGTTTTCAGCGGGGAGAAGAGCTCTCAGTGGTCTGACATCTTGCTTCTGTATTAGTCCTTCAGCGCCAGTGCTGGAGACAACAAAGACCATCACCACTTGCCAGAGTTCCTGTGTGCTGGGCAGGCTGCTAGGCATACAGAGTAAATTATTTTTCAACCTTGTTTTGTGTAGCAGTGCCGGGGTGTCTATGCCCTTCACCTTTATGTGGCTCAGCTCAAAATGTCTATAGAAAGAGGAAAAAAAGAGACTAACTTAAAGAACTGCCAATGATCCTAGCTGGAAGAAAGGGAAGCAACTTTAATGACCTACTATATGTGCCTGGTACCATGCTCAGGGTTTGCATACATCATCCACTCCACGTGGCAGCTCCAGGAGCTGATGTTTTTATCCCCTTTTAAGAAGATGAACCCAGAGCTCAGCCAGGTGGAGCAACTTGCCCAAGGTCAAACAGCTTTCAAGTTTGGTGTTCAAACCCAAGCCTATCTGAGTGCATAGCCTGCCTTCCTTCTGCTGCTGCATGTCTCACAAGAGTTTCATGGGTCAAGTACTGATGTACCCGTGAACTAGTTACAGCGCTGGTTATGACAGCTCTTGTTCAGGTGTGGAGACAAACATTCTTTTATGATATTAAATCAAGGGCAAATGGCTATTTTTGGGGGGGCACTGTCATTCCTTATATCCTTTGGGAAAAATGTTTTTGGTAGCCAAGGAGCAGTGGTAATGTGGGGGCATCTTTGGACTTCTCTCTGCAGTGGTTTCTCTCCTATGCTGACCTCATTGCATGCGTGCCTGCTCAGTTGCTTCAACTGTGTCTGACCCCCTGAGTAGCCCGCCAGGCTCCTCTATCCATGGGATTTCCCAGGCAAGAATACTGGAGTGGGTTGCATTTCCTTCTCCAGGGGATCTTCCAAATCCTGGGATCAAACCCATGTCTCCTGCCTTGGCAGGCGGATTCTTCACCACTGAGCCATGTAGGAAGCCCCATTCTGACCCCATTAAAGGAACCTAAAAGAGGCTGAAGGGGACTCCGGAGCTTTGGAACTGAGGGGGTTAGAATTCAGGGTATTTGGGTCAGAGCTTGGCCCAAGAAGGGGGCTAAAACAGCATCCAGAGTGCTGGCTTCTTCTTCCAAACTCTCCTCCCCACTTCTGGACCCAGGCTTCTTGGAGTAGCTGCGTCATCCTGTCCTTCTCGAACCAGGTTTTCACCTCATGCAGAGCCACCTCTGATCACTGACTGAACTCAGGTCTGCAGACTTTCTCTTAAAAAAATGTTTTTTAATTAAAAATTTTTTATTGGAGTACAATTACTTTACAATATTGTATTTTTTCTGCTGTATAGCAAAGTGAATCAGCTATATGTATACATATACCCCCTCTTTTTTGGATTTCTTTCCCCTTTGGGTCACCACAGAGCACTGAGTAGAGCTGCCTGTGCTGTGCAGTCGGTCCCCATTAGTTGTCTGTTTTATGCATGGTTCTCAATAGTGCATATGTGTCGATCCCAATCTCCCAATTCATCCCACCCCTCCCACTTTCCCCCTTGGTATCCATGTTCGTTCTCCACGTCTGTGTTTCCATTTTTGCTTTGCAAATAAGATCATGTGGACTGACTCTTCCTTCCTGAAGAGGCCGCCGCTCTGCTGTCTTCTCCCAGCCCTTTCCCAAGACCTTTCCACCCTTCTGCTCAGGGTTGAGGTGATCTCCTCTCTCCACTCTGTTTTTAGTAGTGTTCCTCTTCCCTGTTTTCAGGTTCAAGTCCTCTCTATGCAGTTTTTCATGGAATCCCAAGTGAAGGGGATAGTGCGATCCTCTGCTTAGACTCTTCTCCTGGCTGCCCATCTAACTTAGAATGGAGTCTGCACCCCTTACTACAACCTGCACATCCTTCTAACCTGACTCCTATACTTGCTCACACTTCTTATCCTCCTTATATCTGGCCACCCTGGTCTTCTTACAACCCTCTTTTGTTCCTACCTCAGAGCTTTGAACTTGCTCTTTCTTCCTCTGGCTTCTGCTTTTCAGATGTTCACTTCTTATCGTATTTCACCTCTTAACCCCAGGACAGCTATTTCAGGGAAGCCTGCTCTTAATCCAAAGGAGGCCCCCCGGAACCCCCTAATCACTGGCTTTCATCCTCATTGCCCTATTTTATTTATTTATAATACCTAAAAATCTTTGTATCTTACTCATGTATTTGTCTTATCCCCATCAGCAGTGCTATACGGCCAAGGCCAACTACAGTGTCTGGCACATAGCAAACCTTGGGTAAATATTTGTTGAATCAGCAGTTTGAACAATGGTACCTGGAAGATAGTATGTCTTCAATACATCTTGGTTGAATGGCTACATCCTTTCTCAAAGTACAGCCCTAGATTCCCAGAGGGCCAGAGATTCCTCAACAAGTGGTCATAGATCAAAATAATTTTGAGAGCCACCATTTAGAATCCCTTTCTCCTAGAGTGAGAGAAAGTCTGTGATGCAAGCCTCTCCAAAATCCCTCTACGTTTTGAATTATCCTTAGAGAAAATTTGATGAGCCTGAACACTAGCAGTGAGAGAGAATTTTCCAGTCCCCAGGTTGCTGTTGTTTAGTTGCTAAGTTGTGCCCAACTCTTTGTGACCCCATGGACGGTAGCCTGCCAGGTTCCTCTGTCCATGGGATGTTCCAGGCAAGAAAACTGGAATGGGTTGCCATTTCTCAAGGGGAACTTCCTGAGCCAGGGATTAAACCCATGCCTCCTGCATTGGCAGGCAGATTCTTTACTGCTGAGCCACCAGGGAAGCCCAAAGGAAGCTTCCTTAATCTTTGTTGGATTAAGCAACTTTGTTGGAAAGCTGAAATCATACTCTGACCCACTTGTTCTATTCTGATTCAGAGGATTATGTCGGGTGATCACTGGGCCTATGAATGGATAAATTCATGTTCTCTCATCCTGCACACTTTAGTCATCAAATTATTTTGTTTGAATTTTACTCTATACCTCCTTTCACTTAATTTTGTCTAACATGAAGTAGGTAGAGATGAGCTAGTTGACATTAAAGACATACAAGTCATCTGTTAAATGCAGGAGACTTAGATTCATAAATCTTTCTGACTGCTTGAATATAACAGAATCTCCTTTGAAAAACATTTTTTTCCATTTGAAGTCTTTTTCCTTAAGTCAACATGTTTTGAAGCCACTGTCATGCTGTTATGTTAGTTAGCTGTTTCTCATCTGTTGTCCACATGGGAATTATTTAGAACATATGTTCTTATTACTAATCTAAATGAAGGACTTTTTAAAAAGAACCCAAGGGAATACAAATACAAAATCTTGCATTTGGTGTAAAACTTTATCCTTGCTAAATTCAAGGCAACAGAGAATAGCTTGCAAGCCCATCAGTGCCAGACTGTTATCTTCCTTGTAGAATTGTTATGGTCTTGTTCTTTAAAAATCAGCTTTTTTGGAAGAGCAGGGCAGAGTCTGAAGCACCTGTTGTCATCAGCAGTCACATGATAGCCCCTGACTCTCCTCTCAGCACTCAGGTGCTTAGTCTTTCTCGCTGACCCTTGGAGCTGACTTGGAAATTCTGGCACCGAGGAGGGGACAGTATACAAGATCACCTTGGGGAGCCACATAGAGACTCTTCGACTCAGTTTATTTTCATTTGTAAAACCGAATGACCCCCATATTCACCCTTACAGGCTGAGTCTCACAAGGATAGGCTGAGATGACAAGTTTCCATGCATGTTGATACAAGTGAAACACGCTAAACACATTGTTACTAACTTTGAAATTCATGATCCATCCATAGACCTATCAGTTGATCATCCTGTCTGAGCAGAGCAGTGGTTTTACAATATACACAAAAGAGCTAGTGCAGAAAAGCTTGATCCTCTGTGGAGAATGTATTTGATTCCAGAATCACATCAGCCAATTGCGAGGACTGAACTGTGCTTCTGGTGGGGGAAGGGGTCGTCAGGGGCCTGGGTGGGACACAGAGGAAGGAACACTGAGAGAGGAGGTGCTGGCTTTACTCTCACAAGGCCTCATGGACTTACTGAGGATTCTGAGTAAGCGGGGGCTTCCCCGGTAGCTCAGTGGTAAGAAATCCGCCTGCCAGTGCAGGAAATGCTGGAGACTTGGGTTCAATCCCTGGATCAGGAAGATCCCCTGGAGGAGGGCATGGCAACCCACTCCAGTATTCTTGCCTGGAAAGTCCCACGGACAGAGGAGCCTGGTGGGCTACAGTCCCTGGGGTTGCAAAGAGTCAGACGAGACTATGTGACTGAGTGCACATGCTGAGTCTCGGCTCTCCTAAAAGATGTTATATGTTGGGAGTCTCCACTCCTGAGATCAAGATGCTGCTGGTGAGGGCCCACAGAGTCCGTGTACCTTTGCAGATCTCACAGAGAATGACACCAGAGACCTTGTCCAGGTCCACAGTTCCAGCCATGACCTCCACACACAGACCTCTCCATCTAGTGCTCTGTCTAATGCAAGGATGTCCCTTGAACTCTATTTCTGAATTTTCAGCTTCTGGCTAGTGTACCTACCTGGACATAATGCTAGAATCCCACATACAGCAGAACCAAAGCCAAAATAACTGTCAGCTACTCTGTACAACCAGTTTTTTCTCATCTCCTTGAAAAAATTTTTTTCTAATTTTTAAAAACATTGATAGATTGATTTGGCTGTGCTGGGTCGTAGTTGAGGCACCCAGGATCTTCGTCGTGGCATGTGGAATCTTTTGTTGTGACGCACGGGCTCTTCTCTGGTTGTGGTGTGTGGGTTCAGTAGTTGCTGGGTGCAGTCCTAGCTGTCCTGGGGCATGTGGGATCTTAGTTCCCTGCCCAGGGATTGACCCGTGTTCCCTGCATTGGGAGCTCAGAGTCTTAGCCACTGGACCACCAGCAAAGTCCCTCCTCTCTTGTCTATCCATGGCATCACCCTTTTCACCTAGCGTCCAGCTCGGAGATCCCTGTCTGCCTTTGTCTTCCTTGACCTTTTCTTTCCTGAGACCCTCCTGTGATTCTTCTTTAACCAAGTGCCTTTTTCCTTCTTCCGTTTCTTCCACCATCACCTTATTTCTCTTTTCACAGATGATGATACATAAGCTCCAGCTTGAAATTCTTTTCTGTCCTCAGATAAAATCCCATACTATCACTTGCATTTAAGATCCAAATACTTTGGTTCTCCCATCAATTCATCCAACCTCCACCGCTCTCTTGTTGAAGTTCTCAACTCCAGCCTCCTCACCAGTCACCAAACATACTGAGTGATTTTTTTTTTTTTTACCTCCAAGATTTCTATCTTGCTATCCATTTTCCTGGAATACCCCATTCTTCAGCCTCAGCTCTGCAGCTCAAAATCTCATTTATTCTTCAAATCCCAACTCACACATAACTGGCCAGGCAGCCTCCCTTGTTTCCCATCCTGTAAGGGTGGTTCCCCTTGAGTGATGCAGTGTATCACTGCATGTTAGGGGAGCAGACATTCTGGAGTCAGACAGACCTGGGCCTGAACCTTACCTCTGCCATGACCAGCTGTAGGACTGTAAGCCTCAGTTTCTACATCTCTAAAATGATGACAATAATACCTATGTCCGAAGTTTCTCAGTTGTGTCTGACGGTTTTGTGACCCCTTGGACTGTAGCATGCCAGGCTTCTTTGTCCATCAGATTTTTCAGGCAAGAATACTGGAGTGGGTTGCCCTTTTTTCCTCCAGGGGATCTTCCTGACCCAGGGATAGAACCTGCATCTTTTACGTCTCCTGCATTGGCAGGTAGATTCTTTACCACTAGTGCCACCTGGGAAGCCCAATAATACGTACGTAGGATTCTGATGAGACAGCATTTGGGTCTTTAGTGTATGGTTATTTCAGAGAGTCAACCCTGAATATTTGTTGGAAGGACTGATGCTGAAGCTGAAGCTTCAATACTTTGGCCACCTGATGTGAAGAGCTGACTCATTAAAAAAGACCTTGATGCTGGGTAAGATTGAGGGCAGGAGGAGAAGGGGACAACGGAGGATGAGATGGTTGAATGGCATCACCGACTCAATGGACATGAGTTTGAGCAAACTCCAGGAGATAGAGTCAGGGAAGTCTGATTTGCTGCAGTTCATGGGGTTACAAAGAGTCGGACATGACTTAGCGACTGAGCAATGGCTAAAGGACCTTTAAATTCTGACTCTGTTTCTTGTGAGCTGTGTGATTGAGTCAAGTTCCCTTTCTCTCTGTGCTTCAGGTTTTTGATCTTTAAAATGGGGATTATAATAAGATAATTAACTGCAAAATGTTATTTAATGAGCTGATACATAGGTTTGGCAAGTTTTTCTCCTGTGAAGGGCCATAATGAATATTTCAGGCTTGTGGATCATATATATTCTGTTACAACTACTGTTGTACTGAGAAAACAGCCAGAGATGGTATATAAACAAGTGGTGTGCCTGTGTTCCAATAAAACTTTATTTACAAAAACAGGTAATGAGTTGTAGTTTTCTAACCCCATAGTTACTAGATACACTGCTCAGGACAGAGCATGGTACTCAGTAACTGGTTGTGGCTGTTATTAATGGGGAATGGATAATATTTCCTTTACTTACATATAGGTGTCATAAAAGCAAGGTTTGTGGCTCATTTAACATAATCCCTATGGTTGGCAGAATAATGGCTCCCCTCAAAGATGCTCATGTCTTAATCCCTATATCCTGTAATATGTTAAATTCCATGGTTCTTGGGAAGTTCAGGCTGCAATAACAAAAATGCCATTCACTGGGTGGCTTAACCAGCAAGCATTTCTCACAGTTTAAGATTGGCGTATGTCAGCATGGTTGTGTTACAGAGAAGGCCCGCTTCAGGGTTGCAGATGACTGACTTTTTTTTTTAATTAATTAATTTTATTTTACAATATTATATTGGTTTTGCCATACATTGATTTGAATCTGCCATGAGTGTACATGTGTTTCCCATCCTGAACCCCTCTCCTACCTCCCTCCCCATCTCATCCCTCTGGGTCCGGATGACTGACTTTTTGTGATATCCTTCTATAGTGGGAAGGGCCATAGAGCTCTCTAGCCTCTTGGTCATGGTGGTGGTGGTGGTTTAGTTGCTAAGTCGTGTCTGACTTTTGCGACCCCATGGACTGTAGCCTGCCAGGTGCCTCTGTCCATGGGATTTTCCAGGCAAGAATATTGGGATGGATTGCCATTTCCTTTTCCAGGAGTCAACCCAGGAATCGAACCCAGGTCTCCTGCATTGCAGGCAGATTCTTGAACGACTGAGCTACAAGGGAAGCCCAGCCTCTTATTGCTGCTGCTGCTGCTGCTGCTAAGTCGCTCAGTCACGTCCAACTCTGTGCGACCCCATAGACGGCAGCCCACCAGGCTCCCCCGTCCCCGGGATTCTCCAGGCAAGAACACTGGAGTGGGCTGCCATTTCCTTATCCAATGCATGAAAGTGAAAAGTGAAAGTGAAGTCGCTCAATTGTGTACGACTCCTAGCGACCCCATGGACTGCAGCCTTCCAGGCTCCTCTGTCCATGGGATTTGCCAGGCAAGAGTACTGGAGTGGGTTGCCATTGCCTTCTCCCAGCATCTTCTTATCAGGGCACTAATTCTATTCATGAAGGCTCCACCGTTATAACCTAATCACCTTCCAAAGGCCCTGACTCCAAACGCCATCACAGTGTGAGGGGTTAGGTGTTCAGCTTATGAATTTTGAGGGGATGCATTCAGTCCATAACACATGGCCAGAGGGAATTAAGGTTGCAAATGGAGTTAGGTTGCTAATCATCTGACTTTAAAACAGGGAGATAATCCTGAATTACCCTGCTGGGCCAGTGTAATCAGGAGACCTTAAAAGTGAGAGAGAAGCTTTTAAGTTTAATTAGGTCCCATTTGTTTATTTTTGCTTTTATTTCCAATATTCTGGGAGGTGGGTCATAGAGGATCCTGCTGTGATGTATGTCAGAGAGTGTTTTGCCTATGTTCTCCTCTAGGAGTTTTATAGTTTCTGGTCTTACATTGAGATCTTTAATCCATTTTGAGTTTATTTTTGTGTATGGTGTTAGAAAGTGGTCTAGTTTCATTCTTTTACAAGTGGTTGACCAGTTTTCCCAGCACCACTTGTTAAAGAGATTGTCTTTAATCCATTGTATATTCTTGCCTCCTTTGTCAAAGATAAGGTGTCCATATGTGCGTGGACTTATCTCTGGGCTTTCTATTTTGTTCCATTGATCAATATTTCTGTCTTTGTGCCAGTACCATACTGTCTTGATAACTGTGGCTTTGTAATAGAGCCTGAAGTCAGGCAGGTGGATTCCTCCAGTTCCATTCTTCTTTCTCAAGATAGCTTTGGCTATTCGAGGTTTTTTGTATTTCCATACAAATTGTGAAATTATTTGGTGGGAGAGGGAGAGGGTGGGGAGATTTGGGAAAATAGCATTGAAACATGTATAATATCATGTATGAAACAAGTCGCCAGTCCAGGTTCGATGCACAGTACTGGATGCTTGGGGCTGGTGCACTGGGACGACCCAGAGGGAGGGGAGGGGAGGGAAAAGGGTGGAGGGTTCAGGATGGGGAACACGGGTATACCTGTGGTGGATTCATTTCAATATTTGGCAAAACTAATACAATATTGTAAAGTTTAAAAATAAAATAAAATTAAAAAAAAAAGTGAGAGAGAAACTCAAGGGAGGCAACCACAGAGATGGGAAGGCAGCTGGAGGACTCAGTTTGCTGCCACCGGCTTTGCAGACAGAGGAGCGGGGTCATGAGACAAGGAATGTGGACACCTGTGGAAAGTGGAAAAGACAAAGGTTGTGGATTCTCTCTGGAGCCCCCAGATGGGGAGGCACCCTGCTGACAACTTGGCCTTAGTCATGGGAGACCTGTGTTTGACCGATATGCAGGACTGTAAGAGGAAAAATTTGTGTTGTTCTGAGTCACATTTGTGGTAATTTGTTACAGCAGGAATAGAAAACTGATACACTCTCCCATGTACCTGGTGCAAAGGACAGACCATAATTCTTTGTCCGATAGCTACACTTCTTACTTCTCGCTCATGTCTGCATTAAAAAATGATTTGATAGCATGTTTTCATATTATAAACACTGGTATGCTTATAAAGCCTGTGTGTTAGTTGCTAAGCTGTGTCCAACTCTCTGCAACCCCATGGATTATAGTCTGCCAGGCTCCTCTGTCCATGGGATTTCCTGGGCAAGAATACTGGAGCGGGGAGCCATTTCCTTCACCAGGGTATGTTCTCAACCCAGAGATCAAACCCAGGTCTCCTGCATTGCAGGCAGGTTCTTTACCGCCTGAGCTACCAGTACAGCTATATAAAGCCTATATCACCAGCTATTTATCATTGTACAAGTGCTGAACTGTCAGTAATTATTGACTCTTTAAAGTGCTGCTCACAGTGTCTGCTTTGGGGTGTTCGTTTCCTTTTCAGTTCAGTTCAGTTCAGTCGCTCAGTCGTGTCCGACTCTTTGAGACCCCATGAACCACAGCACGCCAGGCCTCCCTGTCCATCACCAACTCCCGGAGTCCACCCAAACCCATGTCTACTGAGTCGGTGATGCCATCCAACCATCTCATCCTCTGTCGTCCCCTTCTCCTCCTGCCCTCAATCTTTCCCAGCATCAGAGTCTTTTCCAGTGAGTCAGCCCTTCACATCAGGTGGCCAAAGTACTGGAGTTTCAGCTTCAGCATCAGTCCTTCCAATGAACACCCAGGACTGATCTCCTTTAGGATGGACTGGTTGGATCTCCTTGCAGTCAAAGGGACTCTCAAGAGTCTTCTCCAACACCACAGTTCAAAAGCATCAATTCTTTGCTGCTCAGCTTTCTTTATAGTCCAACTCTCACATCCATACATGACCACTGGAAAAACCATAGCCTTGACTAGACGGATCTTTGTTGGCAAAGTAATGTCTCTGCTTTTTAATATGCTGTCTAGGTTGGTCATAACTTTCCTTCTAAGGAGTAAGTGTCTTTTAATTTCATGGCTGCAGTCACCATCTGCAGTGATTTTGGAGCCCAGAAAAATAAAATCTGACACTGTTTCCACTGTTTATCATCTTTTTGCCATGAAGTGATGGGACCGGATGCCATGATCTTAGTTTTCTGAATGTTGAGCTTTAAGCCAACTTTTTCACTCTCCTCTTTCACTTTCATCAAGAGACTCTTTAGTTCTTCACTTTCTGCCATAAGGGTGGTGTCATCTGCATATCTGAGGTTATTGATATTTCTCCCAGCAATCTTGATTCCAGCTTGTGCTTCTTCCAGCCCAGCGTTTCTCATGATGTACTCTGAATATAAGTTAAATAAGCAGGGTGACAATATGCAGACTTGATGTACTCCTTTTCCTATTTGGAACCAGTCTGTTGTTCCATGTCCAGTTCTAACTGTTGCTTCCCGACCTGCATACAGATTTCTCAGGAGGCAAGCCAGGTGGTCTGGTATTCCCATCTCTTTCAGAATTTTCCACAGTTTATTGTGAACCACACAGTCAAAGGCTTTGGCATAGTCAATAATGCAGAAATAGATGTTTTTCTGGAACTCTCTTGCTTTTTCCATGATACAGCGGATGTTGGTAATTTGATCTCTGGTTCCTCTGCCTTTTCTAAAACCAGCTTGAACATCTGGAAGTTCATGGTTCATGTATTGCTGAAGCTTGACTTGGAGAATTTTTAGCATTACTTTACTAGCGTGTGAGATGAGTGCAATTGTGCGGTAGTTTGAGCATTCTTTGGCATTGCCTTTCTTTGGGATTGTAATGAAAACTGACCTTTTCCAGTCCTGTGGCCACTGCTGAGTTTTCCAAATTTGTTGGCATATTCAGTGCAGCACTTTCACAGCATCATCTTTCAGGATTTGAAATAGCTCAACTGGAATTCCATCACCTCCACTAGCTTTGTTCGTAGTGATGCTTTCTAAGGCCCACCTGACTTCACATTCCAGGATGTCTTGCTCTAGGTGAATGATCACACCATCATGATTCTGGGTCGTGAAGATCTTTTTTGTATAGTTCTGTGTATTCTTGCCACCTCTTCTTAATATCTTCTGCTTCTGTTAGGTCCCTACCATTTCTGTCCTTTATTGAGCCCATCTTTGCATAAAATGTTCTCTTGGTATCTCTAATTTTCTTGAAGAAATCTCTAGTCTTTTCCATTCTATTGTTTTCCTCTATTTCTTTGCATTGATAGGTGAGGAAGGCTTTCTTCTCTCTCCTTGCTATTCTTTGGAACTCTGCATTCAAATGGGTATATCTTTCCTTTTCTCGTTTGCTTTTGGCTTTCCTTCTTTTCACAGCTATTTGTAAGGCCTCCTCAGACAGCCATTTTGCTTTTTTGCATTTCTTTTTCTTGGGGATGGTCTTGATCCCTGTCTCCTGTACAATGTTACGAACCTCAGTCCATAGTTCATCAGGCACTCTGTCTATCAGATCTAGTCCCTTAAATCTATTTCTCACTTCCACTGTATAGTCACAAGGGATTTGATTTAGGTCATACCTGAATGGTCTAGTGGTTTTCTCCACTTTCTTCATTTCCTTTTATCTCTCCTCAATTTCTTTTTTATAAATTATTTTTACTGACTTCTTCCCAGGACACCACTTGAAATGTGATAGTGTGATACATCATCACCTCCTAGAGTTTGTGATTTGCAAGAAAATTGGTCTTCCCTTCTTTCTCTGCCATTTCTACTCTGAGTTTTAATTGTGCAAAAAAAGGTATTTGTTGATTTTAGAAGGTGCGTTTTATATTCTAAATCCATTCAGCTCTGTTCTTTTCTGTTACCAAGTGGAAGCATTTTTCTATTCTTCTAGAGGTTTTCTTGATCTTTTTTCCCCCTGATGCCCAGAAGAAGATCTCTAGCATCATCCCCTCTGTGCTTCTGGAGAGCATCGGTGACGATGTTTCTTAACTCTGCTTTGGCTTAAGAAAGACTAAGTTTCCCCATTAGATAGAATCTGGTCTTACTTGGAGCTCTCTCATGTTAATGGTTCCTTCTGTTTCCCACTAAATTGGCTCTTGTAACTAAAAAAGACAGTTTGGAACAACACCTTGTTTGCTGTTTAATGGAATGTTGCTGTCCTGAAAAGATTGTTCTGTTGACCTTGGAATGAATACTTATTTAGCCACACTGTCAGGAATCATGAGAGAGTACAGGGATGTAAAGTCTCTTCTCCTTGCCTTCAGACTGCCCAGACATTAGTAAGGAATAGATGTAAATGAAATGGGCTATAACACAGCTTAGAGTTTTCTCTTTTTCTCCTGTAACTTAGCTATATCCCCTCTCCCAGCCTCTCTGGAAGGTGTAACACAGGGCTGGAATCTAGCCTAGGAAATTGAGTGGACATGAAGGGCACCCCCTTCTGACTTGGCCATGGCAACAGTGCATGCCCTCCTATGTTCTTTTCTCCCACAGGCTGGCTGGAGTGGATGTGACCCATAAGGTGACCTGAGCAGCCTTGTGTTAAAGAGGGCACAGCTGGGCTGTGTGGAGGAACCTGGGTCTGCTGTTCAGTTCATCTGCCCAGGACTGCCATGAGAGCAAGAAATAAACATCGATTGTGTTGGAGCCATTATGTTTTTGGTTATTTATTATAATTATTGGCATCACCCTAGCAAATATGTTAGGCAAGACAATTTGAGATGGTATAAGTGACATTTAAAGATTTTAAAAGGTTTATGTTTATCTCAGTGTTTAACAGGAAAATTAAACTGGCACTCCAAAACCATGATTTCATGCATGTTATTATTTAGCGCATGGCTAAAGTAGGTATTTAGGACTTCCCTGGTGGCTCAGTGATAAAGAATCCCCCTGCCAATGCAGGAGATTCGGGGTTCGATCCCAGGGTTGGGAAGATCCCCTGGAATAGGAAATGGCAACCCACTCCAGTATGCTTGCCTGGAGAATCCCATGGGCAGAGGAGCCTCGTGGGGTTGCAAAGAGTTGGACACGACTGAAGTGACTTGGCATGCACAGTTGTTTTACAATGTTGAGTTAGTTTCTACTGTAAAGCAAAGTGAACCAGCTATATGTATACACACAGCCCCTCTTTTTTGGATTTCCTTCCCATTTAGGTCCCCACAGAGCACTGAGTAGAGCTCCCTGAGCTATACAGTCTGTTCTCATTGGTTATGTATTTTATACATGGTATCAATAGTGTATATACATCAATCCCAGTCTCCCGGTCAATCCTCCCTGCCCCCTACCCCCCACCGCCCTTGTACTTGGCCTGTTTCAAAAAGGCAGCCACTGTTTGGTTCTGGCCAATACTTCCCAGGTGAGAGTGTGGGCCCAGGTTGGCCAGACCCTTTGATTTTTTTTCAAGAAAAACTAGAAATTCCTATTTTTGTAGGAAATCTCATTTTATCATCCTCATCCAGCCCCCCAGTGAACACATTCATGGGACAAACACTGCTCAGGGGACAGCAGTTTTTGCCCTGAACCGGGGAGGGAATTTCTACTTTGGACTAAACTAGGATCCCTAAGAACTTCAGAACATGGTTTTCTTGCCCAGTTCACCTGGATGTGCTTAGAAGGACAACGAATTCCCATGAGGGGTCTTGTGTGTTGACACTCAGATCCAGCTTCTCAGAGTGAAGGGGAACGCAGTTGGGTTCTCTGTGTCTGCCACAGACATCGTCAGAAGGGGGACTCCTCATGGCCTGGCTGCTTGTCTGCAGTCAGTTTTTGCTGTCTGATTGGACATGGGAATAGTGACAGTTTGTGCCAATGCCTCCCAGGCAGAGGTTAAGTCCCTGAGAACATAGCGTGCCCACCCCAGCATCTCTGCAGCCCCTGGGGCCTGTCTGCACTTGGATCGAAGGTCAGGAACTCCCCACTCTGCTCTGCGGTGAAGAGGGCCCTGCTGGTGCCTCCAGAGTTCTGAGTTCCATGAGAGGTCATCCCTAAGCAGTGCGGGAATCGCTAAGTTTCTGTGGGAAATGCAAAGAAAACAACTCACTCTAAGCAAGACTCTGCTTCTTCCCTCCTTCCCTTATTTACCTGTGCAGTAGAAATAACAGCCTGCCCTAACTTGGGGCACCTGAAACAGATCCTGAGGCAAGTGTTGAGTGCAGGTGGCTTATTTGGGAGTTAATATCAGGAAGCACAGGAGGAAGTAGGGAAGGTGAGGCAGGGAAGGAGCTGAGCTCAAGTGTGGGAATGAGCGGGTACCCTAGCTGAGCGCCAGGGTCTCAATCCCACGGGGACCCTCTGCAGGACCTCTGAAAGATCAGCCTGGCAGAGGACAAGGGCCTGGGGTGTTTGTCCTTGGATTCCCCTCCCTTTGGTTGTCCAGAGGAGGGGCAGTGGCAAGGTTAAGCCCCTCATCCTTTTGGGTTGTGCCTGCTTACAATGGAGCCAGCGCCCAGGGGGCCAGATTATAAGAGATGCTTCCTGTGATGTTTCCGGCAGCTGCAGGTGAACTCCCCCGGGGGGCTCCCCCAAGGAGCTGGGGTTGAGCTTCAGCAACATCTGCCTCTTCTGCAGCCCCAGGATAAACTGAGCGATGTGGGGAATAAACAAGATTGTCTGGAGACAGATGGGAGCTGCGTGTGTGATTTGCTGCCTGTGGTGAGATGCTGTCTCCACCTCTGGGTTTTCATCTCTGCCTCTTGTTTTTCTATTTTCTCCTCTGTATTTTCTGTGGATGACGCTGGGTCCTCCCTAGTGTTCATGTGGAGGGGTGCATTCACTTCAGTGGCCTCTAGGGGGCCTACGAGAGGAGGGGATGCCCCATTTCCACAGGCTTTGAGTGACACACTTCCGTATTGAGTGGTTCATTTATTATTCAGCGGTGAGTTATTTAGTCCTTATGAAATGTCAGGCACTGTGCTAAGTGTTGGGAATTCATTAGGGAGGAAAACGGATGCATTCCCGCTCCCCTGGAGGTTACCATTTAGTAGGGAAGGAAACAAGAAAAGAAACGCATTGCTGGGCCATTTTCGACTGTGATAGAAATGATAGCTGGGGGTGGTTAAGTGTGTGTGGGTGGAGGACCAAGAGAAGAGGAAAGACTTCTCAGAAGACACCAGTTTAAGCAGGAATATGTATGAAGAGGGCTTCCCTGGTGGCTCAGATGGTAAAGAATCTGCCTGCAATGCAGGAGACCTGGGTTCAATCCCTGGGTCAAGAAGATCCCCTGGAGAAGAAAATGGCTACCCACTCTAGTATACTTGCCTGGGAAATCCCATGGACAGAGGAACGGGGGAGGCTAAAGTCCACGGGGTCGCAGAGAGTGGGACACGACTAAGCGAATACCACTTTCACTGTCTTTCGTAGTATGAAGCTGGAGAGGATAAGAGCCAGATAAAAAACATGCTGCTGCTAAGTCGCTTCAGTCGTGTCCGACTCTGTGCGACCCCACAGATGGCAGCCCACCAGGCTCCCCCGTCCCTGGGATTCTCCAGGCAAAAAACACATGGCAAATTTGCAAATCATTTATAATAAAACTCATGACTTTGAACAACTCTAGATAATATTATGGAGGTAGCAGTCTTTGTAGACCGACAGACTTTTAATCCATCGTGGCTCTTTATTTGCTGTGTGGTCTCAGAAAAAGACAGTTTCTCAGAGCTTCATTTTATCATCTTGTAGAAGAGTGAAGGGATTAGAGAGAATGATGTAAAGGATTTAACCTGGTCCCCGGAGCTGTGGTACTCAGCTTTGGATGCTCGCAGAACACTTGTGAGCCTTTGAAAATCTGATGCCAGGGCTGCTGCCCAGGCTAGTTACACCACAATCCTTAAGGGCAGGGCCCAGGCACGGGGGACTGTTAAAGCTCCTCAGGGGATTCCGACACACACCAGGGTTGAGAACATCTGGCTGAGCATGTGGGGTCCAGCTCTACAGCTCAGAAGCACCTGTATCAATTGTTTGGAAATCTGGACGTGGCTGGATCTCCCAAGCCTGAATTCTGCTTTGTTTCTCAATCCCTCCTGGCTTCCGGTCAGTTGATCCACTGTGGCTGTAGCTTGAAGTTTTGCATTCACTTTGGAAATTTCTGAAAAAGCTTTTAATAGAACTATAATACACATATTTACATATCCTTAGTCTCCTAAGCTTGAAAAATTGTCGTGAAGTAAACACGACTCTGTAACCAGCACCCAAGGCAAGAATCAAGGCAGTATCATTTCCCCAGAAGCCCTTGCGTGGCCCTGGTAGTTACTACCTCCATTCCTCCATTCCAGCCAGTCTTTAGGTTCATCCATGTTGCAGCGTGTGTCAGATTCTCTTCCTTTTAAAGGCTGGATAATACTCCACGGAATGTATCGACCATATTCTGTTTATCCATCCACCTGTTGAGAGACACTTGAGTGGCTTCTACCTCTCGACTATTGTGAATGATGCTGCCATGAATTTGGATGTACAAATACCTCTGTGAGACCTGGCTTTCAATTCATTAGGATGCATATACCCAGAAGTAGGATTGCTGGATCATATGGTAGTTGTATTTTTAATTTTAAATATTACTCTGTGTTTATTCATCTCATTTGTGGATGTTCTTTCATTGCAGTGGCAGCAAGGGGTTAAAAAAAACAAAACAAAACTTTCTTTATACATGTGTAAATGTTGGGATATTGACCCAAGACGATGGTGAAAATTTTTCAGCACGTTTGAGCCAACTGAGGGTGGCCCTCCATGAACCTTGGAAGCCACTGATGCTAGGGACTGGCCCAGATTGAGAAGGAGCAGTCTGTCCTCTCCCCAGCAGGCGTACTTTGCCTAGGGATGTTGGAGAAAAATGTTGCTAGGTCTGGTTCCTGGTCCTAATTCCCTGGTCTGTGGTTTGTGGCCCTGAACAGACAAATGATCACCAGCAGGAATGAGTGGGCAGAGAGTTCCATCCCCAGTGACCCTGACACGTCCCACTCACTGAACTACCCATTGTCACTATTTTTAATTTTTTAAGTAACTTTTGTTGCTGAAACTCGGTCTCTGTTCACCAGCGCTGAATAGAAACAGAGCTTTAGATGAAGTAGAGAAGAGTAGCTGTTGTTGCTTTGCCAGGCAAAGGGGGCCACAGTGGGCTAATGCCCTGAAGACCGTGTGACCCACCCTGGAAGGGGTAGTGAGGGGCTTTCCAGTGTCCAAGGAGCAGGGCGTGACCAGGTCGTGGACACTTCTTGGATTAGTTGGCATCAAGGTGAAGTTTCAAGCATCATCAGCCTTATGGTTTCAACTAGTTTAGGGTCTGTGTTCTTCCCATCAGCAGTTTTCACCTGGAGAGGGGTCTGCTTCCTGTAAAAACAGCTTAGGAATGTGTGTCAGGCCTCTATCTATCAGGAAAGTGGAGTTTGGTGATTCTGTTATGTGGCAGAATTATAGTCTAAATTGTTACCAGCTCCTTAGCCCAGTAGCTATTCTTTGTTTCCGTGTCTTCATACTTCCCAAGTCAGCATTTTGCTTCAAAAGACGAGGACACAGAGGCTTGTACACGGTTTCACGGCCATACTGCTTTCCACAGTGACCGCACCATTTTACATTCCCATCAACAGAGCACGAGCGTTTCAGTTGCCCCACCTCCTTGCTAGCACTTGTTATTTTCCGGTTGTTGATAGTAGTCATTTTAATGGGTGTGGTGCATTGGTTTCTTTTGAAAAGTATGCGTTTGCTGCCTGATTCCAAAGTTCCCAGGCCTTACTCAGATGCCAGCCTGGTTGGAAGAGGAGGGCAGCTGATGGTCTTTGCAGAGATTTCCAGAATGGCCACTGGAGTGGACCATGGTAGAACTGAAATTCTGCCTGTGGGATATCTTCAAGGGTGATAGAACACACAGAAAACTATGTGAGTTGTTTGCAATTGATTTGATTACATGTTTGAGTTCAATTTTCACAAAATATGCCCTAGGGAAGAACACTGTCAAGCAAAACAGAAATGATCAAGGTCAGGGGCTTTTCACTTCTGTATAGATGCTACCTTTCAATGTTTAATGATATATTTCGGATAGTTCATTGGGATCACACATTTGCTAAATACAAAACAAAAACTTCAGCTAGGTCAGCACTGAGTGTATTTGTCTGAGCTCTGCAAATGCGTGTGTATTTAATTATTAAATGTGTCTTTTCTCCCCCTTCTTACAAAGATGTATTAGTCAGCTCCAGCTGTCCAAACAAAATTCCACTGACTGGAATGACTTAAACAAAACACATTTATTTTCTTACAGTTCTGGAGGCCAGGAAGTCTAAGATCAAGGTGCCAGGTGATTTGGTGAGAACTTGCTTCCTGGCTTGCAGACAGCTTCTTTTTTTGAATCTTTCAAACAAAATTTTATTGAAATGTAGTTGATTTTTGCAATAGTGTATTAATTTCTCCTGTACAGCAAAGTGGTTCAGTTATACATTATACATATATTCTTTTTCATATTCTTTTCTATTATGAGTTATCACAGGATATTGAATGTAGTTCTCTGTTGCAGACAGCTTCTTGCTGTGTCCTCACATGGCAGAAAAAGAGTGAGTTCTGGGGTCTGTTCATCTTTTTATAAGGACATCAGCCCTGCTGGACTAGGGCTCCATCCTTATCACACCCATTAACCTTTATCCCCTCCTCTTAGCCCTATCTCAAAATACAGTCACACTGGAGGTTAGAGGTTCAACATTTTTTAAGGGGGAAAATAATTCAGTCCATTGCAAAAGGTAATAGACGCTTTTCACAAAGAATCAAAACATTGCAGAAATAAATAATGGACAAAGTGAAAGTCCCTAGTAATTCCGTCCTCCATAAAGAAAACCATTGCTGATGGTTGGTATATGTTCTTCCAAATATGGTGTGTGTCTGCTAACATTTTTTTGGAAACATACACTTAAATGCTGAGCATCAATGGAGCTCTTTAAAACCATACTTTTCACTGTGACTTCCCAGGAGACAGATTCTTAATGTGCTTTTCTTGCAAGAATCAAAGAGTAGTGCCACTGTCAGGGTCATAGGAGACTCAGCTAAAAGAAAGCCCGGAGTGAATCCCAGTAGCATTTGTGGGAGAGAGTGTCTGAGGCAGAGAGGCTAATGTACACATCAGCTGCGATTCTGCTCTCTTGAATTTCTATGCTTGCTACTCTGCTCTCAGAAATCATCTTAGATCATTCATTTCCTAATAGAGGCACCTCACATGCTCAGTAATAGGTACATGATGCTAGTACACGATGCTCAATTGAGGAACCTGGTTCTGCCCCATAAATACTTACAAACCAAGAACCGCTGATAAGAGTGAGCACCCACAGGGAGTCTGCCTCATCTCCCAGATGCACCTGCCCATGACCTTGGGATTGTCTTACCTTTCCTGTATTGTTTTAACATTTTTGAGCCATCATCTAAAAGTGAAAGTTGTATGGTTGTGTCCGACTCTTTGTGATCCAATGGACTATACGGTCCATGGAAATCTCCAGGCCAGAATACTGGAGCGGGTAGCCTTTCCCTTATCCAGGGGATCTTCCCAAGCTAGGGATCAAACCCAGGTCCCCTACATTGTGGGCAGATTCTTTACCAGCTGAACCTTCAAGGAAGCCCAAGAATACAGGAGTGGGTAGCCTATCCCTTCTCCAGTGGATCTTCCTGACCCAGGAATCGAACCGGGGTCTCTTGCACTGCAGGTGGGTTCTTTACCAACTGAGCTATCAGGGAAGCCCTCATCATCTGACGGCCTATTCAAATATATGGGTGATTCTTACTATTCATGGTGTGTGCATACATGCTAAGTCACTTCAGTCGTGTCTGACATTTTGCGACCCTATGGACTGTAGCCCTGCCAGGCTCTTCTGTCCATGAGCTCTTCTGTCCAGGCTATTCTGTCCAGGCAAATACTGGAGTGGGTTGCCATGCTCTCCTCCAGAGGATCTTCCCAACCCAGGGATGGAACCCACATCTCTTATGTCTCCTACATTGGCAGGAGGGTTCTTTAGCACCACCTGGGAAGCTCTATTCATGGTAGTTGTGGTCTAAAGTTGCCGTGAACCCTGAATGAGCAAATTCTGAGCCATCGCTGCTAGAGGAAGTACAGGGTTAGCTTCCTGCAAACCTCTGGTCAGAAGAACTTTGTCAGCCAGTTAATACATAACCTTGTTTTATGTGTGTTTCTGTTTAATGGCATCTTATTTAATATAGACTGTGGATTAAGTAATACTGAATTCAGTGAACAGCATTATAACTCATGCCCAGAAGGAAGCGTATCTAACACGTGTTAGACACGTGTTTTCTATGTCTCCTCACAACGTTCTTACACTTAGAAATGCTAGACAGTGCTTCAGCACTGTGTCATTTTAAACAGTGAAATCACCAAGCAAAAAACACAAAATATAAAAAAGTGGAAAGAAACAGGCCACATAAAGGACATTTGTTTAGTGTAAGAGCTGCAACAAGGAGGCAGAGGGTATCTTTGTTAGACCTTGGCTGAGATGGCTTGGCATGCCAGGTGGCTCAAACTTTTTTCTGCTCTGTGTGCATGTTCATGAGTGATTGTGAAGGTGCTGCAGGTATTGATTTTGGGGTTCCAAATGCATTTTAGCAAGTAGGAGAATTTGCAAATATAAAATCTGCAAATAATGAAACTTGCGCTTTACCTCCAGCTTGGGGAGGGGGAAACCTTTGAAAGAGCAGCAGGTAGGCACAAGAAGCACTGGACCCAGAACCAGGTGATGACCTGGGATCTAGGCTGGCTCTGCCCCCAGGTAGCTGTGTGCTGATGGGCAAAACCTGTTTACTATGAGTCTTTTTTCAGTTGAAGTATAATTGGTTTACAATGTTGTGTTAGTTTCTGCTATACAATGAAGTGAGTCAGTTATATGTACACAAAAGTCCCCTCCCTCTTGGGCCTCCCTTCCCCACCCTCTCCCACCCTTCTAGGTCATCACAGAACGCTGGGCTGAGCTCCCAGTGCTGTGCGGCTACTTCTCACTAGCTCTTTGTTTCACACATGGTAGTATATATAGGAGTCAGACACGACTGAGCGACTTCACTTTCACTTTTCACTTTCAGGCATTGGAGAAGGAAATGGCAACCCACTCCAGTGTTCTTTCCTGGAGAATCCCAGGGACGGGGGAGCCTGGTGGGCTGCCGTCTCTGGGGTCTCACAGAGTTGGACACGACTGAAGTGACTTAGCAGCAGCAGCAGCAGTGTATATAGGTCAGTCCCACTCTCCCAATTTGTCCTGCCCTCTCCTTCCCCACCATCATGTCCATGTGTGTCCTCCACGTCTGTGTCTCTATTCCTGCCCTGCCCATAGGTTCATCTGTACCATTTTTCTAGATTCCATATATACGCATTAATAGTCTTTGTCCTGTCATTTATAAGTAAGGCGGTTTAAGCTTAATTACATCCGAGGTCCTTTTTACTTCTGCAGTTTGGTGATTCTGAGTTGCGCTCTCAGGTGGAAGCCCCGTGGGTATAGCATGAATCACTGTGTTCATCTGCTGCTTTGTGTTAAAGAGATCATCACCTTTGTCTCTGTGCCAACCCCCGCCCCCACCTGTGGCACTGTGCCTTCTCATGTCAAAATCTTCGGCCTCACCATAAAGTGCAGAAAAAAGGTTTTCATACGTTGACTTGTAAAGAAGTAGCCTAGATTGCAATTGCGTCAAGACCGTGGTGGCAAGAGACTTTAGCATATAACAGAAATATACAGTTCTTGAGCCAAGGGTACCTTTTCCAGGAGAAGCAGCAATGGAAGGTGCTTAGCATGACTGCAGGCTAATAGAGGTGAGGGGTCTGGTTAGCTCTTCATGGTGGAATCTGTGTAGTTTTGCTCAGCAAAATGGCAAGAATAACTTGGCAACATTTTTAGATGGAAAATATCCAAGACTGGGACTACAATGCCATGTTTACTGTAAAGTGAAATTATTTGTTAGAGGAATTAATGAACACTCAGCGTGTGTATCTTCAGCCAATTTTTAATTAGAGTGGGAAATGTTGTCATGACAAACACAGGTTTACCAGGTCATCCAGTAATTAAATAAAATATTATGCACTAGGAATTCCCATTTTTCCTTCTCATAACTATGAGGGAAGGTGCTGAGGATGGGCTGAAGAGGAAGGTGACCCTTCCAGGTAGGCAGGTGAGAAAGCCACCCAGGGACATCGTGAAATTCCTGCTTTCTACCATATTTTTAATTAACTTGGCTCAGTTCCCATTGGAAGGTGAAGAAAATCCATAATGTGTTAGAGGGCTTTATTTTTCTTCTCAAATCAGAACCCAATTTATCACTGCCAGGTAAGAAGTGAAAAGGTCATCTTCTCACTTTGAAATTTTGGAATCACTTAATAGCTAATTTGTACTGCTAATTACTACCTTTCACTTCTGTAATTATTTTGAAATATTGTCCTCCTGCTATTGCTAATGAGTAAGACAGGCAACAATAAAACATGGCTTTAAGTTCCATTTGGTTAGCCTGGCAACTGTGGCACATTGAAGTGACTGGCAGAGAAAGATTTGCTATTTCACTCAGCTTTGCTGGGTTGGTGACAGAAAATCAGCAGCTGAAACATTATTTGCATTTTTCTGTTCTGCAACGGCTTTTCATTAATATTGTGTATGGCAACTCTCTTCTTGGCTGAGCACCAGCAATAATGAAGTTAATCAGACTTCCCCCGCTATTCTAATTGCTTTTGTGGTCCCCAGATAAATCTGCAACACCTGTTGGCTTAATCAAATATCTATGGCCCTTCTGGAGTCAACTCACCAGCCGTGCAGCCAGAGAGCTTAGGAGAAATCTTGGTCAAAATAGAACTAATTTGATGACATCTTGGGAAGATTTTCAGTGCTATGGCTCTGGAATGAAATTTTTGTGAACCTAGCTATGGTGGCTTGGGCTTTTAAGACATTTTGGTGAAATTTTACAGGTTGACCTTAGTCAGACAATTATGTTGGCAGGATGTAGAAAATATCAGAAAAGTTTTCTTGTCCCAGATTTTTCCCAAGCAGGAGCTAAAGAGCTAGATTCCTTAAAATCCTTAATCATTCCCTTAAAATCCAAGGGCTCCTCTGGTTCTTAAGAATGCCCTATTTATGAGCAGATATCTCCAGCAAGTCCAGCATTTTAAACATTTATCAGCTACCACCTCACCAAGACATCTAGCCTCGATAGGGCTCTGGTGAGGGAGAGAGGGCCCCCGAAAAAGGGACAAGTTGAGAACAAACTTACCTTTGCAAACAAAATTACCTCTGTCATTTTGCTCAGGGTAAACACTTCTCATAACATTTGAAGGGGTTATTGTCATTGTCTTTTATTGATGCACTTTATACCTTATATACATTTACTGATTTTATTCAAATAGATTGAGGTGGCTCCACAAGGTATAAGGGAAATTAAAAGATGCTTGCTCCTTGAAAGGAAAAGTTATGACAAACCTAGATATCGTATGAAAAAGCAAAGACATCATTTTGCTGATGAAAGTCCATATAGTCAAAGCTATGACTTGTAGTCATGTATGGATGTGAAAGGGGAACCATAAATAAGGCTGAGCGCCAGAGAATTGATGCTTTTGAATTGTAGTGCTAGAGAAGACCCTTGAAAGTCCCTTGGACAGCAAGGAGATCAAGCCAGTCAATCCTAAAGGAAATCAACCCTGAATATTCACACTGGAAGGACTGATGCTGAAGCTGAAGCTCCAGTACTTTGGCCACCTGATGCGAAGAACTGACTCATTTGAAAAGATCCTGATGCTGGGAAAGATTGAGGGCAGGAGGAGAAGGGGATGACAGAGGATGAGATGGTTGGATGGCATCATCAACTCGATGGACATGGGTTTGGGTGGACTTCAGGAGTTGGTGATGGACAGGGAGGCCTGGTGTGCTGTGGTTCATGGGGTCACAAAGAGTCAGACACGACTGAGTGGCTGAACTGAACTGAACTGACTCAATGGACATGAGTTTGAGCAAACTCCAGGAGATACTGAAGGACAGGGAAGCCTGGTGTGCTGCAGTCCATGGGGTCACAAACAGCTGGATATGACTTAACAACTGAATAAAAACTACTAGGTATAAGTGGGAAGACAGATTTGATATAGATTTTTCCAGATGGAGGTTTGAATATGGAATATATAGAAGTATAGAATTTGAGAAGTGTAGTTTGGGGTAACTTAGAAGTGATGGACTGAAGGCTTAGCATAGTATGAGACTCATTTGCTGTGAGATAGAAGTGACAGCATCAGAGACCATAATATCTTTGATTGTTTTCCAGCATTAATCATTACCATCTGTCAGCTGCAGAGAGGCTTCATGGCACTGGGGAACAAGTATAGGATTTGGAATAATAAATATAATAGCTTCTGCTTATTATGCTGTTGCTTCTAAGCTGTTATTGGACTCAGTTCTTTACATGCATTATCTCATTTCCCTCTTCTGATGGAGGCACCATGATGAATCCATCTTATAGGCAAGGTAGTTAAGTAAATTCTACATGCTTGCACAACAGAAAATGGCAGAGTTACTGAACTCTAGTTTCAGACTCAAGTTTAGTTATTTATTTGACTGCTCTGGCCCTTGGTTCCAGCATGCAGGATCTTTAGTTGTGGCATGTGGGATCTAGTTCCCTGACCAGGAATCTAACCTAGGCCCCCTCCCTTGGTAGCATGGAGTCTCAGCCACTGGACCACTAGGGAAGTCCCCATACTCAAGTTTCTTTGTCTCCAGGGCCCACATCCCTAACCAGTATGCTGCTGTTTTGAGGAGTCCAGCAAGTTCTGTCTCTAGGTAACAGGAAAAGGAATAGTTGTACTGTAAGTAATAAAAGGAAGGCTTATATGTATTAGAGGGCTACCTAGGTGGCACTGGTGATAAAGAATCTGCCTGTCAATGCAGGAGATGTAAGAGATGCAGGTTCAATCCCTGGGTCAGGAAGATCCCCTGGAGGAGGAAATGGCAACCTTCTCCAGTACTCTTGCCTGGAGAATCCCATGACAGAGGAGCCTGGCAGGCTGCAGTCCATGGGGTCACAAAGAGTTGTACACGACTGAAGTGATTAAACACACACACACACACACACACACACACACATACACATGCACACATATGTATTAGAAAAGCCAAAGAGAAAAAAAAATGCTGAGGAATAAAGGGCTTGAATTTGTTGCTGTTGTCTTGGAATAGATACAGGTCTTCCAAGTATCCTACCCTGGTACTTCTAGCCACAACATCAGTAACCATTTCATTCTCCATCCTGCTCATTCAATTCATTCAGTCCCACCTGGCTCTGGGGCAACCCTTCCCAGGAGGGCTTAGTTACTGAAGTTAGAGAAGGACACCCTAAAGTAACTCCTGCCGAGGTCCAGCCCCGGCTGATCCAGGGTATTTGAAGGAGAGATGGCTTCGGCGACCTATTTATTTATTTATTTATCAAAGATATAAAGAGTAATAGAATGAGGATAGCTCAGTAGGGAAATTCAGTGGAGAAAAGAGGCTAAGTAGCTTGGTTTATGCGGAAAATCAATATAACCTGTGACACCAGGTTAGCTCTGACCATGGAGGCCGCAGGCGCCCTCTCGAATAGCGGAAGGTGCCCCACCTTAGACACCTTCTTGAGTGGGTCTTAGAAGCCCAGGCAAATAAATGGTTGCAGAGAATTTCCGCGCTCCAGATGGAGACTCAGCTGGAAATTGAGGGGAAGAATGACATGGGGAGACCAAGCTTTGGTAAGCAAGGGCCGTAGCTTTATTTTCAACAGGGGTTTTTATACCCTAAGTTACACAAAGAGGATAATAGGGGATGCAAAGTCAGCAGTCTTTGATCCTTATCAAAAACCAGGGTTTCTTTCCTGCAAATTTATTGTATACAAATGGTTTAGGTGATTTACATCATCTTCTGGCCAGAAGGCCTATTAACATTTTATAACTCTTGACAAAGACTTATTTTCTCTAAGAGTAATTATTTTAAGGTTTGGCGCCATCTTCTGAAGGTGTTAGATAAAATTGCATTCCTATAGGGCAGATGTGTAATGTGTTTACAACAAAGGAAAGAATTTATTACCTTAAGGGTCTAAAGTTGCTAACACCAAGGCCGCTTCTTATATTTTTTCTACATACCAACTATATTAATTAATACATATTCAAGGATACAATACAGGGGATGTGGAAACTTGGCAACAAGCATTGGCTCATCAATGAAATCTTTTACTAGTTTTATTCTGACAGTTTCTAACTCTCTGAGAGGCTCTAAGCTATTTGAATATCTTAAGCTTCCCGTGCCTCTCGAGGCTGGGAGACTGTAAACAATTGTATGCATAGCTGTAGGAGTCCGGGTAAACTTGTCAGGCGAGTTAGAGAGCTATCTGAGGGGTTTGGATTTAAACACTCCTAATTGCCCAGGAACTTTATGAATTGGAGCTGTAAGTTAACTCTTTGACAGAGAGAGCGAGATGGTGGTGGGGGACAGCCCCCAGTAAAGTCAGAGGTGAGAGCACAAAGCAATAAAGTAGGCAGACTCTGGTTTTTTGGGGGTAGATGCTAGAGAATATCCAGGGGGACTCCTGAGGCTCGATCCCGCCTTTGTGTATGCTGAGCTTCCTTCCTCATGACCTTTGTCACGAGTGGAATGTCTCTCGCCGGCTCCCGGCAAACTCCCTTCCACTTGGCCTTCTAATACTTTTCTCCAACTCTGTGATGTGGTCATGAGTGCGTATGGGTGTGTTGGGAAGAGTCTAGCTTCATGGATGAGGGCCAGAAAACACAGCTTCTCTGGTCCTGAAAGTGAAAGTGAAGTCCCTCAGTCGTGTCTGACTCTTTGCGACCCCATGGACTGTAGTCTACAACACTCCTCCGTCCATGGGATTTTCCAGGCAAGGGTACTGGAGTGGGTTGCCATTTCCTTCTCCAGAGGATCTTCCTGACCCAGGGATCGAACCCAGGTCTCCTGCACTGTAGACAGACGCTTTACCACCTGAGCCACCAGGGAAGTCCAAGTCTCTGGTCCTACTCCTTTTAAAAAAATTAATAAATAAACTTTATTTTTTAGAGAAGTTTTGAACTTATAGAAAAATTAGAGCTGAAGGTCAGAGTTCCTGTATTATGCTCCCCTGCTCCACCCACCTATGCCCCAGTTTCCCTTATTATTAACCTCTTGTGTTGATGTGGTACATTAGAACAATTGGTGAACCAGTATTGATATACTATTATTAGCTCAAGTCTGAGTTTTACATCAGGACTCACTCTTTGTTTTATAGTTCTGATGGTTTTGATGAATGTAAAATGACACATAGCTACCATTACAGCATCATACAGCATATTTCACCCCCTTAAAAATCCTCTGTGCTCCATCTATTCATCACTCTTTCTTCCTCTTAAATTCCTGTTAACCACTGTCTCTATAGTTTTGCTTTTAACAGAATGTAGTTTAAAAGTTGGAACCATATAACACGTAGCCTTTCCAATCTGTCTTTTTAACTTAGCAATATACATTTTAAGGTCCCTCCATGTCTTTTTGTGGCTTGACAATTCATTTCTTTTTATCGCTGGTATTATACAGTGTATCACAGCTTATCCATTAACTTATTGAAGGACATCTTTGTTGCACCAATTATTGGCGATTATGAATTAGGCTGCTACAAACATTTGAGTGCAGGTTTTTGTATGGATGTGTTTTCAACTCGTTTGGATAAATACCAAGGAGCAAGATTGTTGGATTGTGTGGTAAGAGTAAGGAACTGCCCAGCTGTCTTCCAAACTGTCTGTATCATTTTGCATTCCCACCAGTAATGGATGAGGGAGTTCCTGTTGCTCCACACCCTTGTCAGCATTTGATGTTGTCAGCGTGTTGGACTTCGGTCTTTCTGATTGCTGTGTGGCTGTATTGCATTGTTGTTTTAATTTGCGCTTCCCCAGTGAGAGGGCAATGGCACCCCACTCCAGTACTCTTGCCTGGAAAATCCTATGGATGGAGGAGCCTGGTAGGCTGCAGTCCATGGGGTCGCTAGGAGTCGGACACGACTGAGCGACTTCACTTTCACTCTTCATTTTAATGCATTGGAGAAGGAAATGGCAA